>NC_091389.1:1966193-2143752 GCF_038502225.1 Cherax quadricarinatus | reverse complement strand
ATAACCTGGGTTCAGGTATGTTATCCACCTAGGATAACCTGGGTTCAGGTATGTTATCCACCTAGGATAACCTGGGTTCAGGTATGTTATCCACCTAGAATAACCTGGGTTCAGGTATGTTATCCACCTAGAATAACCTGGGTTCAGGTATGTTATCCACCTAGGATAACCTGGGTTCAGGTATGTTATCCACCTAGAATAACCTGGGTTCAGGTATGTTATCCACCTAGGATAACCTGGGTTCAGGTATGGGTTATCCACCTAGGGTTCATATCCACCTAGGGTTCAGGTATGTTATCCACCTAGAATAACCTGGGTTCAGGTATGTTATCCACCTAGGATAACCTGGGTTCAGGTATGTTATCCACCTAGAATAACCTGGGTTCAGGTATGTTATCCACCTAGGATAACCTGGGTTCAGGTATGTTATCCACCTAGAATAACCTGGGTTCAGGTATGTTATCCACCTAGGATAACCTGGGTTCAGGTATGTTATCCACCTAGAATAACCTGGGTTCAGGTATGTTATCCACCTAGGATAACCTGGGTTCAGGTATGTTATCCACCTAGGATAACCTGGGTTCAGGTATGTTATCCACCTAGGATAACCTGGGTTCAGGTATGTTATCCACCTAGAATAACCTGGGTTCAGGTATGTTATCCACCTAGGATAACCTGGGTTCAGGTATGTTATCCACCTAGGATAACCTGGGTTCAGGTATGTTATCCACCTAGAATAACCTGGGTTCAGGTATGTTATCCACCTAGGATAACCTGGGTTCAGGTATGTTATCCACCTAGGATAACCTGGGTTCAGGTATGTTATCCACCTAGGATAACCTGGGTTCAGGTATGTTATCCACCTAGGATAACCTGGGTTCAGGTATGTTATCCACCTAGGATAACCTGGGTTCAGGTATGTTATCCACCTAGGATAACCTGGGTTCAGGTATGTTATCCACCTAGGATAACCTGGGTTCAGGTATGTTATCCACCTAGGATAACCTGGGTTCAGGTATGTTATCCACCTAGGATAACCTGGGTTCAGGTATGTTATCCACCTAGAATAACCTGGGTTCAGGTATGTTATCCACCTAGAATAACCTGGGTTCAGGTATGTTATCCACCTAGGATAACCTGGGTTCAGGTATGTTATCCACCTAGGATAACCTGGGTTCAGGTATGTTATCCACCTAGGATAACCTGGGTTCAGGTATGTTATCCACCTAGGATAACCTGGGTTCAGGTATGTTATCCACCTAGGATAACCTGGGTTCAGGTATGTTATCCACCTAGGATAACCTGGGTTCAGGTATGTTATCCACCTAGGATAACCTGGGTTCAGGTATGTTATCCACCTAGGATAACCTGGGTTCAGGTATGTTATCCACCTAGGATAACCTGGGTTCAGGTATGTTATCCACCTAGGATAACCTGGGTTCAGGTATGTTATCCACCTAGGATAACCTGGGTTCAGGTATGTTATCCACCTAGGATAACCTGGGTTCAGGTATGTTATCCACCTAGGATAACCTGGGTTCAGGTATGTTATCCACCTAGGATAACCTGGGTTCAGGTATGTTATCCACCTAGGATAACCTGGGTTCAGGTATGTTATCCACCTAGGATAACCTGGGTTCAGGTATGTTATCCACCTAGGATAACCTGGGTTCAGGTATGTTATCCACCTAGGATAACCTGGGTTCAGGTATGTTATCCACCTAGGATAACCTGGGTTCAGGTATGTTATCCACCTAGGATAACCTGGGTTCAGGTATGTTATCCACCTAGGATAACCTGGGTTCAGGTATGTTATCCACCTAGGATAACCTGGGTTCAGGTATGTTATCCACCTAGGATAACCTGGGTTCAGGTATGTTATCCACCTAGGATAACCTGGGTTCAGGTATGTTATCCACCTAGGATAACCTGGGTTCAGGTATGTTATCCACCTAGGATAACCTGGGTTCAGGTATGTTATCCACCTAGGATAACCTGGGTTCAGGTATGTTATCCACCTAGGATAACCTGGGTTCAGGTATGTTATCCACCTAGGATAACCTGGGTTCAGGTATGTTATCCACCTAGAATAACCTGGGTTCAGGTATGTTATCCACCTAGGATAACCTGGGTTCAGGTATGTTATCCACCTAGGATAACCTGGGTTCAGGTATGTTATCCACCTAGGATAACCTGGGTTCAGGTATGTTATCCACCTAGGATAACCTGGGTTCAGGTATGTTATCCACCTAGGATAACCTGGGTTCAGGTATGTTATCCACCTAGAATAACCTGGGTTCAGGTATGTTATCCCCCTAGGATAACCTAGGTATGTTATCCACCTAGGGGTTCAGGTATGTTATCCACCTAGGATAACCTGGGTTCAGGTATGTTATCCACCTAGGATAACCTGGGTTCAGGTATGTTATCCACCTAGGATAACCTGGGTTCAGGTATGTTATCCACCTAGGATAACCTGGGTTCAGGTATGTTATCCACCTAGGATAACCTGGGTTCAGGTATGTTATCCACCTAGGGGTTCAGGTATGTTATCCACCTAGGATAACCTGGGTTCAGGTATGTTATCCACCTAGGATAACCTGGGTTCAGGTATGTTATCCACCTGGGTTCAGGTATGTTATCCACCTAGAATAACCTGGGTTCAGGTATGTTATCCACCTAGGATAACCTGGGTTCAGGTATGTTATCCACCTAGGATAACCTGGGTTCAGGTATGTTATCCACCTAGAATAACCTGGGTTCAGGTATGTTATCCACCTAGGATAACCTGGGTTCAGGTATGTTATCCACCTAGGATAACCTGGGTTCAGGTATGTTATCCACCTAGGATAACCTGGGTTCAGGTATGTTATCCACCTAGAATAACCCTGGTTCAGGTATGTTATCCACCTAGGATAACCTGGGTTCAGGTATGTTATCCACCTAGGATAACCTGGGTTCAGGTATGTTATCCACCTAGGATAACCTGGGTTCAGGTATGTTATCCACCTAGAATAACCTGGGTTCAGGTATGTTATCCACCTAGGGTTCAGGTATGTTATCCACCTAGAATAACCTGGGTTCAGGTATGTTATCCACCTAGGATAACCTGGGTTCAGGTATGTTATCCACCTAGGATAACCTGGGTTCAGGTATGTTATCCACCTAGGATAACCTGGGTTCAGGTATGTTATCCACCTAGGATAACCTGGGTTCAGGTATGTTATCCACCTAGAATAACCTGGGTTCAGGTATGTTATCCACCTAGGATAACCTGGGTTCAGGTATGTTATCCACCTAGGATAACCTGGGTTCAGGTATGTTATCCACCTAGGATAACCTGGGTTCAGGTATGTTATCCACCTAGGATAACCTGGGTTCAGGTATGTTATCCACCTAGGATAACCTGGGTTCAGGTATGTTATCCACCTAGGATAACCTGGGTTCAGGTATGTTATCCACCTAGGATAACCTGGGTTCAGGTATGTTATCCACCTAGGATAACCTGGGTTCAGGTATGTTATCCACCTAGGATAACCTGGGTTCAGGTATGTTATCCACCTAGGATAACCTGGGTTCAGGTATGTTATCCACCTAGGATAACCTGGGTTCAGGTATGTTATCCACCTAGGATAACCTGGGTTCAGGTATGTTATCCACCTAGGATAACCTGGGTTCAGGTATGTTATCCACCTAGGATAACCTGGGTTCAGGTATGTTATCCACCTAGGATAACCTGGGTTCAGGTATGTTATCCACCTAGGATAACCTGGGTTCAGGTATGTTATCCTGGGGTATG
This sequence comes from Cherax quadricarinatus, assembly GCF_038502225.1. Taxonomy (NCBI): domain Eukaryota; kingdom Metazoa; phylum Arthropoda; class Malacostraca; order Decapoda; family Parastacidae; genus Cherax; species Cherax quadricarinatus. The sequence goes on along the minus strand of NC_091389.1, from coordinate 2,139,953 downwards.
TTATCCAACTAGGATAACCTGGGTTCAGGTATGTTATCCACCTAGGATAACCTGGGTTCAGGTATGTTATCCACCTAGGATAACCTGGGTTCAGGTATGTTATCCACCTAGGATAACCTGGGTTCAGGTATGTTATCCACCTAGGAGGTATGTTATCCACCTAGGATAACCTGGGTTCAGGTATGTTATCCACCTAGGATAACCTGGGTTCAGGTATGTTATCCACCTAGGATAACCTGGGTTCAGGTATGTTATCCACCTAGGATAACCTGGGTTCAGGTATGTTATCCACCTAGGATAACCTGGGTTCAGGTTCAGGTATGTTACCCACCTAGGATAACCTGGGTTCAGGTATGTTATCCACCTAGGATAACCTGGGTTCAGGTATGTTATCCACCTAGGATAACCTGGGTTCAGGTATGTTATCCACCTAGGATAACCAGGGTTCAGGTATGTTATCCACCTAGAATAACCTGGGTTCAGGTATGTTATCCATGTTATCCACCTTGGATAACCTGGGTTCAGGAATGTTATCCACCTTAATTAAAATGGGTTCAAGTATGTTATCTACCAAGGATAACCTGGGTTCAGGTATGTTATCCACCTAGAATAACCTGGGTTCAGGTATGTTATCCACCTAGGATAACCTGGGTTCAGGTATGTTATCCACCTAGAATAACCTGGGTTCAGGTATGTTATCCACCTAGAATAACCTGGGTTCAGGTATGTTATCCACCTAGGATAACCTGGGTTCAGGTATGTTATCCACCTAGGATAACCTGGGTTCAGGTATGTTATCCACCTAGAATAACCTGGGTTCAGGTATGTTATCCACCTAGAATAACCTGGGTTCAGGTATGTTATCCACCTAGGATAACCTGGGTTCAGGTATGTTATCCACCTAGGATAACCTGGGTTCAGGTATGTTATCCACCTAGAATAACCTGGGTTCAGGTATGTTATCCACCTAGGATAACCTGGGTTCAGGTATGTTATCCACCTAGGATAACCTGGGTTCAGGTATGTTATCCACCTAGATAACCTGGGTTCAGGTATGTTATCCACCTAGGATAACCTGGGTTCAGGTATGTTATCCACCTAGAATAACCTGGGTTCAGGTATGTTATCCACCTAGGATAACCTGGGTTCAGGTATGTTATCCACCTAGAATAACCTAGGATAACCTGGGTTCAGGTATGTTATCCACCTAGAATAACCTTGGTTCAGGTATGTTATCCAACTTGGATAACCTGGGTTCAGGTATGTTATCCACCTAGAATAACCTGGGTTCAGGTATGTTATCCACCTAGGATAACCTGGGTTCAGGTATGTTATCCACCTAGAATAACCTGGGTTCAGGTATGTTATCCACCTAGGATAACCTGGGTTCAGGTATGTTATCCACCTAGAATAACCTGGGTTCAGGTATGTTATCCACCTAGAATAACCTGGGTTCAGGTATGTTATCCACCTAATATAACCTGGGTTCAGGTATGTTATCCACCTAGGATAACCTGGGTTCAGGTATGTTATCCACCTAGGATAACCTGGGTTCAGGTATGTTATCCACCTAGAATAACCTGGGTTCAGGTATGTTATCCACCTAGGATAACCTGGGTTCAGGTATGTTATCCACCTAGGATAACCTGGGTTCAGGTATGTTATCCACCTAGGATAACCTGTGTTCAGGTATGTTATCCACCTAGGATAACCTGGGTTCAGGTATGTTATCCACCTAGGATAACCTGGGTTCAGGTATGTTATCCACCTAGGATAACCTGGGTTCAGGTATGTTATCCACCTAGAATAACCTGGGTTCAGGTATGTTATCCACCTAGGATAACCTGGGTTCAGGTATGTTATCCACCTAGGATAACCTGGGTTCAGGTATGTTATCCACCTAGGATAACCTGGGTTCAGGTATGTTATCCACCTAGAATAACCTTGGTTCAGGTATGTTATCCACCTAGGATAACCTGGGTTCAGGTATGTTATCCACCTAGGATAACCTGGGTTCAGGTATGTTATCCACCTAGGATAACCTGGGTTCAGGTATGTTATCCACCTAGGATAACCTTTGTTCAGGTATGTTATCCACCTAGGATAACCTGGGTTCAGGTATGTTATCCACCTAGGATAACCTGGGTTCAGGTATGTTATCCACCTAGGATAACCTGGGTTCAGGTATGTTATCAACCTAGGATAACCTGGGTTCAGGTATGTTATCCACCTAGGATAACCTGGGTTCAGGTATGTTATCCACCTAGGATAACCTGGGTTCAGGTATGTTATCCACCTAGGATAACCTGGGTTCAGGTATGTTATCCACCTAGGATAACCTGGGTTCAGGTATGTTATCCACCTAGGATAACCTGGGTTCAGGTATGTTATCCACCTAGGATAACCTGGGTTCAGGTATGTTATCCACCTAGGATAACCTGGGTTCAGGTATGTTATCCACCTAGGATAACCTGGGTTCAGGTATGTTATCCAACTAGGATAACCTGGGTTCAGGTATGTTATCCACCTAGGATAACCTGGGTTCAGGTATGTTATCCACCTAGGATAACCTGGGTTCAGGTATGTTATCCACCTAGGATAACCTGGGTTCTGGTATGTTATCCACCTAGGATAACCTGGGTTCAGGTATGTTATCCACCTAGGATAACCTGAGGTCATGAGTGATATCCACCCAAATAGAGTATATTATATTATTACCCGAAAGGGTATTCAAAATATCTTTTAAGTATTGTACTTATCATGGAGTAGTAGTTCCTAAAAATTACTCTATATAAAGAAATTCTGAATTGTGGTTTTAAACGTGGCACAAGTTTTATGTAAATACTAATTATATTTTATATGTCTTTGCAATTTTCTTGCAAATTTTTTACTTTTGCGAAATTTCTTTTAAAGTTTTTATGTCGTTAGTGTTTCATATGAAATTTTAATACTATTTTGCTATTTTGTTTTTATTATTATTTTATTTTATTATAGTTCATGGTCAATATAAATTTTTGGTCTGTGAATTATTCTATAATTTGTTGATGATTGTAGCCATAAATAAAGGTAAGTAAATTTACTTACTTACCTTCATGATTCATTATGTTTGTAACTTGGCAGTTTATTATCTTTGTTCTTAGTTCACCTATCATCAATCAATCAATCAATCAATCAATCAATCAATCAATCAAGTTATTCTCTATAGGGATTACAATGTTGGTTAGTTAGTTAGTTAAAGATTAGCCGGTATTCTCCTGGCCCGGGCCTTGTCCAAGTGGTGGCCCGGCATTGGCTCCCTCTTTAGGGAGTGTCTGAGACCTAAGTCTCCCATGGGAGGAGGCACAAGTACCTCCTCATCTTTGGGACCAACTGTCCCCAGGCCTAGCCACATTCCCCGCCCTCACGGGGCTCGTAGGGAGAAGCTAGGCCTCTGGTCTGCCATCTACCCCGCCTCAGGTGGGCTCGTGGGGATGGCAGTCTTATGAGCTGCAGATGGTAGCAAGCTCAGGCTTTTTTTTTTTTTTTTTTCATTTAAAACATAGAACAAATACAATGATGTACTATATGAGTATAATAAAATTAAAAACTATAGTGGGTATTAACAATAACTTCTATTACACCATACCCAGCCCTTCTTTTTTTTTTTTTTATATATATATATTTTATTTAAAACATTACAATACAAGGTGGAAATTATATTAAGGTACACAAAATGAGTTAAATCACAAATTCGCAATTCAGCCTTACAAAAATGATTACAACAGACAAAAGTTATACCAGAGTTATATACCTGTGACACCCTAATACCACACACCATATACACCCAGTTATACCAGAGTTATATACCTGTGACACCCTAATACCACACACCATATACACCCAGTTATACCAGAGTTATATACCTGTGAAGGCTGAAACTTTTGTCACAATTTCACCCCCCCTCCTCCCGCAAAATATAACCATCACCAACCTGATTGTATCTTAACTTAACATTAAAGGATACATAGGAATTACACTATCATGAGTGATGCAGTAACATCTTGGACACAAAAATATTAATAACAATTAAATGGGATACATGTCTTTACTTAACACAATGACACCTCAACCTGGTGAAAGAAAAACCCGCAAAAGTTTAATTTTCTAAGAAGGTTGCAACAATGAATGTCAACTCACAAAGGCAACTTATGTGCAATCTTAGCATGTAAACCCTAGTCATGCAACATAGTATTTAAATAAAACTTTATATTATGAAAACCATCAGAGAATACAAAGGTATAAAGTATAAACCCCAGCCATGTAGCGGCTACAAGCAAAAATTCCACATACTTCCCTAACACAGATAAAACAAAACAAAATTTTGTGACAACTGCACCTAAACACAACTCACATCATATGACTTAAGACTGCTATGTACATAGATAACAACATAATAATATGACTTAAGACTGCTATGTACATAGATAACAACATAATAATATGACTTAAGACTGCTATGTACATAGATAACAACATAATAATATGACTTAAGACTGCTATGTACATAGATAACAACATAATAATATGACTTAAGACTGCTATGTACATAGATAACAACATAATAATATGACTTAAGACTGCTATGTACATAGATAACAACATAATAATATGACTTAAGACTGCTATGTACATAGATAACAACATAATAATATGACTTAAGACTGCTATGTACATAGATAACAACATAATAATATGACTTAAGACTGCTATGTACATAGATAACAACATAATAATATGACTTAAGACTGCTATGTACATAGATAACAACATAATAATATGACTTAAGACTGCTATGTACATAGATAACAACATAATAATATGACTTAAGACTATGTACATAGATAACAACATAATAATGACTTAAGACTGCTATGTACATAGATAACAACATAATAATATGACTTAAGACTATGTACATAGATAACAACATAATAATGACTTAAGACTACATAGATAACAACATAATAATACGACACTACTAAAGAATAGTGTATAGTCTATGACACAAAAAAAACTGGCCAGCTCCACAGGTGCTAGCACCCTTGGTCCATACATTATTCACTCACGCATCACTCATCCAACACACACGCAAACATTTGTTGTCATCCATTACCAGGGAGGCGACCCTGTTTTCACCCATGACTCCCCTGCCCCAGCAACACTTTCCAATCGTACCCTCCCCCTCCCTCGTATATTACAAGTCTAATAAAACCTGTAACGTAAGTTGCCTATATCCCTCTGAAAAATCCCTCACCCACCTCCTCCCATAAATTTCTTTATTTCTACATACCGTTTTATAGAACGTTACTGCTAACACCCTCCTCTTCACCTCACTGACCTGTTTCCCCCGCAATCCCCACACAATATATATATAATCTGCCATAATGTACCCCACAGCTCTGATTACACTTTCCTCCCAACCCCCCATGTCGAGATTTAATGCTCTCAATACAGAAATTCCTTGACCTCCTATCCTATATATCACCCTATTCAACCACCCCTTGGCACTCCTCAGTCCGTCACAAAATATACTACATGAAAAGCCGACTCCTCCCCACCACATATCCCGCACACCCCCCCTGTCAACGTCCCGTCTATCCTGTAGAACCACACCCGACGGTAAAAATGCCGTGCAGAAAACGATACATTACATCCCGAAAACAAGGTTGCAACCTCATCCTACTCAACCTATTCCATATACTTCCAAATGCATACATGGGGAAAATTCCCTCTACAGGCGCTACAACCCTCCCGGCTAACAATCTACACAACCTACCTATTTTAACCTTTGCTGGCTCTCGATCCCACGCCAGAGCCCTCAACACAGTTTCACACTCATGCAACTCAACTCCTGTATACATCCGTTGCAATCTGTTATGGATCCTGGCCAAACCCCCCCCACCCACACTTTCCCTCATCACCTCCCACATTGTTCGTATCGCTCTTGGGCTGTGCGGACAGGCTGCGCAGTAGCTCCTGACTCTGTTGATTGCTGCGCAGTTTTCCTCAGTGCACTCACAATGGCGGAAGGTGCACGTAGGCGAGTCAACACCGTCTGCCTTGCCTACACAGTAGGCTTCTTCAGTCGAGTACAGAAAGGTTGATAGAAGCCTTCAATTGGTGACAGGCTCGTTCAACAATCAGAATACACATCTACATATGGTATCAATAATGAAGATCTTTATGGTGTCTCTTTGAACGGCAATTCGAGGCTTTTTGTCAAATTCAGACAAAATAGTACTTACGAAAATATGGTTGCCACTTATCAGGATGTGATCAAAACCGTTAATCCTGGTGTCACTGTTCGCCTTCACGACGTCTCCCGTTTTTACACCTGGATCAAGGTACGAAACGTTCCTTTTGAGGCGGACGAGAGTGATTTGAGGAATGTTTTTGCACGCTATGGCACGGTTCATATGGCAACTATGGGACGGTGGCATGATGGTCCTCTAGTTGGTATGCTAGAGGGGTCTTTCTCCCTGAAAATGTCCCTCAAGCACCCTATTCCGTCGTATGTGGTTATGGAGGACTTTCGTACGCAAGTGTACGTTACGTACTCAGGACAAAGGCGTACGTGCAGGCTTTGTGGGATGTATGACCATATGGCGGTGCAATGCCCTACAAGACGTGATAAAACGACGGAAGTAAGCCGGTTTGATGTTTCAACGGAGCAGCGATCATATGCTGCTGCTACACAACAACTTATATCGCCTCGTAAATCATGGAGTGAGGAGGTAGAGGGTGAGGTTGAAGACTCGCCGATATGTCTAACCCTCCCTGGTGCAGTGGAGGACGTGGGCGTGGTATCGGCGACGACAGAGGAAGATCTCGTTCATACTCAGGTTGACGTGGAGCAATCTATTCAAGAAGTTCTGAATGTTTTATTGGATGCTTCCACATCTGAGGGGCTTCACGGTGGTTTAGAGGATGTAAGTGTGAAGGAGAAGGACGGGGCATCCGCCGGGCATATTGCTGAACATCAGGTTGTGGTCGTGGAAGTTCATAGAAATAACAGTTCTGAAGATGAGATGGATACTGGCCGCAGTTCTCGTAAGAGAGTGGCGGTGATATCTGACTCTCAAGATGTTTTGACACCAGGACAACGGTCGGGGAACAAAGCATGGTGCGATGTGACCCGTAGAGACAAGGGCAAATCTACATGTGTTCAGCATGTCAAGGAGAACGACACGGGGGGGTGGGGGAAGAAGTGGAGATACACACAAGGGAACCAAGAATGTCAAGGTATCCAAGGGTAAACCTCCAATGAAACGTTCAAGTGTCTTACTTTAAATATAAATGGGTTACGGTCTGTTGAAAAACGTAAGTATTTGGAGGTTTTGTTAAAAAACTATGTACCCGATGTATTCTTACAAGAACACAATTATAAATCTTTAGGTGAATTGCTGATTCCTGAATATATTTTGTACATGGGCTGTTCTAATAGACTGAAAGGTGGTGTAGCAGTGTTAGTTAAAGAGGCTAGCCCGTTTTCTTTGCAAACATATGAGGTAGGAGAGGAGGGGAGGGTTGTTAGGGTTGATGGGGTGTGGGGTGGGGTACGGGTGGCCTTCCACGGGGTGTGGGTGTACGGACCGGCGGAAGGTGACATGCGTGTAAAAAATGCGTTTTTTAGGGACGTGTTGGTGTACTATTTAAGATCACTGCCAGTCGTCACGATTATTGGGGGTGATTGGAATTGCATTGGTCGTCGCAAGGATGTCGAACCGAGAGGGAGAGGTTTTTTTTCAGGATTTTTAGGGGACCTCATAACTTATAATTACAGTTTTCAGTAGTCCACCAGACTGTCCACATTCATTGTCCCACCTCATAACTTATAATTACAGTTTTCAGTAGTCCACCAGTCCGTCCGCATTCCTTGTCTCACCTCATAATTTATAATTTCAGTTTTCAGTAGTCCACCAGTCTGTCCACATTCCTTGTCCCACCTCATAACTTATAATTACAGTTTTCAGTAGTCCACCAGACTGTCCACATTCCTTGTCCCACCTCATAACTCATAATTTTTTTTTTTTTATATTTTATTTATAACCAATACAGTATACATAAAAATAAAAATAAAAGGTAACAGTATGGATCTCAATCCTGAAGGTTCGGCCATTGACATAAGAAACCCAACACAAAATAAACTAACACAAATGGATTGCACCTATATACTTGCAAGATATAGCTGTATAACATACAACAATAACTTACGGCAAGAACATAGCTACAAATAAACACAGGGTCATGAACTAACATATATAAACATTCAATGACTCAAAACCTAACTTACATATAAATTTTACATATAACATGACATATGACAAAGACTCATTACAATTGAAAATAATATATACAAGAAAATGTAACAATTACTTCCATCCTTCTCATTAATCAATAAACCAAAACCTAACATCATAATCCTACTAGAACATCTACATACTTATCCCTAACATTACAGCTTTACATATACCAAAATACAAATAAACATACAAAGAAAACAGCTTAGATCTCAAAACCGACTCATTACAGTTACAATAAACCCGTATACAAAAATCTCAGACACAAAAGGAATGCGTCTATAAACTGGCTAGATATATCTGTATATCATACAGCCAAAACTTACGTCAAGAACATAGCCATGAAAAACCAATATCAGGGTGCTGACAGCCTATAAGTACATCTCAACATACAAAAACCTAGAACATAACATAACCTAAAAAAAAAAAAAACACTTCATATGGCAAAGAACAATACCATTGTATAATACTATACAAAGTACATTGAAATGACAATTAAAACAAAGTATCGAAAAGGGAACATACAACAAGCATGTTGAATACCTATACATCACATACACCACAGTATTATCTTTGTATAACACATTTGAGGACAAAAAGAAAAACCAAACATACTTAGATCCTGCCTTGTGTCACCTCAAACCTTCAAACACACAAATACTGTGAGATGTACCCTCTCACACACACACAATGTAGTGCAACAACACTACTTACATATTATATTCAATACCTTCTGAAAAACAATGTGAAAAACATATCTTACACAACCTATACAAACACTTAAATTTTTTCACATAGACCCTTCATCTGACAATAAAAGTTAAACGTAAGACTAGAGTAGTAATAAGGATAAGGCTGCTGTAATGTGCCAGTCCCAAAAGAACTGACACGTATCTCAGAAAAATTTTGTGTTGATACCTGGTGGTGGCCTGGTGGTTAACGCTCTCGCTTCACACGGTGAGGGCCTGGGTTCGATTCCCAGCCAGAGTAGAAACATTGGACGTGTTTCTTTCCACCTGTTGTCTATGTTCCCCATCAGTAAAATGGGTACCTGGGTGTTAGTCGACTGGTGTGGGTCGCATCCTGGGACACTGACCTAAGGAGGCCTGGTCACAGACCGGGCCGCGGGGGCGTTGACCCCCGGAACTCTATCCAGATAAACTCCAGATACCAACGTGCCAATCTAATTACTTAAAAACGAGATCCTAAGGGCTCGGTATCCTGGCTTTCAAAGAAATTTTAAACCCAGTGAACATAACCATCAGGCTTAGAAATATAACCCTGGAAACCACACTTATATCTCACTATGACAAACATTCTCGTGAAACATGGCGTACCATCCATACCTAATTCTCACTACCTTCCTCTTACACACTACATCAGTTCCAGATAAAACCAAAAACAACCCCCCCCCTTTACATCCCCCCATAAGGAGACCACTCCTTTGTCCATCCTCAGGGACCCCGCCTAAGGGAACCCACAGTGAGGTTCCTATAACCTTCCGGGAAACTTTTTTCCCAAGGCGCCCCATAAACCAACTTATTCCTACACTTCGTCCTATAGAATCTAGCCGCCAACGCTTTTATCCTCATATCACCCTTTAATCCCCTCATTCCCCATGAAATGTCCAGATAATCCACTATGATATACATTATAGCCCTTCCAACATCCCTAGGCACTCCCCTTACATCTAGTAGTAAAGCCCTTAAAAGCGGCAAACGACCCCCCCCCAACAGTCTGATAACCCCACCCATCCATGATCTCACCCCCTCCAAGGAGGTACAAAAGAAGACCACATGAAACGCCGTTTCAACATCACCACAAAACTGACAAAAAGCCTCTTCCACAAACCCCATACTACGTAACACCTCCTTGGAAGCCAGAATCCCCATGATAAACCTATATACTAATTCTCTTACTCTAGCCGGTATCCGAAGCTTACTAAAATCTTTCCAAATAACCCCCCAATCATACGTTGGATACACGGCTACCCCTTGCATAATTCCTTGACCTTTCACTACCCTCACCAACCGTTTCACTTTGATTTTATCCACCTGTTGCACTGTCAATAAAAATCTCGACATATCTTCACAAACCCTCAATTCCTTCCCACTCCACCATTTACGTGCCTCCTCCATAACTCTTCCTACTTTAGCGCCCCTCACACCCCCTTCCCTCATATACCTCCACTTGATATATACAGCCATTACTCTCAGTCCTAAAGGCAACAAACCTAAACCCCCTCTCCGAACATCCGTCATAACTACCTCCTTACTTAACCATGCCCTCCCAAATCCCCACACAAACTTCAGCACCCTCCTCTGCATTTCCACAATATCTCGTACCTCTAAGGGAAAAACCTCTGCCACCCCCCATACCTTGCTATAGACAAGTGAATTTACCACCACTACCCTCTGATGTAATGCTAAGTCCCTCGCACTTAAACCTCCTAGTCTACTTAAAACCTTACCCGTGACAGACTCCGAATTTACCCTTCTGCATGCCTGCACTTCCGCCAAATACCATATCCCACATACCTTGATTCTGTCAACCACTGTCCATCCTAACCCCATCCCCAAGCCCCCCCCTATCCAATTACCGACCTCTAGTAACCTTGATTTCACCGTATTAACTCTCATTCCTGTATTCATACCAAACATCTGAATCACTCTACCCACCCTCCTTAACTCCTCCTTACCCCTTAGCAAAACAGTAGTATCATCCACATACCCAACGATGCCCCCTTTGCATCCCCCTTCCATCTCCTGATTGTTCATTACCCTCTCAACAGACTCATAAAAAGGATTCTGCACACACGCAAAGAGCAGCTGTGACATCGGACAGCCCTGCCTCAAACCTCTCTCCATTGGTACACTGTAGTGATACTGCTCCTGTGGGGAGCAGCAGCAGGATAATACTGCACCACCTCTCGGGGCCCTTAACAACAACAACAGTTTGGTTTGTGTCATGGGCGCCAACACTTGGTGTGTGATTCTCTTCTCTTCTACTATCCCTATATTAGTGATGCAGATTACATGGTGAGTTTAAATATGTGGCCTGTAGTTATAACTTTTCTCTTGACATATGCAAGACATCACCATCCCTGTAGAAGCCATTATTAGATGTACTAGTCATTATATTTTGTTGTTGCAGAAGTACTATGAAGATTCTATGTTCAATAAAGCCTAGAGATAAGGCCTGTGTTTCTATCACAACAATTTATTGAACATAGAATCCTGGGCTACCTGGTGGTGATCCTGCGCTAGACTACATCACAACATGGAGCGTTTACTGAAACCTGAGAGGCTAGACTGTGACCCCAGCTTATCAACGGCTGCTCAGGAATGGAAACACTGGTTTAAGACTTTCGAAAACTTCTTGGGAGCCCTTCCTAAAACAGATCTAGATAAACTAAGTCTGCTCATCAATTTTGTGTCACCTAAGATATATGAGGCTATTTCTGAGTGTAATACCTACGAAGATGCTATCAAAACCCTCAAGTCTCAGTATATTAAACCTACAAATGAAATCTTTGCACGCTATCGCCTTGCAACTCGCCGCCAGCAGATTGATGAATCCTTAGAGGAATACTTTCAAGCACTGAAAATTTTAGGTAAGGACTGTCACTTCCAAGCAGTGACAGCTGCTCAGTATTGTGAAGAGTCCATCAGGGATGCTTTTATCAGTGGCCTGCAATCACCAATAATAAGGCAGCGTTTATTGGAGAATAAAACTCTCGACTTAGCCGCTGCCTTTGACCAGGCAAGAGCTCTAGATTCAGCCCAGAAGAATTCTGAAGTATACAGTACCACTCAGCCTTCTCGAGTGGTAAGTGCTGCAATTCCTGACCAAGACTCTTACAATGAAGTTACTGTGGAACCTGCCTCAGTGACAGCAGCAGCAGGTACGGTGTGTTTCTTTTGTGGTTTTTCAAGACATCCACGTCCAAAGTGTCCTGCTCGTGAAGCAATGTGCCGTAAATGCCACAAGAAAGGTCACTTTGCTAAAGTATGTCGTGCTAATGCATCAACAAGAGCTAGTGCCTCCACACATTCCAGTGATCATGCGACACTAGCAACAGTGACTTCTGCGGCTACTCCAAATTCACTGTCAAAGGCAGTTGTGAAAGTATTCATCAAAGGAACAGAAGTAGATGGTCTTATTGATAGTGGCAGCTCAGAGAGTTTCATCAATCTTGACTTAGTTAAACGCCACTCCTTGACTGTACATCACTCATCAGGTACCGTTTCCATGGCATCAACATCTCTCTCTATTCAGACCTTAGGGTTTTGTAAGGTAAATCTCAGAGTTAATGGAAAGGATTATCAAGATGTACATTTAGCTATTCTGCCACAACTGTGCTCTGATGTTATCCTTGGTCAGGACTTTCAGAAGCTGCATGGTAGTGTCACCTTAACATATGGAGGTGAACTGCCTCCTCTTGTTGTCTGTGGACTTAGCACTTTAAGGGTAGACCCACCAAAGCTGTTTGCAAATCTTACCGCGGATTGCCATCCTATATCAGCTAAGTCACGCCGCTATTCTTATGAGGATCGGATGTTCATTGAGAAAGAAACTCAGAGGCTGCTGAAGGAGGGTATTATAGAACCGAGTAATTCCCCTTGGCGTGCACAGGTTGTTGTTGTTAAAGATGATTATAGGAAACGGAGACTGGCTATCGATTACTCTGAGACAATCAACAAATTTACACTTCTTGATGGGTACCCTCTACCTCGAATTGATGATACAGTGAACAAAATTGCTCAGTACTATGTGTTTAGCACAATTGATCTACAGAGTGCCTATCATCAAGTCCCTATAAGGAATGAAGATAAACCATACACAGCATTTCAGGCTAGTGATGGCCTGTATCAGTTTACCAGAGTCCCTTTTGGAGTCACCAATGGGGTAGCCTGCTTCCAACGAATTATGGATTCACTCATTCAGGAAGAGCAACTCATGGGAACTTATGTGTATTTAGATAATGTTACCATTTGTGGCAAGACCCAGGAGGAACATGATGCAAACCTTGATAAGTTTTTGGAAGCCGCCAAGAAGAAAAATATCAGTTACAATGAGGAAAAGTGCACTTTTTCAACTAAAAGGCTTAGCATCCTTGGTTATGTAGTGGAAGGAGGTTCAATATTCCCAGACCCTGAACGACTACGACCTCTACGGGAACTTCCAATGCCTCAAGACAAAAAGTCACTCCGAAGAACTCTTGGTCTCTTTGCTTATTACTCACAATGGATCTACAACTATTCAAATAAAGTCCGCCCATTGAGTGCTACCACATTTCCTGTGACAAAGGAAGCAGAAGCCGCTTTCCATACTCTCAAACAAGACATTGAAAACTCAGTAGTTCAAGCCATTGATGAATCCCTACCATTCGAAGTGGAAACGGATGCATCTGACATTGCCATTGCTGCAGTCTTGTCTCAGGCAGGACGACCAGTAGCCTTCTTTTCGAGAACTTTTCAAGGATCAGAGAAATGTTACGCTGCTGTAGAAAAGGAAGCCCAGGCCATCATAGAAGCAGTTCGCCACTGGAGGCATTATTTAACTGGTAGACATTTCACCATAAGGACTGACCAACGGTCCGTGATGTACATGTTCGACAAGAAGCACAAAAGTAGGATAAAGAATGACAAAATATTACGCTGGAGGATGGAACTATCGTGTTATGACTTTGATATTCTGTACCGACCGGGTCAAGAGAACATCTCACCTGATGCATTCTCTAGGTCCCACTGTGGAGCAGCATGTCATGATTTACAATCACTCTCAGCTCTCCACAAGGCTTTGTGTCACCCAGGAGTTACACGCCTGTACCATTTTGTCAAATCAAAGAACATGCCCTACTCAGTGGAAGATGTGCGACAAGTGATCAGAGCATGCAGAGTATGTGCAGAGTGCAAGCCAAACTTTCATCAGCCAGAGAAGACTCATCTCATAAAATCCACCCAGCCTTTCGAGAGACTGAATATAGATTTCAAAGGACCTCTACCAAGCACAAATCAGAATAGGTATTTCCTTAACATAGTAGATGAATATTCAAGGTTTCCCTTTGTATTCCCCTGTGCAAATATGACTGCTTCAACTGTTATTAGTTGTCTTTCACAGTTGTTCTCTATTTTTGGTATGCCAGCTTATATCCATTCAGACAGGGGATCCTCGTTCATGAGTAACGAACTTCAGGAGTTTTTGTCTAGCAAAGGTATTGCCTGCAGCAGAACAACAAGCTACAACCCTCAAGGCAATGGTCAAGTGGAGCGGTTCAATGGTACTATATGGAAGGCAGTTACAATGACATTGAAGTCGCGCAATCTACCTGTTCAACACTGGCAAACTGTCCTACCTGATGCTCTTCACTCTATTAGATCATTGCTGTGCACAGCTACTAATGCAACCCCTCATGAAAGACTCCTCAACTATTCACGTCGTTCTTCTACGGGAGCCTCCGTGCCCACTTGGTTATGTCATCCTGGACCCGTTCTCCTGAAGAGTCACCGTAGGATGAACAAGACGGATCCTTTAGTGGAAGAGGTAGAGCTCCTGCAAGCTAATCCACATTATGCCCACATTCGCTACCAAAATGGTGAAGAGACTACAGTATCTACAAGACATTTAGCCCCAGTTGAAATCCCCATTAGTGTGGAATCTCAAGATACACCAATAGATGTGAAAGATGCTTCGTTTTCTCCTGGAAAGCCCCTTGAGACTACCCCTACGGAAATAGAGGATTCTGCTCCAGCAGTTAGTCAAACCCCGCTGGAAAATATTGAACCTGGTGAAGAGGCTCAAGGGCTACGAAGGTCGGGACGTGTACGTCGCCCACCTAACAGTTTGGGAGATTACTGTCTCTGATATTTTAGAAGGGGGAGATTGTAGTGATACTGCTCCTGTGGGGAGCAGCAGCAGGATAATACTGCACCACCTCTCGGGGCCCTTAACAACAACAACAGTTTGGTTTGTGTCATGGGCACCAACACTTGGTGTGTGATTCTCTTCTCTTCTACTATCCCTATATTAGTGATGCAGATTACATGGTGAGTTTAAATATGTGGCCTGTAGTTATAACTTTTCTCTTGACATATGCAAGACATCACCATCCCTGTAGAAGCCATTATTAGATGTACTAGTCATTATATTTTGTTGTTGCAGAAGTACTATGAAGATTCTATGTTCAATAAAGCCTAGAGATAAGGCCTGTGTTTCTATCACAACATACACTTTCACCCAACCTCCCATTGACCTGTACCCTCACCTCTGCCCCATCATACAGGGTGTTCACCCACCTCACTACCCCCTCCCGAAACCCCAACCTCTCTAAGCAAACCCCTAAGAAATCTCTGTCCACGCAATCATAAGCATTCACCCAATCTAAACCTAGTATTCCCCCTCCCGTACATCTCTCTAGAAAATCCCTAATCAAACCATGTCCATCCCTCATCCTTCTTCCCGGAATTCCCAACTGTCCCCTATGTAACACTAAACCCAACACTTTCCTCATTCTGTTGCCCAAAACCTTAGCAAAAATCTTGTAATCCGAGCACATTAACGTAATCGCACGGTAATCATTCAAAACTCGGCATTCCTTCTTTTTGGGCACTAAAACCGTGACACCCGTTCTTTGTGATTTCCCCATCCTCCCACTACTTAACATACAACTCAAAACCCCCACCAGACAATGCCGTACACTCCCCCAATGGTACCTATAAAAATCGTTTGGTATTCCGTCTATGCCTGGGGTTTTACCCTGGCACATCCCAAAAACTGCCTCCTCCACCTCCTCTACATTAATACTACCCTCGATTCTGTCACTGTCCTGCTCACTTAATACCCTATTAAACCCTTCATCCCCAAACCGTCCCTCACCCACTCCCCCGCCAACCCTCCTCCACTTCTCCCTAAACCAAAAATCTGCATACAAACTAATATTTTCCGTGGTGGATAGGCCTTGACCCTCCTCAAAGCCACCCCCCCTGTACCTGCCTCAATATACGCCAAGGTGGTCTTCGCCTGCCGTTCCTTAAACCTCCTTAATACAAAACCCGATGGCCTATCCCCCCTTAAAACATCCTCCAACCCTGCCCTAACTCGAATTGCCTCAAATTTTTCATTGTGAATTTCCGCCAACCTATTTCGCAACCGTTCCATGTCCTCAATCCGCCCCACCCGTTCCTCTGCATAACAGTCATTTAACTGACCCTCAAGATAATTTTGTAGGCCATAGCTCCACCTAGCCATCTCCTTACCCCGTACTTTAAAAAATTTCGCAATTTCAACTTTAGCCCTCATTTCCCACCAATCCAGCAAATCCATTTCCATATTCCTAGTCTCCCAAAAGGATTTCCACCAATCCTCAAACCCCGTAGGGTCACCCTCGTCCCTAAGTAGCCTCACATTTAATTTCCAGTATCCTGCATAAACTCTCACTATGCCATCTACCCTCAAATCTGCTATAACAGCACGATGATCAGAAAAACCCACATCGATAGTCCTCACCCTCTCCACACCTATGCCCTGCCTAACATAAATCCTATCTAACCGTGCCTCATATCCCCTACGAATAAAAGTGTGCTCCACTCCATATCCCCTACTTCCCACCACATCTACCACTCCAACATCTCGCAAAACATCCCGCAGAACCCCCAAAACACAACCCGCCCCCCTCGGAACCACATCACCCTTCCTAATGACACAATTCCAATCCCCACCAATCACCGTAAAAGCAGGTAAACCTCTCAAGTGATATACCAGAACCTCGCGTACAAAATCCACCTTCACTCTAGTGTTACTAGTTGCTGGCATGTACACACCTACAAAACTAACCCTCCTGGCCCCCCAAAACCCATCCACCCTGACAACCCTCCCACCCCCCCCTCCTCCCAACCCAGGATACACAAAGGACTGGTCTCCTTTACCGCCACAGCCACACCTCCTTTCAACCTCAAAGCATCACATGTAAACAACCTATAACCTTTCAACAACAACTCACATCCTAACCTATGGTTATGTTCCTGCAAAAAACAGACATCAATACTAAATCTCCTCAAAACCCACTCTAACCATACCCTCTTGACCTCGGTTTTAAGACCGTTTACATTGAAAGTTACACACCTGAATTTTACAAGAATGGCGGCTTACCCCTGTGCCGCTGAGGCTTACTTGGTCCTCCTTTCATAGGTCTCGGTTCTTCTCTATCAATCCCTCGTTCCTGCCCTCCAACCCCTCCCTGTCCCTTCCCACCTAGCTTCCCATTGCCCCCCCCTCCTCCCTGACTTGCCTTTGCTACCACAGCTGCCCACATCTTCTTCCCAGGCCTCTGCGCTGGTGTGAGGACTTCGTCCATGTCTGATGCCCCCGCTGATCTCTTGCGGGAGCTACCCTCTACATACATTTCTTCTGCAACCACATCTTCTTGATGGACCTCCACCACCACATTGCTCTCCTTTCGAACCTCACTCAAGTCTTCCTTACCCTGCTTCTGTTCATCCATCACCTTGTCATCACCTGACCTCACATCACTTTCCACACCATGCTCCGACTCTTCCAAAAAATCCTTCAGCACAGCCTCCAAAATCCCGTCCTGAGCTGACTCTGCAGTATCTAACGGTCTGTCTGACAGCGATATTCCCTCCTCCCCCGTTTCCACTGGTAGTGTAACACACGTCTCCAAAACCACCTCTGCCCTGTCGACCTCCTCACTCCATAGGCCTGTACCCCGGCTTTCCACTTCACCCGTCCTAACGTCCGCGGCTTCTAATGGCGTATCCACAGAAGCTGTCTCCTGACGCCTAGGGCCCTGTCTCCTGGGGCATTGTGCCACCATGTGCTCATAAGAGTCACATAAACGGCACGTCTTCCTCTGCCCCGCATAGTGTACAAAAACCTGTGTTCTATGGTTATGCAATGTAACATATGATGGTATCGGCCTCCTCAGGGTCTTTTTCAGTGTGAAGGATCCTTCCGGCATCCCCTCATAAGGGCCGTCCCTCCACATTCCCATGCTCGTCGAGTGTACAGTCCCATAACCACTGAACACATCTTGTAGGCTGTAGGCTGTTGCCTCAAAAGGTACATTCCTTACCTTCACCCAAGTAAAATACTTAGACACATCATGCAAGCATACTTCCACTGCCGTATTGATACTCATCCGCCTTTCTTGAAATTCGTCGACGATGGTAGAATAGAAGTCAGCCCTCATGAACTTCACGAAGACCCTTGACATACCATTCAGTGCCACACCATACAGCTCTTCATTGGGGATGCCATAACAGTCCCTGATAATGTTTGGCAGGAGAACGTTCATCGTGGCGTTGCTTAAAGATCCTCTAACCAGCTCAATGCAGACAGTATTTATGCGCCGGTACAGTCGGTCCGCCATCTTGGTGCTAATGCTATGTTTTCCTCACCAGGTGGCGTGCAAGAGAACCTGTAGAAGCGTCCTCTCTCCCCGCAGGTCGAGAGACGAATGTGCCTTATAATTACAGTTTTCAATAGTCCACCAGTCTGTCCATATTCCTTGTCCCACTTCATAACTTATAATTACAGTTTTCAGTAGTCCACCAGTCTGTCCACATTCCTTGTCCCACCTCATAACTTATAATTACAGTTTTCAGTAGTCCACCAGTCTGTCCACATTCCTTGTCCCACCTCATAACTTATAATTACAGTTTTCAGTAGTTCACCAGACTGTCCACATTCCTTGTCCCACCTCATAACTTATAATTACAGTTTTCAGTAGTCCACCAGTCTGTCCACATTCCTTGTCCCACCTAATAACTTATAATTACAGTTTTCAGTAGTCCAGCAGGTCTGTCCACATTGCTTGTCCCACCTCATAACTTATAATTATAGTTATCAGTAGTCCACCAGTCTGTCCACATTCCTTGTCCCACCTCATAACTTATAATTACAGTTTTCAGTAGTCCACCGGTCTGTCCACATTCCTTGTCCCACCTCATAACTTATAATTACAGTTTTCAGTAGTCCACCAGTCTGTCCACATTCCTTGTCCCACCTCATAACTTATAATTACAGTTTTCAGTAGTCCACCAGACTGTCCACATTCCTTGTCCCACCTCATAACTCAAAATAACAGTTTTCAGTAGTACACCAGACTGTCCACATTCCTTGTCCCTCCTCATAACTTATAATTACAGTTTTCAGTTGTCCACCAGACTGTCCACATTCCTTGTCCCACCTCATAACTTATAATTACAGTTTTCAATAGTCCACCAGACTGTCCACATTCCTTGTCCCACCTCATAACTTATAATTACAGTCCCACCTCATAACTTATAATTACAGTTTTCAGTAGTCCACCAGACTGTCCACATTCTTTGTCCCACCTCATAACTTATAATTACAGTTTTCAGTAGTCCATCAGTCTGTCCACATTCCTTGTCCCACCTCATAACTTATAATTACAGTTTTCAGTAGTCCACCAGACTGTCCACATTCCTTGTCCCACCTCATAACTTATAATTAGTAACTAGTTAATGGTCATTGTTCGCATCGCTGTTGGGCCGTGCGGACGCACTGAGCAGTAGCTCCCACTACACCTGGTTTCTGCGCAGTTTTCACTGTTCAGACATGGCGCAGTACACCGGCAGGAGGATTAACACAGTCTGCATTGAGCTGTTGAAGGGTTCTCTGAGCCCTGCTACGATGAACGTCCTTCTTCCTGCGATTATTAGGGATTTATATGGAATCCCTAATGAGGAGCTGTATGGTGTGGCAATGGGATGAAACTGTTCCTGAGGACATGGCGCAGTACACCGGCAGGAGGATTAACACAGTCTGCATTGAGCTGTTGAAGGGTTCTCTGAGCCCTGCTACGATGAACGTCCTTCTTCCTGCGATTATTAGGGATTTATATGGAATCCCTAATGAGGAGCTGTATGGTGTGGCCCTTAATGGGATGAAACGAGTATTTGTGAAGTTCCTGAGGACTAGCTACTACAGCAGTGTGGTGGAGGAGTACCAGGAACGCCGAATGTGCCTCAACTCGACGATGGATGTGTGCATGCATGACGTGTCTACTTACTACACGTGGGTACGAGTGAGGATTGTACCCTTTGAGGCAACTAAGTTTGGTATAGAGGAAGTTTTTAGTAAGTATGGAGTCATTCATGAAGCTAGAGGAGGGGTATGGCGAGATGGACCATATGAGGGCCTCCCGGAAGGGTCATACAACATCAAGATGACCTTAAAGGCGCCTATACCTTCGTATGTCATGTTGACAGGCACCAGAAATCAGGTATATGTGTCGTATGTGGGGCAAAGGAGAACGTGTCGTCTTTGCGGCTCTTATGACCATATAGCGGCGCAATGTGCACGTAGAGTTGCCCCGGGGGTGTCAGCCCCGGTAGAGGAGGTCCAGCAAGCGAGTGTGGTGACGGCGGCGAAGACTGGGACTCCTCTATGGAGTGAGGAGGTGGAGAAGGAGGGTGAACAGATGGGGACGTGTGTCACACTCCCGGTGGAGGATGGAGATCCTACTCCAACGCCTGTGGTGGTGGAGGAAGTGGTGGAGTCGACACAGGAGGTGTCCTTGGAGTCAGTGCTCCAGGAATTCTTGGATTTTGTTCGGGACGTGTTGTTATACTATCTCAGGGGTTTACCTGCCATAGCGATAATTGGAGGTGATTGGAATTGTGTAATTAGGCATGCAGACGTAGTACCTAGAGGGGCGGGGTGCGTGTTGGGTGTCTTAAGGGATGCACTGTGTGATGTCGGGGTGGTAGATGTGGTTGGAGGGGGGGGGTATCAGGTTGAGCATACCTATGTACAGGGGAGTTATGAGGCAAGGTTGGATAGGATTTATGTGAGGCAGGGGATAGGAGTGGAGAGAGTTAGAACAGTAGACGTGGGTTTATCAGACCACAGAGCAGTGTTGGCTGACCTTAGGGTAGATGGTATTCCGAGAATATATCAGAGCTATTGGAAATTAAATGTGAGGCTTTTAAAGGAGGAAGATCAAGGTCGGTCTTTTCAGTCATGGTGGAAAGGGTTTTGGGAGGCTAGGGATGAGGAGGTGGATTTGCTAGATTGGTGGGAGTTGCAGGCAAAGGTGAAAATTGCAGAATTTTTTAGGAAGAGGGGAAGGGAATGGGCACGCTGGAGGTTTAGATTGCAGAATTATTTAGAGGGTCAGCTGAATGATTGTTATGCGGGGGGGGGGGGAGTAGGGAGGGAGTAGGAGGAGTCATGGGGGAACTTAGGAGTCGTTTAGTGGAGATGCATAATGAACGTTTTGATGCACTCAGGGTCAGGGCAGGATTGGAGGACGTACTAAAAGGTGATAAGCCAACCGGGTATGTACTCAGAAAATTCAAGGACAGACAGTTGAGGAATACCATGGCACATATTGTTGTGGAGGGTGGGGAGGGTTATGTGAAGGGACAGGGTCTCTCTGACACAGATTCTATCAGTAGGTATGCTGATTCTTGGTTTAAGGAGAAATGGAAGAGAAGGGGAGGGGTGGGTGGGTTAGAAACTTTTAGGGCGATAAGGGTTCTGCAGGGTATGGGACAGGGGGATCGGGACTGGTTGGAGGGAGGCATTACAGGGGCAGAGGTAGGGGAAGTGGTGAATGGGTTGAGTCAGGGGAAGGCACCGGGAATAGATGGGTTATCTAATGATTTTTACAAAGCACATTGGGAGGTTCTGAGGGAGTGCCTAGTGGTGGTTCTGAATTATATGTTGAAATGGGGCAGAATGGCGCAAACACAGAGAACTGGGGTAGTTATCTTGGTGCCAAAGAAGGGGGGAGAGGAGAAGGGTTTGGGAGATTATCGGCCGTTGTCGTTAATGTGCACGGATTACAAAATTTTTGCGAAGGTATTGGGGAACAGGCTAAAGAAGGTAATTGGGAGTAGCGTACATGAGGGACAGTATGGGATTCCGGGACGGACTATGAAGAATGGGCACAGTGGGATAAGGGATTTTATAGAGAACTGTCAGGGAGGGGGCGTACTTGGCTTGGATTGGGCACAGGCATATGACTGCGTGAAGAGGGACTTTTTGTGGGGCTGTTTGAAGAGATTGGGTTTTGGAGGGGGGGTAGTGAGGTGGGTGCGCACACTGTATGAGGGGGCTGTTATGAGGGTGCAGGTTAATGGTAAGCTGGGGGGGGCGGTGATGATGGAACAGGGATTAAGGCAGGGTTGCCCGCTGTCACAGTTGCTCTTTGCATGTGTGCAACATCCTTTCTTTGAGGCTGTGGACGAGGAATTGCGGGGGGTAGGGGGGGGAAGTATGGGGGCATAGTAGGTTATGTGGATGATACAACTGTGTTAGTTACGAGTGGGGAGGCCTTAAGAAGGGTGGGAGAGGTCATACGGAGTTTTGGGAATGTTTCAGGAATGGTAGTTAATTTAGCAAAGTCTAGGTTGTTGGAAGTAGGAACATGGGTTGGGGGGAGATTGGGGGAGGAGATGGGATGGACGGTTTGTGATAGAATTAGGGTGTGTGGGATATGGTATATGCAGCAGTTGCAGGAATGTAGGCGGATTAACTCAGAAGCAGTCACGAGTAGGGTTATAGGCAAGTTAAAAGGTTTGAGGGTCAGTGAAGTGGCGTTACAGCAGAGGGCGTTGGTAATTAACTCGGTGGTGTATAGTAAGGTCTGGGGTGTAGCGGAGGTGTTCCCTTTGAGGGTGCAGGATATACAGGAAATACAGAGGAGGGTGTTGAGGTTTGTGTGGGGGTTTGGGAGGGCCTGGTTGTCCAAGGAGGTGGTCATGACGGAGGTGAAACGGGGGGGACTAGGTTTGTTGGCCTTAGGGCCTAGGGTAATGGCATTATATATTAAGCAGAGGTATCTAAGGGTGGGGGGGGAGAGGGGTGTTAGGGTGGATAGGGTGATGAGGGATGCTAGAAACTGGTGGAGTGGTAGGGATTTGGGAAAGTGTGAAGATGTAATAAGATTCATGTTGACAGTGGGGCAGGTAAAAAGGTTGAAGGTAAACACAGTGGTGCGTGTGGTGTGGGGAAGGGGTGTATTGCAGGGGGTCGCAGTATACCCCATGTATAACTGGAGGGTCATATGGAGGGAGTTCAGGACGCTTAGGATACCAGCAAGGGTTAGGGAGTTGGTGTACCGTTTTCTTATGGGTGTGTTGGCATCTAAGCACATGTTGCATAAGATGGGGTTGGTAAGAGAGGCAACATGTTTATTCTGTGGGGAGGAGGAAACTGCATATCATGTAGTATATTTTTGTTCATCTTTGGGCGTGGTGAGAGTCTGGATGGCGGGGGTTATTAGGCTGTTGGGGGGGGGGGAGTTGGTCTTTTCTTAGATCTTTGTCGATGGATGTTAGTGGGGTAGCAAGTGAAGTGGGGAGGGCTTTGATGTATGTTATGGCAGATTATTTGCATGTTTCTTGGGGTATGAGGCAGATTTTAGGGCAGTTGAGGATAAAAGCGTTAGCAGCGAGGTTTTTTAGGACAAGGTGTAGGAATAGGTTAATATATGGGGGGAGATGGGAATCAAGTTTTTCGATAGGTTATCGTAATTTTACTGTTGCACAACTTCTCAGGGAACAGGGGGGGGGCAAGGGAAGGGTCTCCTTTTTTGTGAGGGGGGGTGTAAGGTTATGCTAGCAGTGTGGAAGGTGATGAGAGGGTGAGCTAATGAGAGCATACATTTATGAAATGGTTATGCTCCTGCAGAGATATTTGGTATTGGCGATCAGTACCTTGGTTATATACAGTCATACCTGGAACGTCTTGCATTTACATATTTTGGTTTGGGTATATTATTGCACTCACTGTCGAGGATAGGTGGCTTACGCGGCTGTTGTGGTTTTTTTTTTTAGGACAAGCAGTACTGAACATGTGCAAAAATGATACTGCCAGTGAATACTAGTAATCCTATTATTGATATTGAGAAGGGTTTTCAAAATTTTAAAGTAAAGCAAGGAAACACTGTAGTCATGAGTACGTTAGTATAGGATGATGCATGTATTTTGTAGTTTTAAACATGTAGCTGCAAGTACTTTCCTTATAGGCCTTGTGGCTTAGCTTTTCTTTAGATATAAATAATAAACAGGTGATTTAATAACAGTCCTTCTCTATAGAAGAAGGATTGTAATACTTTTGCACACGTTATTGTGAAGAATATGACTATGTCAAGGATGTTTAAATTGTGCTTTAGATAGGGAGATTAGGATTTTGTGTCCAGTCATTAACAAGTTTGATCTTGAGCTAGGATTTAGTTAAGTGGTAGGGGTGTACCTGTTGGGTATTCAATGTTTTGCCCCGTCCTTGTGTGGGGAGAACCCATTATATGTTTCAATATGATAATTCTAGTCTTGGTTTATGTTAAATATTTATATAGGTCGTTCTAAAGTTGAGGGAGCATGTAGTGTATTCTCTAATATTTCACGTGTAAAATCCATGTTATACAATGATGTTCTGACAGTTTGAATTACTTGGTTGATGTTTTATCAATATTGATGTTAAATATTGTGGGTGTTATTCTTCCATGACTTAAGAAATCGTAATGACACGATTGCAAATAAACCATACCCCCGGCCGGGATTGAACCCGCGGTCATAGAGTCTCAAAACTCCAGCCCGTCGCGCTAGCCACTAGACCAGCTAGCCACAATAAGATTCATCCAACTAGGTATATTTCTACACCATAGGAAAGTTAGCACAGGCACCTCTGTTACCACAAATGCAAGTTTTTACAGACGAATCTCCAGCTAGCGTGGCCGTGACGAACTCTAGCTCAAGTCCCTTCACTGCCGTCAACATGACTTAAGAAATCGTAATGACACGATTGCAAATAAACCATACCCCCGGCCGGGATTGAACCCGCGGTCATAGAGTCTCAAAACTCCAGCCCGTCGCGCTAGCCACTAGACCAGCTAGCCACAATAAGATTCATCCAACTAGGTATATTTCTACACCATAGGAAAGTTAGCACAGGCACCTCTGTTACCACAAATGCAAGTTTTTACAGACGAATCTCCAGCTAGCGTGGCCGTGACGAACTCTAGCTCAAGTCCCTTCACTGCCGTCAACATGACTTAAGAAATCGTAATGACACGATTGCTAGCTGGTCTAGTGGCTAGCGCGACGGGCTGGAGTTTTGAGACTCTATGACCGCGGGTTCAATCCCGGCCGGGGGTATGGTTTATTTGCAATCGTGTCATTACGATTTCTTAAGTCATGTTGACGGCAGTGAAGGGACTTGAGCTAGAGTTCGTCACGGCCACGCTAGCTGGAGATTCGTCTGTAAAAACTTGCATTTGTGGTAACAGAGGTGCCTGTGCTAACTTTCCTATGGTGTAGAAATATACCTAGTTGGATGAATCTTATTGTGGCTAGCTGGTCTAGTGGCTAGCGCGACGGGCTGGAGTTTTGAGACTCTATGACCGCGGGTTCAATCCCGGCCGGGGGTATGGTTTATTTGCAATCGTGTCATTACGATTTCTTAAGTCATGTTGACGGCAGTGAAGGGACTTGAGCTAGAGTTCGTCACGGCCACGCTAGCTGGAGATTCGTCTGTAAAAACTTGCATTTGTGGTAACAGAGGTGCCTGTGCTAACTTTCCTATGGTGTAGAAATATACCTAGTTGGATGAATCTTATTGTGGCTAGCTGGTCTAGTGGCTAGCGCGACGGGCTGGAGTTTTGAGACTCTATGACCGCGGGTTCAATCCCGGCCGGGGGTATGGTTTATTCTTCCACTTATACAGGTGTGTGTGTATAGTAATATAATGTACATATCTGTGTTCCTATGTACTTTTATATTTTTGTTTTGTAGTTTATGCATCACCAACTTCTGGTAATTTCACATTAAGGTTTAATGAGGTAAGGGCATAACCTTGATTGTTTGGCTACTTATGGCTTTTTCTCAAAACGGTGCATGTAAATATTTTTGTCGGCACTGGCTTTATTAATTATAGTAAGGGGGGATTTGGTAGGTCAGGTTGTTGGATGTGTAACTGGTGGTAATATACCATCAGCTATAGTGTTATTTACGTACTGGGATTGTGTGGTAGTGGAATTTTGTTAATATCCAGTATACTTCTTATTTTATTGATCACTTATACATCCTTGTATTTGTTGTAAGAAAATGAGGGGGCAGGGGACTGGATTATATGAGAATGACTTTGTATATAAACTTTCATGTACAATGTAAATACGTGTGACATTCTTTGGATTATATAGCCTTTTGTGTGTAAGAAACTGGATGTATCTATGAATTTAATAAACCCACCTGTATGTTCAGGAATGGGTTGTCCTTCGTGTAGTCTCATGTAAGTTTGCATTTTTTGGGGGATTCAAACAGTTTAAGTTGAACGAGTGTTTTCTTATGTATAAGTTAGTGATGGGATAGGGAACGTGGAGCTGTTTTGTTTCATATTTAATGGATAACATGTCTTAGTTTATGTGACGTATGTATAGCATACATGTATAATGTGTATTGTGTTTTTTAAATAAAATATAAAAAAAAACTTATAATTACAGTTTTCAGTAGTCCTCCAGTCTGTCCACATTCCTTGTCCCACCTCATAACTTATAATTACAGTTTTCAGTAGTCCACCAGACTGTCCACATTCCTTGTCCCACCTCATAACTTATAATTACAGTTTTCAGTAGTCCACCAGACTGTCCACATTCCTTGTCCCACCTCATAACTTTTAATTACAGTTTTCATTAGTACACCAGTCTGTCCACATTCCTTGTCCCAGCTCATAACTTATAATTACAGTTTTCAGTAGTCCACCAGTCTGTCCACATTCCTTGTCCCACCTCATAACTTATAATTACAGTTTCAGTAGTCCACCAGTCTGTCCTCATTCCTTGTCCCACCTCATAACTTATAATTACAGTTTTCAGTAGTCCACCAGTCTGTCCACATTCCTTGTCCCACCTCATAACTTATAATTACAGTTTCAGTAGTCCACCAGTCTGTCCACATTCCTTGTCCCACCTCATAACTTATAATTACAGTTTTCAGTAGTCCACCAGACTGTCCACATTCCTTGTCCCACCTCATAACTTATAATTACAGTTTGCATTCGTCTCTCGACCTCCGGGGAGAGAGGACGCACGCCTAGTAGCTACACCTGGCCTCTGGTGGTGACCTTTAGCAACTAGAAGACAAAATGGCGTACAGAGTGGGACAGCGGATTAACACTGTTTGTATACAGCTGATACGTGGCACACTTACTGGAACAACGATGCATACATTGCTACCTGCTATCATCAGGGACGCCTATGGTGTCCCCAACGAGGAAGTTTATGGTGTTGCCTTAAATGGGATGACCAGAGTATTCCTGAAACTGAACCGTACCGGCGTCTACGACAGACTTGTTGAAGAGTACCAGGAGAGGAAGATGACAGTGAACTCGGCAGTGGAGGTTATTATGCATGACGTATCCAGGTACTATACGTGGGTGAAGGTGAGGAATGTCCCTTTCGAGGCGACGGCGTATAGTATACAGGAGGTCTTCAATAACTACGGTAAAGTCCATTCGGCAACGATGGGAGTATGGACAGAGGGGCCATATAAGGGACGACCTGAGGGCTCTTATACCCTCAAAATGACGTTGGCTAGGCCTATACCGTCCTACGTCATGCTGGTGGAGTCCAGGACGCAGGTCTTTGTACACTATGCCGGCCAGAGAAAGACCTGTCGACTATGTAGCTCATATGACCATATGGCAGCACAGTGTCCTAAAAGGCAGTCTACCAGGGCTCCTGGTACGTTGGCAGTGGAGCAGAGACCATGTGAGTTGATGCCTGAGTTGGGGAGGAGGAAGCAGTGACGAGTGGTCGATGGAGTGAAGAGGTAGAACGGGAAGTATCGACGGTCGGCACCTGTGTTACCCTCTCGGAGGTGACAGGGGAGGGGCCCCCATCGCCTGAGGGACGGGTGGAAGTGGAAGAGTCTACCCAGGAGAAGTTGCTGGAAGTGGTGCTGCAGGAGTTCTTCGATGAGACGGTGGCCGGGGAGGAAGGTCCTGAGAAGTCAAGTGAGATACAGCTGATGGTTGAGCAGCAGGGACAGGTGAAGGGTTCGAGGAATGACAGAAAGGACAGGGAAGTAGTGGTGGAAGTCCATCAGGAGGACGTGCAGGAGGTAGATTTGTGTGTGAGTGAGGGCTCACGTAAAAGGACTGCGGGTGCTTTTGACCTTGATGAGGTTTTAACACCTGGGCAGAGACCCGGGAAGAAGTCGTGGGTAGTTGTAGGGGAAAAGGCAAGCAGGGGAGGGGGTGTACCGGGGAAGATCAGTGGGGAGGGGCAAGGAGGGGCTGGAGGACAGGTTAGAAAAAAGGATAAAAATGGTACAGGTACTGAGAAAGGTGAAGTGAGTAAGATACAGCGGCATAGGGGTAAGCCCCCTCTTCTGGCAAATTCAAGTGTGTCACAATAAATGTCAATGGGCTTAAATCTGAGGTAAAAAGGGTTTGGTTAGAGTGGTTTTTACGTAGGTTTGATGTGGATGTATGTTTTTTGCAGGAGCATAACCATAGGTTAGGGAGTGAATTGAGTTTGAGGGGTTATAAAATGTTTGTTAGTAATGCTTTGCAATTAAAACGAGGGGTAGCAGTAGCTGTAAAGGAGACCACCCCATTGCGTGTCATGGGTTGGGAGGAGGGGGGAGGGGGGAGGGTTGTAAGGGTAGATGGGCACTGGGGGGTGAGGAGAGTATGTTTCATTGGTGTATATATGCCGGCATGTAACAATGTTAGAGTCAAAGTTGATTTTGTTCGTGATGTTTTGCTGTATTATTTGCGGGGTTTACCTTCCATAACTGTACTTGGAGGTGATTGGAACTGTGTGATTAGGTATGGTGATGTGTCGCCGAGGGGGGCAGGATGTGTTTTGGGATGTGTTAAGGGATGTAGGAGTTGTAGATGTGGTGGGTAGGGGTGAGTATGGGGTGGAGCACACGTTCATTCGTGGGAATTATGGGGCGAGGTTAGATAGGATATATGTGATGCAGGGGATTGGTGTGGAGAGAGTGAGGGCTTTTGATGTCGGTTTTTCGGATCACAGGGCGGTGATAGCTGATCTGCGGGTGGATAGTATAGTACGCATATATGCTGGGTATTGGAAATTGAATGTGAGGCTTCTGCAGGAGGGGGATGAAGGCTCATCCTTTGAGGAATGGTGGAGACATTGCTGGGAGGGTAGAGATGGTGGGATGGATTTGCTTGACTGGTGGGAGATGCGGGCAAAGACAGCAATAGCAGAGTTTTTTAGGATACGTGGTAAGGAACAGGCAAGGTGGAGATATGGTTTGCAAAACTACCTGGAGGGACAGCTGAATGCTGTTTACGACGGGGGGGAAGGGAGGATACGCGAGGTGAGGTGGATGGCTTAAGGATTAGGATTGAAGGATTACATAATGAAAGGTTTAATGCGATTAGAGTTAGGGCAGGATTAGAGGAGGTGTTAAAGGGTGATCGACCATCAGGTTATGTCCTGAAAAAATTTAGGGAAAGGCAGATGGTGACTACCATAGCGCATCTAGTGGTCGCTGATGGGGGGGGGGTATGTGGTGGGTCAAGGTCTTACCGATATAGATGATATTAGTGTTTATGCTGATTATTGGTTTAGGGAGAAATGGAGGAGGAACAAGGAAGTTGTCAGTGAGGAGGTATTTGGGGTTATGCAGAATACTATTGTATTGGGACAAGAGGAACGGTAAATGCTGGAGGGTAGTATTAGTGAGGAGGAGGTGGGGGAGGCGGTTTACGGGATGAGTCAGGGTAAGACGCCGGGCATTGATGGGATACTGAATGATTTTTATAGAGTTTATTGGGAATGCATTAGGTATGGGTTAGTGGAAGTCTTGAATCATATGTGGAGCAGTGGGAGGATGGGGAAGACCCAGAAAACAGGGATCGTTGTGTTGGTGCCGAAGAAGAAGGATGGGAAAGTATTGAGTGATTATAGAGCAATATCCTTAATGTGTGCAGATTATAAAATTTATGCTAAAATTCTGGGCAATAGACTGAAGAAGGTTCTAGGATCAGTGGTACATGGGGGACAGTTTGGCATTCCGGGAAGAAGTATGAGGGATGGGCATAGTCACATAAGGGATTTTATTGAGGACTGCACCGGAGGGGGGAATACTTGGTTTAGATTGGGCTAATGCGTATGATTGTGTGAATAGGGATTTCTTAAATGTTTGTTTGGAACAGTTGGGTTTGGGGGAGAAGGTGGTGAGATGGGTGCAAACCTTGTATGAGGGAGCAGTTATTAGGGTACAGATTAATGGTAAGTTGGGGGACCCAGTACTGATGGAGGGAGGTTTGAGGCAGGGCTGTCCACTCTCTCAGTTACTGTTTGCCTGCGTACAGAATCCATTTTATGGGCTGGTGGATGAGGTGATGCATGAACACGGGATTAGGGGGGCTGGGCGGGGGGGGATTGTGGGGTACGTAGATGATACTACTGTGCTGGTAAGGCATGAGGAAGAACTAAGGAAAGTTGGTGGAATCATTCAGATTTTTGGGGACGCTACAGGTATGAGAGTTAATTTAATGAAGTCGAGACTATTAGAGGTGGGGGATTGGGTGGGAGGGAGCTTGGGGGAGGGGTTGGGATGGTCAGTAGTGGACAGAATTAAGGTTTGTGGAATATGGTACATGGCGGAAGTGCAGGAGAGTAGGAAGATAAATTCGGAATTAGTTACGAGCAGGGTTTTGGGTAGGCTAGGAGGCTTAAGGGCTAGGGACGTAACATTACAGCAGAGAGTTTTAGTGGTCAACTCTCTGGTTTACAGTAAGGTGTGGGGAGTGGCTGAGGTGTTCTCTTTAAGAGCAAAGGATATTGCAGAAATCCAGAGGAAGGTTCTAAGGTATGTGTGGGGGTTTGGGAGAGCATGGTTGAGCAAGGACGTGGTGATGACGGAGGGGAGACGTGGGGGTCTTGGCCTGATGTCATTGGGTCATAGAGTAATGGCTTTATATATTAAACAAAGATATATCCGGACTGGGGGGAACAGAGGAGTCAGGGTAGGTAGGGTAATGGAGGATGCACGAAGATGGTGGTGTGGAAGGGATTTGAGGTATTGTGAGGATATGTTGAGGGTTTTATTACATGTTAAACAGGTGTCCATGTTAAAGGTCAAACGAATGGTGGGTGCTGTGGTAGGCAAGGGTGTCTTACAGGGACTTGCTGTATATCCAACATATGACTGGATAAGCATATGGAGGAAGTTTGGCTTGCTTAGAATACCAGCGAGGGTACGAGAGTTAGTATATCGTTTTCTGATGGGAATATTGGCCTCTAGGGATGTGTTATATAAAATGGGTCTTGTGAGAGAGGACTCATGCTTGCATTGTGGGGACATCGAAACGGCTTTTCATGCGGTATATTTTTGTCCCTCTTTGGAGGGGGTGAGGTTATGGATGGTGAGAGTTATCAGACTTTTGGGGGGGGGGGCAATGGCCATTCCTACGGGCTTTAATGTTGGATGTAACTGGGGTGCCGGGTGATGTGGGTAGAGCCTTAATGTATGTTATGACGGATTATTTACATGTATCTTGGGGGATGAGGGAGGTTAGGGGAGAGTTGAGGATAAAAGCGTTAGCAGCGAGATTTTATAGAACTATGTGTAGGAATAGGCAAGTCTATGGTGGGAGGTGGGTAGTTAGCTTTTCGGAGGGTTACCAGAATCTCACTGTGGGGGGCCTTCTCCTCATGAACCCAGGGGGCGGGCAAAGGGTTGGTCTCCTACCGGGGGATACATGAGGGTGGGTTGGTTTAGGCTTCTTTGTAGTGTGGATGGTGGGAGGGTTATGAATAGAGTGGAAGGGAGATGAATGAGGATTTGGAATCTATGGTTATGTTCACTGCATACAGGATAACCTTAAAACCATGATGACTAAACCTTGGGATCTCGGGTTTAGAGCAGAATGATGTTAAGATAAGCACACAAGTTAACTTGATCGTTGTATAACTTATGTTTGTGAGGTGCTGTGACCCTGCACAGTTGCTTTGTGGGAAAAATTTTCTGCTATGTTTATATATGAAATCATGATCTTTGGCTTAGTCAATTTTATAATCACATATAATGACACCTTTTTCTATGTACCTAATCATGTATATGTAATGATATATGAATTATAATGAATAGTGAGGTATTAGGTTAGGAGTGGACAATTTTATTGTGCGATGCCCTTAATGGGGTTTCTGTGAGATTGTTAACTGGTTTTGTTCAATGGTGTTATTGGGGAAAAAATATAGGATGGAACATGTACGAACTTGTATGTCAATATTTTTAATTATGACTACTGTATGTGCATGAGGAATTTTTATTCCCATGATAACGCTCAGTATAATAGCATTGATAATAGGGAAAAGGGGAGGGGTAGTATGTGCCGGCACAAAGTAAGTGCGGCGAGTCTTTAGGCAATGAGAATTATAATTATATGCTAATTATTTGTTTATATATTATCTTTTAGACTGTTTATATAAAAAAAAAAAAAAAATCAGCAATGATGTACTATTGTGTTTCAAATAGGGAGATAAGGTTTTTATGTCCTGTAACTAGACAGTTTTGATACCTTATGTTAGGATTTTGTTAGTTGTATGGGTTATACTTGCATATATAATGTTATGTCTTTTACTTGCGGGTGTTTCCTGCCCAGTGTTTATGTGGGGAGTTTCATTGTGATATGTACCAATGTAATGTTTATTGTAGGCTTTGGTTTGCCTAATGTTTAAATTAATGTTCTGCATAATTTTAATTTTTGTATGTTAAATAATATTTACTGTGCACTTTGTGCAAGGGGTCTAATTGTACAGAGTTGTGGGGGATTTATGTGGGCACAGACATAAATTTTGAGTTTTTGTTTTTTGCTAATTTTTTTGTTCGGTGCTGGAGCTCTCTCGCTCTTTATTATGTTAAGAGTTTCCTGCTATTTGCGGGAAGTATTATGTGGTATGTCTTTGCAATTTTCATTGACCTCATCGCTTTATTGCCGTGAGGTTGTGCTGCGCACACGCTCCTGGTTGAGAGGCCTTCCTGCGCAGATTGATTTTCACAAGATGGCGCAGACTATCAGAAGGCGCGTCAACACTGTGTGCTTTGATTTAGTGTGGGGTGTAGTTACGCCTCAGTCCGCACAGGTGCTTCTACCTTTGATTATTCGCGACACATACGGCATTGCTGATCAAGATTTGTATGGAGTATCGCTCAACGGGGCTTACCAAATATTCGTTAAGTTACGATCGACGGCAGTGTATGAGCGCCTGGTGGAGCAGTATCAAGATGGCTGTGTGGACGTAAACTCGGCAATACGAGTTCGTTTAATTGACGTGTCGCGACACTACACTTGGGTGAAGGTACGCAACGTGCCTTTCGAAGCTGACGAGGCAGATATACGGAACGTTTTTGAACGTTATGGTACTGTGCATCTGGCAACGGCAGGTACCTGGGTGGATGGGGCGTACGCCGGCTGGCCGGAGGGTACGTTCAACCTAAAGATGACGCTGAGGCATCCCATCCCGTCGTTTGTCATCCTGGACGACTTTCGGACACAAGTGATGGTGTATTACGCAGGGCAGCGCAAGACCTGCAGGCTATGTGGCGCTTATGACCATATGGCAGCACAGTGTGAGAGGCAGCAGCAACGACAGGTTGCAGACAGAAGGACGGAGCGAGGGCCTGACCCGAAGGCGGGGCCTGCCAGCGGGACGCCTGTAAAGGGCCATAGTTCGTCTTGGAGCGAGGAGGTGGAGAGAGAGTTCCCGACGGTGGGGTCGAGCCCATCAATGCCTGTAGGATCTACAGTCTCCGCTTTGGTGGAAGGGGAGACCAAGTTGAGTGGAGGAGAACGAGCAGAGGATGTGGCTTTGGAGCAGTTGACGGAAAAGTTTTTGGAGACGAAGAGAGCTGGAGATGATGTACAATCGGTGGTGGGACCT
Organism: Cherax quadricarinatus; assembly: GCF_038502225.1. Lineage (NCBI taxonomy): Eukaryota > Metazoa > Arthropoda > Malacostraca > Decapoda > Parastacidae > Cherax > Cherax quadricarinatus. The sequence continues at coordinate 2,105,696 of NC_091389.1, read as the reverse complement.
GAGGAGAGTGAGGACGAGAGGAGAGACAGCCAGCTGACTGCAGGTGCCTCTTCTATGGGAATGGTGACCGTGGTCGAGGTGGCGGCGGAGGTGCATTGTGAGGCATCCCCCGACCAGACCATGGATGCAGAGAGTGTTCGGCGGAAGAGGGCGGCAACGCACTCTGATTCTGATGATGTCTTGACCCCGGCGCAGAGACCGGGGAAGAAACCGTGGGCTGATGTGGTGAGTGGAGGCGCCACAGGTGTGTCCGGTCAGGTGTTCGACCGGGGAGGGAATAGAGCTCACTGTGGTGAGCATGGTGGGAAAAATAGGAAGGCTGGTGACGTGTCTATGAAAGGAGTTACAGGGCAGCGTGTAAAACCCTTCAAGAAGGTTTCAGGTGTATGACTGTGAATGTAAATGGGTTGTGTATGAATGTGAAACGTTTGTGGCTCCAGGGGTTTCTGAGGCATCATGCCATAGATATTGTATTCATGCAGGAGCATAACTTTAAGGCGGGTCGGGATTTGAATGTGGACGGATATCGTGTGTTTGTGGCATATTCGGACCGTTTGAAAGGTGGGGTTGGAATTTGATTCGGGAGACGAGCCCGTTTGTTGTAATTAGATGTGAGGGAGGGGAGGAGGGTAGGGTACTCCGGGTAGATGGATGGTGGAGAGGTGAGTGACTGGCAGTGGTTTGTGTGTATGCGCCGGCGGAGCGTGATGTACGGGTGAAGAATGAATTTGTGCGTGATGTTTTGGTTTATTATTTGAGATCTCTTCCCTCGGTAACAATCGTGGGCGGTGATTGGAATTGTATAGTACGTAGAAAGGATGTAGAGCCACGGGGGGCAGGGTGTTTTTTGGTTAGCCTAAGGGATCTTTTGCTGGGCGTGGGGTTAAGGGATGTTATTGGAGGTGGGGACCTAATGGTTGAGCATACGTTTCATAGACAGGGATATGCGGCCAGGCTCGATAGGTTATATGTGACGAGAAGTGTGCGGGTGATGTGTGTGCGTACGGTGGAAGCTGTATACACGGATCATAGAGCTGTTTATACGGACTTGACTTGGGCCAGCTTACCTAAGAGGTATCCAGGGTATTGGAAGTTAAATGTGAGGCTTCTTGGGGTGGAGGAGGCGGGGTTAGATTTTAGGACAATGTGGGAGAATTTGTGGGGAGAGGGTAGGGATGTGGGTGACTTGCTGGGGTGGTGGGATGGGGTAGCTAAGGAGAGGATCCGGCGGTTTTATGTGCGATGGGGAAAGTACCAGGGTTGGATGACGTACGGGTTGCAGCAGTATTTCGAGGGTAGGTTGCAAAGTTGTTATGAGAGGGGCATGCAGGCAGGGCAGTATCCCATGGAGGAAATCGAGTTGTTAAAAGGGAGGATTCGTGATTTGCAGAATGATAGATTTGATGCGGTGAGAGTGCAGGGTGGAATTGAAGAGGCGGTGTGGGGTGACCGACCATCGGCCTGTGTGTTACGGGGCCAGAGGCAGCGACGTATGGCTATGGAAATTGATAGGCTGGTGGTACATGAGGACTTAGGTGGATATAGGGCGGGACATGAGTTAAGAACAACGGAGGCAATGAGTGATTACGTGGATAGGTGGTTTGGCAAAAATTTACTGAGTGTAGGGGTGGATGTGGAGGCTTTCGGGAGGTTGGGGGAGAATGTATCTTGTGTGCTAAGTAGCAGTGATCGCATGGCGTTGGGGGGGGATATTGAAGAAGGGGAGGTGTGGAGGGCTTTGGAGGGGATGGCACGTGGTAAGGCTCCAGGTCTGGATGGCTTGCCCTGCGAGTTTTATGTGAGCCATTGGAATGTGTTGAAGTCCTTCTTAGTAGAACTAATGAATACGATGAAAAGGGAGGGGAGGATGGGCAGGTTGCAAGGAACTGCGGTTGTGGTTTTAGTGCCAAAAGGTAAGAAACAGGACACGGTGCGGGACTTTAGGATAATATCATTGCTGTGTGCTGATTATAAGATTTTTGCAAAAATTTTAGGAAATAGGATGAAGTGTGTGGCGGATAGAGTGGTTGCGAGAGGACAATATGGTGTGTCTGGGAGGACGATGTATGACGGGCATGGTATTATAAAGAATTTTGTGGAAGGGTCGGGAGGGGAGCAGGGGGGGGTGTCTTAGCGTTAGATTGGCAGGCGGCGTATGATAGTGTAGAACGTGAGGTATTGTGGTACATATTAAGGAGGCAGGGTTTTGGGGAGGAGGTGGTGCGTTGGGCAGAGACATTGTATACAGGTGTGGGAGTGTGTGTACAGGTAAATGGGAAGTTGGGGGAGTGGGTATCCATGGGTCGGGGTATTAGGCAGGGTTGTCCCCTGTCTCAATTGTTGTTTGCCTGTTTAACAGACCCTTTCTATAGAAAGGTGGAAGCGTGTATGGAGGTGGATTGGGGAGTAGGAAGTGGAGTGCAGGGAATAATAGGGTATGTGGATGACACGACAATACTCGTGCGAACGCAGAGGAGTTTACGTGCGGTTGGAGATGTTATTGATAATTTTGCGGGGGTCAGGTTAAGAGTTAATGTGGAAAAATCAAAATTACTGGTCTTAGGAGATTGGGTGGGAAGAGAGAGTTGGGGAAGGAATGTACGTTGGAATAGGGTGGACAGGATAAAAGTGTGTGGAATAGTGTATATGAGTAGTGCAAGAGAGGCGAGGATGGTTAATTCTGGACTTGTTGTGGATCGAATGGTGGGGCGATTGGATTGGTTGAGACCAACTCATTTGACAGTACATCAGCGTGTGATTGTTGTGAATGTGTTGTTATACAGTAAAGTCTGGCACGTGGCTGCGGTATATCCGTTAGCAGGTCCGGATGTTACGAGGCTGTTAAAGAGGGTTTTCCATTTTCTTTGGGGTTCTGGGTGTGAATGGTTGAGTAGGAGTGTGGTTACTTTACCGGTCAACAGAGGAGGATTGGGCTTGATTGATTTACGGTTAAGAGTCAAGTGCATTTATTTGAAGTGGGGGTTACGCCGTGTGCGGGGTCATGCAGGGAGGGGCGTGAATGGCTTGCATGAAGAGGTGCGAATGTGGTGGGGAGGGTCGGAGATGAAAGTGTGTGAAGACGTGTTGCGGGCGTTGCTGCATGTACGGGACCCTAATAAAGTTCGAGTGGGTCTTTTAGAGCGTGTTGTAAGGGCGAAGGTAGTCGTGAAGGCTGAGAGTATCTACCCTATGTATGCGTGGAAGGATATATGGGAAAGATTACGGTTGATGCGCGTGCGTCCAAATGTGCGAGAGGTATTTTTCCGTTTTCTCCATGGTATACTGCCGTCGGGTGCTGCACTTAAGGAAAGAGGGTTGATGGTGGAGGGCGCGTGTCGGGTGTGCGGGGATGAGGAGACTGCGTTTCATGTAGTGTATTTTTGTGATAATTTGGGGAGTATCAGGGAATGGATGGGTAAGGTTCTGAGGACAGTGGGAGGAGGCGGGATGTCAGTATTGAGGGCGTTAAGTTTGGACGTGGGAGGCGTCGAGGCGCCTGTGCAACGTGCAATCACGTATATAATTGCGGATTTTGTTTTTGTATCCTGGGCGATGAGAAGGAATGGGGATTGGGAGGTGCGCAAAAGGGTGTTGGCGGGGACCATTTATAGAACGTTGTGTTATAATCGGGAAATATATGGAAGTCGCTGGGATCAGGCTTTTTCAGCAGGGTACCGTAGTATGAGTGTGAGAGCACTGTTAACGTTGTGAAAGGGGGGGGGAGTGAATTTCAGGGGATGGAACGGGCTTGTCTCCGGGGTTGGGTATGCACAACAGCTGGTTTACTGTGTGTATCTGTGTAATGCGTGGTTGAGGAAAATGTGGTTGTGTGAGTGGATGTGGTGGTGAAGTTATATGTGTTATAGATGTCTTAAGTCAGAGTCTACTGCCTTCTTTCTTTGTTGAAGTACTTGATGTACCTTTCGGCTATGGCCTGGCAAACGGGGTTTTATGTGTTTGTACTGAGCATTTTATTGCTATATTATATAATGTGTATAGCCTGTAGATGTGGGCGGAATGCTTATGGCTATTCTAGTTTTGTGGCTAACTCGTAAGACTTGTGGTAAGGCGAGTATGTGTGACTGTAGGGAACTTATGTACTGGGAGTTAGGTGAGTAAGAGTATGTACTTTGTTTTATCATGAGATTGTGATGTAGGTTCTTTCATTTATTGATTATTTGTGTTGGTTGTGAGTAACCGATATATTTATATATTTATCATAATATTCTTCTTATTGTATTGTATAGTGCATTGGCAATATGTCCCAGTATATTATGTAAATAGTGTATACCCGAAGGGATTATGGATTTATTTATATTATTGAACCTGCTACAGGGGTCACCTACATGTTATGTTCTTGTTGTTGTTCTTGTGTACATAGGGTTAAGATTGCCCATCTTCTTAATGTTATGTTTTGTCACAAGCGATATTTTCTAGTGTATTTGTGTAACCTCTTGTGTTTGTTAATATTGTGTTTGTTATTTGCTATTGTACGTTCTGAGAGTTATTTATTATTATTAAAGATTAGCCGGTATTCTCCCGGCCCGGGCCTTTTCCAAGTGGTGGCCCGGCCTTGGCTCCCTCTTTAGGGAGTGTCTGAGACCTAAGTCTCCCATGGGAGGAGGCACAAGTACCACCTCATCTTTGGGACCAACTGTCCCCAGGCCTAGCCACAAGCTAGGCCTCTCTGGTCTGCCATCCCCACCCCAAGGGGGCAAATGGGAATGACAGTCTTATGAGCTAAAGGCTCGGGCTCAGGCACCTACCCTACCCTAGAAGGGTTAGGCATGGTGTCGATCGTTCTGAGAGATTGTGTTTCAAAATGTGTTTATAAACAATGTGTATCAACCCTAGTTTAAGGGGTTTTTATGTTAAGCTATGTATTGTATTTTAAATAAAATAAAAAAAAAAAAAAAAAAAATGTAATGTTTATTGTAGGCTTTGGTTTGCCTAATGTTTAAATTAATGTTCTGCATAATTTTAATTTATGTATGTTAAATAATATTTACTTTGCACTTTGTGCAAGGGGTCTAATTGTACAGAGTTGTGGGGGATTTATGTGGGCACAGACATAAATTTTGAGTTTTTGTTTTTTGCTAATTTTTTTGTTCGATGCTGGAGCTCTCTCGCTCTTCATTCTGTTAAGAGTTTCCTGCTATTTGCGGGAAGTATTATGTGGTATGTCTTTGCAATTTTATTGTAGGGTTAGGTTAGCCTTTTGTTTAATTATTGTAATGTATAATTTTATCTGTGGAAAATTTTTTGATTTTCCGAAACTATAGTGCCTAATAGGTGTTTAATGTGTCTATATGGGTCAAAAATGTATTTGAAAATAAGAGTAGAACCAAGAGTTCCCTTTGCGCATGCGCGGATGTGCGGGGGGGAGACGCGCGTATTGTTTTGAATGTGGTGAAGAAGCTGAGAAGGCATGGAACCACGAAATTGACATTCACGGCGGCCTAAGGATTAATATAGGCCTCATTTCATAATAAGAAGTGTCGTAACTGTTCCTGGTGGAGAGTGAGGGAACGTGATTTACGGGACCACGGTAATAGAGTGGTAAAATGGGTGATAAGAGTAGGACCGGGTGGCAGGTGCACGGCCAGGGTGAGTGTCCAGGGGACATACCCGTGTGTTAATCCTCGCTCATCGGCCTCAGATCTCAATGGAGTGACCTCTAATTTGTGTAATAGTTATGAGACATTAAATCGTCTTGTGAATGGTAATGTAATCAGTGATAATAACATTGAGTTAAGAGAATGCTGGATGTGAAATAGAGCGCCTTGCTCCGAGTGAACGTGTGACTCTCGTACCGGGGATAATGGAGATTTATAGAATCACGACTTCTAACCGGGACAAACCGACGGATACCTCGTCCTGCCGGAATGAGAACCGTGTCGGTGTAGCAGGACATCGAAACTGAGATGGTGAATGGAAGAAATAAGGAGTATCAATCACCCACAGTTAAGTAACCCTTCTAGTTATAGCAAACTTATGCTGGCCAGTAGTGTTATGTTATAATTAGATAGGTTATGAGTGATCCAGCTACCTCAAGTGATCACCAGAGAACCTCTGGTAAGTGGTGGGATTATGTACAAATGTTTTCCTTGATGGATGTATCCAGGTGTATCCTACCCCCCTCCCCTTCATTCAGCTAAACTAATATAATCTATACAGTCCACAATTAATTAGTAGCACCGTACTTGTGGGTGCTACCCAATCCATACTGGTCTCGGATAGATATGGATAAGATTGTGAGGCCGAGGGGACCACTTGGTGCGACCAGGGGTGGTTAAGTTTTCTCACATGTCTACACGGGGTGACTACGGTAAACAATATGATTGTCTCCCAATGAGATTACTGGTATGTATATAATGTTGAGGTACATACAGGTAAGCACCCTAGAAAATTTTCCATATCTGCCCGTTGGTCCTTCGAGAACCGGGTGCAATCAGTGAAAAAATTAATTGAATTAATTACTTAATAATTAAGTGACTGATTGAAGGAAGTGGGTGTAGGGTGCACAAGTTTAATCGATCGTGTGATGGATGACAATTAGCCCAATTAATTGCTAGCACATGTGTGGCTAGGATTTATACAAGAGTAAAGTGCAAGAATTACTCTTATAAGGCGCCTACTTAAGTTGTATAATCAGTGATTAATAATTCTCTAACCATGACTGGATCTAATGGAGTTAATGTGGCTGACAAGTCCGTGAATTTTAGAGTAATGAAAGCATCATTACAGGCTATTAAAAGCCATGTGACGAAGGCATTTGATTTAGTGAATCAAAGAACCGTGAACCCTAATGAATTAAAGTTATATTTAGATGCTTTAGAGAGTAGATTTGATTGGTACAAATTGTGGTTTAAAGACTGTGAAAGAGATCTGCTGGAGAATTGTGCAGATGGAATGGAAATGAATGTTTTAATTAATCAACATTACGAATTGGAAGAAAAACTGTCTTGTAAAAGTAAGGCTTTGAATAAATTAAAGGGTGTAAGCCAGGCAGTTGATCAACCTATTAATGCAAAGGGTGGGTTTGCCAAAACCTCCATAGTACGGTCTGGAGGAAATCAGACTAGGTCGGCAGGAATTAATTGTTCAATTGCAGACCAGCCAGCCAAACAGTTCTAAGGATATAACACATAATGACGCTGAAGTATCTGTCAAGTCTCAAAAGGGAAAATTAATCCCAGTGGTAATAATCATAGTTAAGAGTTAAATAGGCACATATCAAGTCAGGAATCAGTAATAGTGGTTCCTCACATCAAGGTAAGAGGAATAAGTACCTCGGTAAGTGTAACCCGGTTAATAAGAGGTCAGGCAAGGAAAAGAGAGACTGCCTCTTCTGCCAGGGTACTCATTTCACTAAAAATTGTAATGCCTGTAATTCATGGGATATTAAAGTGGAAAGAATGAAAGAACTTGACAGATTTATCAGATGTCTAGACAATCATAATGTAAAGGATTGTCATACCAAATTGAACAGTTGCTATCAATGCAACAAGGGAAAGCACCATACAGTTATGTGCAGGGTTGTATGTGATTCTTATAATAATGGTGACAATAATGATAATGTTAATAACTCTGACACTACAGTGACTGATGTAAAGGTTGCAGCTAATGGCAATAATGATGGCCTAGCTGAGGTAGCCTTGCCGGTGTTGGATGTAAAAATTCAGGATAAAGGGCATAAACCCAAAACCATACGGTGTCACTCTCCTCAACACTGGTACGGGCCATGTAATATATGGCAGACTACCGCCTAGTAATAATGACTAGAGGAAGTAGTGAATACGGTCACGGTGTCTTACTCATGAAAGGTCAACCCAGTACAAGTATTCTTCTATCGAGAATGATGTTGAACCAGTCTAATTTGTGGGAGCTGGACAGCATAGGGATTAATGTAAATGAGGAAAGTCCAAATGATTCCTTTACTCAGGAACAATACCTGAAGGATGTTAAATGTGAATCTGGACATTACTGGGTGCGACTTCCGTGGAAGCTTGACCGTCCAGAATTACCTACTAATTATAGGATGGCGTATGGACAGTTAAAGGGCCCAGCTCTGCGAACTGAGCAAGACACCAAAATTGTTGACTGCTTATAATGATATAATTAATAAGCAGTTAAATAATAAATTGTTCTTACTTCAGGCGACGATAAATGCACACCTTAAATGCACAGGCGGTCCACTGAGCGAAGTAATTGGGTAAATAATCTTATGTGGACAATTTCCGGGTGTGACGTCAACTGAAGAGGAACTAATGAGGATATGTGAAGGGGTTAATGAAATAATGAAGAAATGTGCTGGGACTGACTTGGGATACTGAGAGACTTGTTATTGTTAAAGTCTCAAAATTCCAGTATGCCCAATAAATTAATCCAGGGAGCATAGGCTTATGCCCCTGAGAGAATGGAACACTAATTAGTCCATTTTGAGGGATCAATAAATATAGATGGCCATGGAGTTGGTGCCTATATGCAGTAATGTGCTGGGGCTGACTTGGGATACTGAGAGAGACTTGTTATTGTTAAAGTCTCATAATTCCAGTATGCCCAATAAATTAATCCAGGGAGCATAGGCTTATGCCCCTGAGAGGATGGAACACTAATTAGTCCATTTTGAGGGTTCAATAAATATGGGTGGCCAGTGAAGATGGGAAAATTGTACTCCACATTATGTAAGTCGTCTAGCAACGACCTCCGCCCGGCCGCAGTGTGGAAAATTTTTTGATTTTCCGAAACTATAGTGCCTAATAGGTGTTTAATGTGTCTATATGGGTCAAAAATGTATTTGAAAATAAGAGTAGAACCAAGAGTTCCCTTTGCGCATGCGCGGATGTGCGGGGGGGAGAGGCGCGGATTGTTTTGAATGTGGTGAAGAAGCTGAGAAGGCATGGAACCACGAAATTGACATTCACGGCGGCCTAAGGATTAATATAGGCCTCATTTCATAATAAGAAGTGTCGTAACTGTTCCTGGTGGAGAGTGAGGGAACGTGATTTACGGGACCACGGTAATAGAGTGGTAAAATGGGTGATAAGAGTAGGACCGGGTGGCAGGTGCACGGCCAGGGTGAGTGTCCAGGGGACATACCCGTGTGTTAATCCTCACTCATCGGCCTCAGATCTCAATGGAGTGACCTCTAATTTGTGTAATAGTTATGAGACATTAAATCGTCTTGTGAATGGTAATGTAATCAGTGATAATAACATTGAGTTAAGAGAATGCGGGATGTGAAATAGAGCGCCTTGCTCCGAGTGAACGTGTGACTCTCGTACCGGGGATAATGGAGATTTATAGAATCACGACTTCTAACCGGGACAAACCGACGGATACCTCGTCCTGCCGGAATGAGAACCGTGTCGGTGTAGCAGGACATCGAAACTGAGATGGTGAATGGAAGAAATAAGGAGTATCAATCACCCATAGTTAAGTAACCCTTCTAGTTATAGCAAACTTATGCTGGCCAGTAGTGTTATGTTATAATTAGATAGGTTATGAGTGATCCAGCTACCTCAAGTGATCACCAGAGAACCTCTGGTAAGTGGTGGGATTATGTACAAATGTTTTCCTTGATGGATGTATCCAGGTGTATCCTACCCCCCTCCCCTTCATTCAGCTAAACTAATATAATCTATACAGTCCACAATTAATTAGTAGCACCGTACTTGTGGGTGCTACCCAATCCATACTGGTCTCGGATAGATATGGATAAGATTGTGAGGTCGAGGGGACCACTTGGTGCGACCAGGGGTGGTTAAGTTTTCTCACATGTCTACACGGGGTGACTACGGTAAACAATATGATTGTCTCCCAATGAGATTACTGGTATGTATATAATGTTGAGGTACATACAGGTAAGCACCCTAGAAAATTTTCCATATTATCCTTCGTATGCTGCATCATATCATCTGTGTACTTTGTGCAAGGGGGTCTTACTGTACTGTATAACAGGCATGATTTGTAGGTTTAGACTTTGTTGATGTTTTTTCTGAGCAGGTGTTATCCTGTTCTTTTCATTGTTCGGTGATGGTATATCCTTTAATACAATATGAATGTAACACTTGTGGTATGCTATGGGGTTGATGGTAGGTCATTGTATTTCCAAACGGTTAATTATTGTGTTCTTTTACTTATTTATATCATGTACTGTGTCCTTTTAAATAAAAATATAAAAAAAAAAAATACATTTTTCAGTAGTCCACCAGTCTGTCCACATTCCTTGTCCCACCTCATAACTTATAATTACAGTTTTCAGTAGTCCACCAGTCTGTCCACATTCCTTGTCCCACCTCATAACTTATAATTACAGTTTTCAGTAGTACACCAGACTGTCCACATTCCTTGTCCCACCTCATAACTTATAATTACAGTTTTCAGTAGTACACCAGACTGTCCACATTCCTTGTCACACCTCATAACTTATAATTACAGTTTTCAGTAGTCCTCCAGTCTGTCCACATTCCTTGTCCCACCTCATAACTTATAATTACAGTTTTCAGTAGTACACCAGACTGTCCACATTCCTTGTCCCACCTCATAACTTATAATTACAGTTTTCAGTAGTCCACCAGTCTGTCCACATTCCTTGTCCCACCTCATAACTTATAATTACAGTTTTCAGTAGTCCACCAGTCTGTCCACATTCCTTGTCCCACCTCATAACTTATAATTACAGTTTTCAATAGTCCACCAGACTGTCCACATTCCTTGTCCCACCTCATAACTTATAATTACAGTTTTCAGCAGTCCACCAGACTGTCCACATTCCTTGTCCCACCTCATAACTTATAATTACAGTTTTCAGTAGTCCACCAGACTGTCCACATTCCTTGTCCCACCTCATAACTTATAATTACAGTTTTCAGTAGTCCACCAGCCTGACCACATTCCTTGTCCCACCTCATAACTTATAATTACAGTTTTCAGTAGTCCACCAGACTGTCCACATTCCTTGTCCCACCTCATAACTTATAATTACAGTTTTCAGTAGTCCACCAGTCTGTCCACATTCCTTGTCCCACCTCATAACTTATAATTACAGTTTTCAGTAGTCCACCAGTCTGTCCACATTCCTTGTCCCACCTCATAACTTATAATTACAGTTTTCAGTAGTCCACCAGACTGTCCACATTCCTTGTCCCTCCTCATAACTTATAATTACAGTTTTCAGTAGTCCACCAGTCTGTGCACATTCCTTGTCCCACCTCATAATTTATAATTACAGTTTTCAGTAGTCCACCAGACTGTCCACATTCCTTGTCCCACCTCATAACTTATAATTACAGTTTTCAGTAGTCCACCATTCTGTCCACATTCCTTGTCCCACCTCATAACTTATAATTACAGTTTTCAGTAGTCCACCAGTCTGTCCACATTCCTTGTCCCACCTTATAACTTATAATTACAGTTTTCAGTAGTCCACCAGTCTGTGCACACTCCTTGTCCCACCTCATAACTTATAATTACAGTTTTCAGTAGTCCACCAGTCTGTCCACACTCCTTGTCCCACCTCATAACTTATAATTACAGTTTTCAGTTGTCCACCAGTCTGTCGACATTGCTTGTCCCACCTCATAACTTATAATTACAGTTTTCAGTAGTCCACCAGTCTGTCCACACTCCTTGTCCCACCTCATAACTTATAATTACAGTTTTCAGTAGTCCACCAGTCTGTCCACACTCCTTGTCCCACCTCATAACTTATAATTACAGTTTTCAGTTGTCCACCAGTCTGTCGACATTGCTTGTCCCACCTCATAACTTATAATTACAGTTTTCAGTTGTCCACCAGTCTGTCGACATTCGTTGTCCCACCTCATAACTTATAATTACAGTTTTCAGTAGTCCACCAGTCTGTCCACATTCCTTGTCCCACCTCATAACTTATAATTACAGTTTTCAGTTGTCCACCAGTCTGTCGACATTCCTTGTCCCACCTCATAACTTATAATTACAGTTTTCAGTAGTCCACCAGTCTGTCCACTTTCCTTATCCCACCTGATAACTTATAATAAACATATTCTCTTATCAACACAATTATTTCTTATTACACAAATATTACACGTTTAAACCTTAGTGATTTTTTTGTAATTCTAAAAAATTCATTAAAAATCTTTTAAATGTTACTATAAAAATTTGTAATTTTAGAAAATTCTTTTATACATTCCTTTATAAAAATGTTTATTCTCAAATTTTATCTTGACTAATGGATATAGATAGAAGAGAAAAAATATTTTGTATACCCGTGAGGGTAATAATGTTTCTAGTTACATTATTATAATTTTCAAATTCTGTTCCTTCCAGACTGTTTATCCCCCAAATTTCCCATGTTTGTTACTGTATGTGACTAGTTTATAGAGCAAGTAGAACTAGTGCAACTATACACGTTCATCTTGGTTAATAACTATCTCCAGGACACCAGGGAGGAAGGACGGGCAGCTGCCAACTTCAGGGAGTCACAAATTTCCCATGTTTGTTACTGTATGTGACTAGTTTATAGAGCAAGTAGAACTAGTGCAACTATACACGTTCATCTTGGTTAATAACTATCTCCAGGACACCAGGGAGGAAGGACGGGCAGCTGCCAACTTCAGGGAGTCCCAAATTTCCCATGTTTGTTACTGTATGTGACTAGTTTATAGAGCAAGTAGAACTAGTGCAACTATACACGTTCATCTTGGTTGATAACTATCTCCAGGACACCAGGGAGGAAGGAGGGGCAGCTGCCAACTTCAGGGAGTCCCAAAAAAGTCTAGATAATACAAGTTGTCCATCATTATATTTTTGTTCCCATAGGCTCGGAGACCTAGGCAAAAGACTTATCAGGGTAACTATAGATCCCAGGGCAGCTAGTTTTCTTTTTCATCTAGCAGGTCTGAGGCCAGGCCAGTGGCGGCTCGTCAGCTACCAGGTCTGAGACCAGGCCAGTTTGGGCTCGTCAGCTACCAGGTCTGAAACCAGGTCAGTGGGGGCTCACCAGCTACCAGGTCTGAGACCAGGCCAGTGGGGGTTCATCAGCTACCAGGGCTGAGACCAAGCCAGTGGGGGCTCATCAGCTACCAGGTCTGAGACCAGGCCAATGAGGGCTCATCAGCTCCCAGGCCTGAGATCAGGCCAGTGGGGGCTCATCAGCTACCAGGTCTGAGGCCAGGCCAGTAGGGGCTCATCAGCTACCAGGTCTCAGACCAGGCCAGTGGCGGCTCGTCAGCTACCAGGTCTGAGACCAGGCCAGTGGGGGCTCTTCAGCTACCAGGTCTGAGACCAGGCCAGTGGGGGCTCATCAGCTACCAGGCCTGAGACCAGGCCAATGGGGGCTCATCAGCTACCAGGTCTAAGACCAGGCCAGTGGGGGCTCATCAGCTACCAGGTCTGAGGCAAGGCCAGTATTTATTTATTTATTTATTTATTTATTTATTTATTTATTTTCAATTTGTGCACACATACAGAGGTACAAAAAAATACAGGTAAGAGCAGTATGCCAAAGCCACTTATACTATGCATAGCATTACGGGCTGGCTTAAAATTAACTTAAGATTAACTAAGCAATGATGAAATCAGTGATAAAACATTAATGTAAACAGATTACTATAAAGCACAAGTGAGTATTACAAAGACAGGTCATATTGTTGCATTCAGTTAGGTAGTGATTCTGTTAGGTAGTGTATTTAAAAAATAATAAAGTTAGATTCGGTTTTAGGTTTAACATTTATATGATATAATTGTGAGAAACATTTAAGATATACAATTTATAAGGTTCAGTTATTCAGTATTTATTTGGTTTTGGGTGAGTAAGTGATCTTTGAGAAGAGACTTGAATTTATAATCAGGTAGTGTTTCTTTTATATTTACAGGTAATGAATTCCAGATTTTAGGGCCTTTTATGTGCATTGAGTTTTTGCATAGTGTGAGATGGACACGAGGAACATCAAAGAGTGATCTGTGCCTTGTGTTATGGTCATGTGTTCTGTTGAGGTTGGCAAGGAGATGTTTGAGGGGAGGGTTAATATCAGAGTTAAGTGTTCTATGTATGTAATAGGTGCAGTAATAAGTATGGATGTTTTGTATGGTGAGTAGGTTTAGTGTATTGAATATTGGTGGAGTGTGCTGCCTGTAGTGAGAATTTGTTATCATTCTAACTGCAGCCTTTTGTTGAGTAATTAGTGGTCTGAGATGGTTAATTGTTGTTGAGCCCCATGCACAAATTCCATACCTGGAGTTTACCTGGAGAGAGTTCCGGGGGTCAACGCCCCCGCGGCCCGGTCTGTGACCAGGCCTCCTGGTGGATCAGAGCCTGATCAACCAGGCTGTTGCTGCTGGCTGCACGCAAACCAACGTACGAGCCACAGCCCGGCTGATCCGGAACTGACTTTAGGTGCTTGTCCAGTGCCAGCTTGAAGACTGCCAAGGGTCTGTTGGTAATCCCCCTTATGTGTGCTGGGAGGCAGTTGAACAGTCTCGGGCCCCTGACACTTATTGTATGGTCTCTTAACGTGCTAGTGACACCCCTGCTTTTCATTGGGGGGATGTTGCATCGTCTGCCAAGTCTTTTGCTTTCGTAGTGGGTGATTTTCGTGTGCAAGTTCGGTACTAGTCCCTCTAGGATTTTCCAGGTGTATATAATCATGTATCTCTCCCTCCTGCGTTCCAGGGAATACAGGTTTAGGAACCTCAAGCGCTCCCAATAATTGAGGTGTTTTATCTCCGTTATGCGCGCCGTGAAAGTTCTCTGTACATTTTCTAGGTCGGCAATTTCACCTGCCTTGAAAGGTGCTGTTAGTGTGCAGCAATATTCCAGCCTAGATAGAACAAGTGACCTGAAGAGTGTCATCATGGGCTTGGCCTCCCTAGTTTTGAAGGTTCTCATTATCCATCCTGTCATTTTTCTAGCAGATGCGATTGATACAATGTTATGGTCCTTGAAGGTGAGATCCTCCGACATGATCACTCCCAGGTCTTTGACGTTGGTGTTTCGCTCTATTTTGTGGCCAGAATTTGTTTTGTACTCTGATGAAGATTTAATTTCCTCATGTTTACCATATCTGAGTAATTGAAATTTCTCATCGTTGAACTTCATATTGTTTTCTGCAGCCCACTGAAAGATTTGGTTGATGTCTGCCTGGAGCTTTGCAGTGTCTGCAATGGAAGACACTGTCATGCAGATTCGGGTGTCATCTGCAAAGGAAGACACGGTGCTGTGGCTGACATCCTTGTCTATGTCGGATATAAGGATGAGGAACAAGATGGGAGCGAGTACTGTGCCTTGTGGAACAGAGCTTTTCACCGTAGCTGCCTCGGACTTTACTCTGTTGACGACTACTCTCTGTGTTCTGTTAGTGAGGAAATTATAGATCCATCGACCGACTTTTCCTGTTATTCCTTTAGCACGCATTTTGTGCGCTATTACGCCATGGTCACACTTGTCGAAGGCTTTTGCAAAGTCTGTATATATTACATCTGCATTCTTTTTGTCTTCTAGTGCATTTAGGACCTTGTCGTAGTGATCCAATAGTTGAGACAGACAGGAGCGACCTGTTCTAAACCCATGTTGCCCTGGGTTGTGTAACTGATGGGTTTCTAGATGCGTGGTGATCTTGCTTCTTAGGACCCTTTCAAAGATTTTTATGATATGGGATGTTAGTGCTATTGGTCTGTAGTTCTTTGCTGTTGCTTTACTGCCCCCTTTGTGGAGTGGGGCTATGTCTGTTGTTTTTAGTAACTGTGGGACGACCCCCGTGTCCATGCTCCCTCTCCATAGGATGGAAAAGGCTCGTGATAGGGGCTTCTTGCAGTTCTTGATGAACACAGAGTTCCATGAGTCTGGCCCTGGGGCAGAGTGCATGGGCATGTCATTTATCGCCTGTTCGAAGTCATTTGGCGTCAGGATAACATCGGATAGGCTTGTGTTAATCAAATTTTGTGGCTCTCTCATAAAAAATTCATTTTGATCTTCGACTCTCAGTCTGGTTAGCGGCTTGCTAAAAACTGAGTCATATTGGGACTTGAGTAGCTCACTCATTTCCTTGTTGTCATCTGTGTAGGACCCATCTTGTTTAAGTAGGGGCCCAATACTGGACGTTGTTCTCGATTTTGATTTGGCATAGGAGAAGAAATACTTTGGGTTTCTTTCGATTTCATTTATGGCTTTTAGTTCTTCCCGCGATTCCTGACTCCTAAAGGATTCTTTTAGCTTAAGTTCGATGCTTGCTATTTCTCTGACCAGTGTCTCCCTACGCATTTCAGATATATTGACCTCTTTTAGCCGCTCTGTTATTCTTTTCCGTCGCCTGTAAAGGGAGCGCCTGTCTCTTTCTGTTTTACATCTACTCCTCCTTTTTCTTAGAGGAATAAGCCTTGTGCATACATCGAGTGCTACCGAGTTAATCTGTTCTAGGCATAAGTTGGGGTCTGTGTTGCTTAGTATATCTTCCCAGCTTATATCGGTTAGGACTTGGTTTACTTGGTCCCACTTTATGTTTTTGTTATTGAAGTTGAATTTGGTGAATGCTCCCTCGTGACTAATCTCATTATGTCGGTCTGGGGCTCCGCGCATACATGACTGAACCTCAATTATGTTGTGATCTGAGTATATTGTTTTTGATATGGTGATATTTCTTATCAGATCATCATTGTTAGTGAAGATGAGGTCTAGTGTATTCTCCAGTCTAGTAGGCTCTATTATTTGCTGGTTTAAATTGAATTTTGTGCAGAGATTTAAAAGCTCGCGTGAGTGTGAGTTTTCATCAGAGCTGCCTCCTGGTGTTATTACTGCAACAATATTATTTGCTATATTCCTCCATTTTAGGTGCCTTAAGTTGAAATCCCCCAGGAGCAAGATGTTGGGTGCAGGAGCTGGAAGGTTTTCCAGACAGTGGTCAATTTTTAACAGCTGTTCCTGGAATTGCTGGGATGTTGCATCCGGAGGCTTGTAGACTATCACAATGACTAGGTTTTGGTTCTCGACCTTTACTGCTAAAACTTCCACTACATCATTTGAGGCATTTAGCAGTTCTGTGCAAACAAGTGACTCTGCAATGTACAGGCCAACCCCCCCCTTTTGCCTGTTCACTCTGTCACATCTATATAGGTTGTAACCTGGGATCCATATTTCGTTGTCCAAGTGATCCTTTATGTGGGTCTCAGTGAAAGCCGCGAACATTGCCTTTGCCTCTGCAAGCAGTCCACGGATGAAAGGTATTTTGTTGTTTGTTGCTGGCTTTAGACCCTGTATATTTGCAAAGAAGAATGTTATCGGACTGGTGGTATTGTTGGTACTGGGGGGGGATTTTTTTTCCGGCATTAGTATCTGTATCTGTTGGTTTGGAGTGGAGGCCATCGACTGTGGTTCCACTCCAGGAATGACTGGATTTGGTGTACGATTTCTGCCATTTCCTGCCAGTTTTTTTTCCTTCCTGGCACTAAAAAACCTCTCCCTCTTGAGTGACTGTGGCTACCCAGGTTTTCCCATGGCCTGGATGTTTTGTATCTTTTTGTCCCCTTTAGATGGTATGCCTGGCAATTTAAGTTATAGCACAGTCTTTCCTGTACTGAAGAGGTACACAGTTTAGGGTGAAAAAGCTTACAGGAAGGGAGTTTGCATTTTCCTGTTTTCATATGGGCATGACATTTCCTAGGGTGGTCATAGTTGCACGTCCCATCTGTTTTTCCAGATTTCCCATGCCAGCAGATACCGAGTGCATAGTATGTGCACAGGCTTGGTTTCCGTTTGCCTTGGGTTTCTGTGACTGTATTCCCTGTTGGTGCATGTTTCCCTGTCTTACTTCTATCCTCCCTAGCACCAACAATGGAGCTCCCACCATTTGTTTTTGGTAATATATCCTCACTATTGCTAGTGGAGTCCTCTTGTTTGCTATTTCCTGCGGTATTTCTAGTTTGCAATATTGGTTTTATCTTATCTTTGACTACACTTGTTTCCCTACTATGGCTCCTGTCCCCTATGCGGTCATTCATATGTATTCCTTCCTGCGTATAATTCCCGACTACCTGGACAAAATCTCCAGCTTCACCATTACTGTCTCCCAGGACAGCATCTCCAGCTTCCCCATTACTGTCTCCCAGGACAGCATCTCCAGCTTCACCATTACTGTCTCCCAGGACAGCACCTCCAGCTTTACCATTACTGTCTCCCAGGACAGCACCTCCAGCTTCCCCATTACTGTCTCCCAGGACAGCACTATCAGCCCCCCATTTACTGACTACCAGGACATCATCTCCAGCCTTACAGTTTCTGACTACATGGCCAGTATCAAGGGCAGTACCATTCAGCCCGGACTTTTTATGTTCCCATCTGTTGTAGAAAGCTTCCAGGTTTTCTATGAAAGCAGCTTTGATGTTGACCTCTTTTAATACCCTTGTGATTTTAGTCCACAGATTTATCTCATTTGGGCATACCCAAAAACACTTCCCTGTTTTAATACTGCTTGTAGCTAGTTCTTGGATATCTGCACAAGGGGCGTGACACCAATTACCACAGAAATGACAATTTATGCATGTGGAAGCCCGTTTGTTTGACTGACCACAGACTACACACAGCTTCATAGTGATTTGAATGGTTTATTTACTGCAATTCTACTAGCAACCTCTTGAATATTCTATTAATAACCTGCTAGGTGGTGCACAACGAAACCGTTTGAAACCAGTCCAGGGTTCGGACCAGTCAAGGGTTCGGACCAGTCAAGGGTTCGACCAGTCAAGGGTTCGGACCAGTCTATCTGATCTGATCAGTGGGTCACTTATTTAAACCATACTGGTCGGTGATTTGAGCTAACACATGAAGGATCTACTGGAAATTATCTACCCGAGTAATATGTGATTTGATTGATACAAAAGTATAACTTGCGTGTTGAAGAGCCGGTGACTGCTGGCACTCCTACAATGACGAACGGTCGAGCCTCCACCTTTGTTTATCAATCGCTGTATCTAGCTTCTCTATTTTTTTTTTTCCGTCTCCACCACAATAAATGCTATATTATCACTATAGTTGACTGGTGCAAATTTTGGAGGAAGGGCGCTTTTTCTGTAGTAATAATTGCTTCTCGTTGTGTATATTGCGACCGCTGGTAACTACAGGTTATATGAAACTCACAGTAACGTCTGGTATTTCAAGAAAAAGAAACTAATGAAAGTCACTCCACTTCACTAAGTACCATTATAATACTGGTTAGTTGCTACTACAACACTGTATTCTGCTATTCACTGGTATCACTAGATTATATGCGAGTACACTAGCAGGCCAGGAAGATTATTAAAAACAGCTGACCTGTGGTAAGTTTCTGGCGACTTCTGGCACCTGCCTCTATAGGCTTATCACTTCATTTACAAATTCACCTGTTTTCAAATGACACTTTAGCCTTTATCATCAATATACTAGGGAGCCACTGTAGTATACACTATACACTATGTATACTCAATGCTTTCAGGGAGACTTTCTTTCCTCTGACACAAAGTTCAATATTATTATTTTTCCACACGGGACAGGCCTATGATTCCCCTCTGGCAGTAAACTCTGCTAGGAAGTGCACACTAATTCTCCTTTTTTTACTCAGTATATAATGTTTTCCGCCCAAGATTGGTTCCAGGCGCTAGAGGGATGTATCGTATAGGATTGATGACACAAATTAAAGTTCTAGCACGTAAGAGCGACCGTGAAAACACCAGAAAAACCGGGAGCACAACGAGGCACGCTGACCTCAATAAAATAGGAGGATGAGATAGGGGTAAATAAGAGAGTGATATAGGGCCAGGAGGGCTGACTGTGGAACATAGTACCGTATCTTCGATAGTATGCCTACAGTCTTGGAAATTTTCTTAGAGATGTGTTGTATATGTGTATGAAATTTGAGTCTATTATCAAGGTGGATTCCTAAGAATTTTCCCTCTGTTAGTTTTGTGATAGGTGATCCGTTTATCATTATGTTAAGAGGGACATCTGTAGCTCTGTTACCAAACTGAATGAAGTAGGTTTTGTCAATGTTTAGTGTAAGTTTGTTAGTCCTCATCCAGGTAGATATTTTCTGTAATTCGGTATTTACAGTATTGGCTAGCGTGACTGGGCTCGGGTGAGAGAATACGTATGTAGTGTCATCTGCAAATAGTGTGGGTTTGAGTAATTGCGAAGCATTTGGAAGGTCATTTATGTATAGGAGAAAGAGAAGAGGGCCAAGGACACTTCCCTGTGGGACACCAACTGTAATTGGTTGCGCAGAAGAGTTTGCCCCATTTGCGTACACATATTGGCTTCTGTTGCTGAGGTATGACTTGAGGTAGTTGAGGGAGTGCCCTCTTATACCATAGTGTGACAATTTTACGTGGAGCAAGTCATGGTCAACTGTATCAAAAGCTTTACGTAAGTCAATGAAGATCCCCAGTGGGACTTCTTTTTTCTCTATTGCAGTGTATATATGTTCTAGCATGTGTATAATAGCATCATTAGTATTTTTATTAGGCCTGAATCCAAATTGGCAGGGGTTGAGTATGTTTTGGGAGATAAGGTAGGAGTAGATTCGTTTATGAATTAATTTTTCAAAGATTTTTGAGAGAGGGTGTAAGTTGGATATTGGCCTATAGTTATTCAACTCTGTTTGGTCTCCTCCTTTGTGGATCGGGGTGACCCTTGCTATTTTGAGTACTGTAGGGAAGGTGGAGGATTCAATGGATTTGTTAAAGAGTGTTGCAATGATTGGTGATAGCACTTGTGACACTTTTTTGTATATAAAGGGTGGTAAGGTATTTAAATCTCCTGCCTTGTTTTTTAGTGCGTTGATAATAAGGGAGACTTCATATGGGTTAGTCGGAGCTAGGAACAGAGTGTTCGGGTAGTTGCCGGTGAGGTAGTCATTTGGTGGGGTATCTGAGCTTGGGATTTTATTGGCAAGGTTTTGTCCTATAGTGGAGAAGAAATCATTGAGTCTGTTTGCTGTTTCTGTTGGTGGGAGTTGGGGTTCATCTGATTTTGCTAATTTTATTTCGCTATTTCGTGATATCTTTTTTGTTCCCAGAATTTCTGATAGGGTTTTCCAGGTCTTTTTTATATCACCTCGTAAGTTGGATAATCTGTTCTCATAATACAATTTTTTTGCCCTTCTTATCAGGCTGGTTAGGATTGACGAGTAACGTTTTGTTTGGTCTCTGGTTATGTGACCCATTCTGTACTGTTTTTCATATTGGTGTTTTGTATTTATGGATTTGAGAATGCTGGGTGTTAGCCAGGGACTGTTCAGTCTCTTTGCTGTCATCTGTTTAGTTTTTTTAGGGCAGTGCTTGTTATAGAGGTATTGGGTCTTTTTTAGAAAATTATTAATACATTCGTCAATATCTGTATAGGTTTCTAGCTCAGTGTGCCAATCGATGTTTGCTATTGCTGTTGTGAAGTTATTAATGGCTGCCTCATTGTGAAGTCTGAAGGTGACTTTAGTAGTGTCTTGGGGTAGTTTACCAAGAGTTGTTATGAGGAAAGTAGGGTAGTGGTCTGTGGTATTATCTGTAATTATGCCTGATTTTAAAGGGGATATGGTGTTGGTCCAGATGTGGTCAAGTAGGGAAACACTAGTCTCTGTAACTCTTGTAGGTTTTGTTACTGTTGGTAGTAACATACAGTTATTCATTGTGTTTGTGAATTCAGTAACGTGTGGGTCCTGGTCTTGCAGGAGATTTATATTGAAGTCACCTGAGAGTAGTAAGTGATCTTTGTTCATGCGTGCATCAGTTATCATACTTCCTAGATTTTGACTAAATTGGCTAATGTTTGACTGTGGAACTCTGTAGATGTTTATCAATGTGAGAGGTTTTTGTAGGTACTTGGATTTGAATTTAGCTATTATATATTCCCCATGTTCATCCCTTGTGCAAGTATTAGTGATACATTGTAGTTGGTCTGAGTAGTATATGGCTGTGCCACCCCCTTGTTGGTCTGGCCTACAGTTGTGTATGGCTGTGTATCCAGGAATGGAATAGACATCTGTACTATCAGGCTTTAGCCAGGTTTCAGTTAGTGTAATGATGGACATATTGGCATGTAAGGAATTTAGTAATGCTATGAGGTCATCGTAATGCTTGCTTAAAGATCTGATATTGTAGTTAAAGATAGTTATGTTGTTGTTGGCACTGAGAAGTGCCTTTGATTGCTCTGCAGTGTAGTAATTACAGTAACTGTTTGATTCATTTAAGTCATTAGATAAGAGGTTGGTATCAGGATCAATGCTTGTAATCATAAGATTTGTAGTGAATCTATAGTTTGAATTAAGTATAAAACAAAGTAAATAGTCTTAAGCTAAAAAAATAGCACCTAGATTATTTAACAAATGTAAAATAGTGAGCTAAGGGACTAATACAAATAAAGTGATGATCAAATAGTGGAGCTTGGGAATATGGTAGTAGGTAGTACTATAAAGGTAATTTTTTAAAGTTAGAATTATAGTATAAAATTATATTATAAAAGGGACTAATATAGGTTGTGGTGAACAATAAAGTGGTAATCAAATAAATGAGCTTTGGAATATAATGGCAAAATTGTGAACTTATTCTACTTTAGCACCTAAGAATAGCACCTTGATTATTTTAACAATTGTGAATATATAAACTAGGATAGTTATATAAAGCTAAAATAAAGGAGAAAATATATAAGGGACTAAAATTAAGTAATGGTAAGCAAAGTTAAATCTACAGATGGTAGGAATTATAATATAAACTTATAATATAAAAATACAAATTGAAATGGTACTTGCAATTGCACTAGAGTCTGGTATAGGTTGTTGACAAGATCAAGATTATAACTAGATTTAAATTGACAAAATAAAATTCACAATTAAAGTACCAAAAGAATGATAGTAAAAAAATAACAGTGGTAATGTCTTGGTTATAATATGATAGTAAGAGGGCAGACAGGTACACAGGTACAAGGGATAATATAAAGGTTGGGGTTGAATATAAAAACTTGAAAATTTGGCTACAAAATGTTATGGGAAGTATAAAATAATGTTTAATCTACAAAAGTAAAATTGACTGGTAGTAAATATGGTGTTTAATAAAATTTTTAGTAAGTAATAATGATTACAAAAAAGTGAAAAAGTAATGTTTATTTCATTCAATATTGCACTGGTAGTTATACTTGAGGTTATATGGCAGTACAAGGTAATTAAGAGTAATCTAGGATAGTAAATGTGGTATTAAAACAGGTTAAGGTAATTAGACAAGTAATGGTCTCAGACCAGGCCAGTGGCGGCTCGTCAGCTACCAGGTCTCAGACCAAGCTAGTGGGGGCTCATCAGCTACCAGGTCTGAGACCAGGCCAGTGGGGGCTCTTCAGCTACCAGGTCTGAGACCAGGCCACTGGGGGCTCATCGGCTACCAGGTCTGAGATCAGGCCAGTAGGGGCTCATCAGCTACCAGGTCTGAGACCAGGCCAGAGGGGGCTCATCAGCTACCAGGTCTGAGACCAGACCAGTGGGGGCTCATCAGCTACCAGGTCTGAGACCAGGCCAGTGGGGGCTCATCAGCTACCAGGTCTGAGACCAGGCCAGTGGTGGCTCGTCAGCTACCAGGTCTGAGACCAGGTCAGTGGGGGCTCATCAGCTACCAGGTCTGAGACCAGGCCAGTGGGGGCTCATCAGCTACCAGGTCTGAGACCAGGCCAATGGGGGCTCATCAGCTACCAGGTCTAAGACCAGGCCAGTGGGGGCTCATCAGCTACCAGGTCTGAGGCAAGGCCAGTAGGGGCTCATCAGCTACCAGGTCTCAGACCAGGCCAGTGGCGGCTCGTCAGCTACCAGGTCTCAGACCAAGCTAGTGGGGGCTCATCAGCTACCAGGTCTGAGACCAGGCCAGTGGGGGCTCTTCAGCTACCAGGTCTGAGACCAGGCCACTGGGGGCTCATCGGCTACCAGGTCTGAGATCAGGCGAGTGGGGGCTCATCAGCTACCAGGTCTGAGATCAGGCCAGTAGGGGCTCATCAGCTACCAGGTCTGAGACCAGGCCAGTGGGGGCTCATCAGCTGCCAGGTCTGAGACCAGGCCAGAGGGGGCTCATCAGCTACCAGGTCTGAGACCAGACCAGTGGGGGCTCATCAGCTACCAGGTCTGAGACCAGGCCAGTGGGGGCTCATCAGCTACCAGGTCTGAGACCAGGCCAGTGGGGGCTCATCAGCTACCAGGTCTGAGACCAGGACAGTGGGGGTTCATCAGCTACCAGGTCTGAGACCAGGCCAGTGGGGGTTCATCAGCTACCAGGTCTGAGGCAAGGCCAGTAGGGGCTCATCAGCTACCAGGTCTCAGACCAGGCCAGTGGCGGCTCGTCAGCTACCAGGTCTCAGACCAAGCTAGTGGGGGCTCATCAGCTACCAGGTCTGAGACCAGGCCAGTGGGGGCTCTTCAGCTACCAGGTCTGAGACCAGGCCACTGGGGGCTCATCGGCTACCAGGTCTGAGATCAGGCCAGTGGGGGCTCATCAGCTACCAGGTCTGAGATCAGGCCAGTAGGGGCTCATCAGCTACCAGGTCTGAGACCAGGCCAGTGGGGGCTCATCAGCTGCCAGGTCTGAGACCAGGCCAGAGGGGGCTCATCAGCTACCAGGTCTGAGACCAGACCAGTGGGGGCTCATCAGCTACCAGGTCTGAGACCAGGCCAGTGGGGGCTCATCAGCTACCAGGTCTGAGACCAGGCCAGTGGGGGCTCATCAGCTACCAGGTCTGAGACCAGGACAGTGGGGGTTCATCAGCTACCAGGTCTGAGACCAGGCCAGTGGGGGTTCATCAGCTACCAGGTCTGAGACCAGGCCAGTGGGGGCTCGTCACTGTGGAAAATTAAATTTACCTGGATGTAACTCATAAGGTACATACAGTAAATGGTAACAAAGATAATTATTATTTATCAAAATTACATAGACAAGTAGGATTTTGGGACACCTAGGTCACAAAAAATGTCCTCCTTCGATACCTACCACTGTCATATCCACAAGTTGCTCTAGATCTATTAATTACAAATGAAATATACATCACCAGGAATTCTGGTAAATATATAAATTTGTGGACTGTATTTTAAAATGAATAAATGATTACATATACACATTTAACAGAAGGAGAATATATATTAATACCACTCACCAAGTTGACTGGAGATTACTGTGTATCATAATCAAAAACCTCACTGTCTATCTATGAAAATAACACTGGCCAGAGTTACAACATAAACAGACTTATCTGAGGTTCCTGGAGTTGTCCTTTCCTGTCGCCTGATTTCTCACGTTATGCAGGGTTGCATATCCAACAATTTCGGCTCCTATTTGAGAGGTTTTAAGCCCAATATAACCTCTAGAGCACGAAAATTCTTCCGATTATTCACTAACGTTTCTCTCCCCATTCAAAAACCAATGGCGACTGCCCAGCGCAGGCGCAGAGCCTCCCTGTCGGCTCCATTCTCTTCTTTTAAAAATACATACATTTTATTTTTCCGGAAAGTATTATTTTCAACAGTAAGCTACCAGGTCTGAGACCAGGCAGTGGGGGCTCGTCAGCTACCAGGTCTGAGACCAGGCAGTGGGGGGCTCGTCAACTACCAGGTCTGAGACCAGGCCAGTGTCGGCTCGTCAAAAAATACAATGAAGGGACTGCGTGAATTCAAACCGATTAGAAGAGCATAATTAACACTATTGAATTAATAACTTATAAATTTAAATAAACTAAATTTAATAGTGACAATCGTTCACATATACGTAACAGTAGAGGTGATCACAGTCCTGCTGGTGCAGACGTGGCTAGCTGAGGTGATCATGTTACAACTGTGATCACAGTCCTGCTGGTGCAGACGTGGCTAGCTGAGGTGATTATGGAACAACTGTAATGACAGTCCAGCTGGTGCAGACGTGGCTAGCTGAGGTGATTATGTAACAACTGTAATCACAGTCCTGCTGGTGGATCATGTTACAACTGTGTTCATGGTCCTGCTGGTGGAGACGTGGCTAGCTGAGGTGATCATGTTACAACTGTGGTCATGGTCCTGCTGATGGAGACGTGGTAGCTGAGGTGATCATGTTACAACTGTGGTCATGGTCCTGCTGATGGAGACGTGGTAGCTGAGGTGATCATGTTACAACTGTGGTCATGGTCCTGCTGATGGAGACGTGGCTAGCTGAGGTGATCATATTACAACTGTGGTCATGGTCCTGCTGATGGAGACGTGGCTAGCTGAGGTGATCATGTTACAACTGTGGTCATGGTCCTGCTGATGGAGACATGGTAGCTGAGGTGATCATGTTACAACTGTGGTCATGGTCCTGCTGTTGGAGACGTGGTAGCTGAGGTGATCATGTTACAACTGTGGTCATGGTCCTGCTGATGGAGACGTGGCTAGCTGAGGTGATCATGTTACAACTGTGGTCATGGTCCTGCTGATGGAGACGTGGCTAGCTGAGGTGATCATGTTACAACTGTGGTCATGGTCCTGCTGATGGAGACGTGGTAGCTGAGGTGATCATGTTACAACTGTGGTCATGGTCCTGCTGATGGAGACGTGGCTAGCTGAGGTGATCATGTTACAACTGTGGTCATGGTCCTGCTGATGGAGACGTGGTAGCTGAGGTGATCATGTTACAACTGTGGTCATGGTCCTGCTGATGGAGACGTGGTAGCTGAGGTGATCATGTTACAACTGTGGTCATGGTCCTGCTGATGGAGACGTGGTAGCTGAGGTGATCATGTTACAACTGTGGTCATGGTCCTGCTGATGGAGACGTGGTAGCTGAGGTGATCATGTTACAACTGTGGTCATGGTCCTGCTGATGGAGACGTGGTAGCTGAGGTGATCATGTTACAACTGTGGTCATGGTCCTGCTGATGGAGACGTGGTAGCTGAGGTGATCATGTTACAACTGTGGTCATGGTCCTGCTGATGGAGACGTGGCTAGCTGAGGTGATCATGTTACAACTGTGGTCATGGTCCTGCTGATGGAGACGTGGCTAGCTGAGGTGATCATGTTACAACTGTGGTCATGGTCCTGCTGATGGAGACGTGGCTAGCTGAGGTGATCATGTTACAACTGTGGTCATGGTCCTGCTGATGGAGACGTGGCTAGCTGAGGTGATCATGTTACAACTGTGGTCATGGTCCTGCTGATGGAGACGTGGCTAGCTGAGGTGATCATGTTACAACTGTGGTCATGGTCCTGCTGATGGAGACGTGGCTAGCTGAGGTGATCATGTTACAACTGTGGTCATGGTCCTGCTGATGGAGACGTGGCTAGCTGAGGTGATCATGTTACAACTGTGGTCATGGTCCTGCTGATGGAGACGTGGCTAGCTGAGGTGATCATGTTACAACTGTGGTCATGGTCCTGCTGATGGAGACGTGGTAGCTGAGGTGATCATGTTACAACTGTGGTCATGGTCCTGCTGATGGAGACGTGGCTAGCTGAGGTGATCATGTTACAACTGTGGTCATGGTCCTGTTGCTGGAGACGTGGCTAGCTGAGGTGATCATGTTACAACTGTGGTCATGGTCCTGCTGATGGAGACGTGGCTAGCTGAGGTGATCATGTTACAACTGTGGTCATGGTCCTGCTGATGGAGACGTGGCTAGCTGAGGTGATCATGTTACAACTGTGGTCATGGTCCTGCTGATGGAGACGTGGCTAGCTGAGGTGATCATGTTACAACTGTGGTCATGGTCCTGCTGATGGAGACGTGGCTAGCTGAGGTGATCATGTTACAACTGTGGTCATGGTCCTGCTGATGGAGACGTGGCTAGCTGAGGTGATCATGTTACAACTGTGGTCATGGTCCTGCTGATGGAGACGTGGCTAGCTGAGGTGATCATGTTACAACTGTGGTCATGGTCCTGCTGATGGAGACGTGGCTAGCTGAGGTGATCATGTTACAACTGTGGTCATGGTCCTGCTGATGGAGACGTGGCTAGCTGAGGTGATCATGTTACAACTGTGGTCATGGTCCTGCTGATGGAGACGTGGTAGCTGAGGTGATCATGTTACAACTGTGGTCATGGTCCTGCTGATGGAGACGTGGTAGCTGAGGTGATCATGTTACAACTGTGGTCATGGTCCTGCTGATGGAGACGTGGCTAGCTGAGGTGATCATGTTACAACTGTGGTCATGGTCCTGCTGATGGAGACGTGGCTAGCTGAGGTGATCATGTTACAACTGTGGTCATGGTCCTGCTGATGGAGACGTGGCTAGCTGAGGTGATCATGTTACAACTGTGGTCATGGTCCTGCTGATGGAGACGTGGCTAGCTGAGGTGATCATGTTACAACTGTGGTCATGGTCCTGCTGATGGAGACGTGGTAGCTGAGGTGATCATGTTACAACTGTGGTCATGGTCCTGCTGATGGAGACGTGGTAGCTGAGGTGATCATGTTACAACTGTGGTCATGGTCCTGCTGATGGAGACGTGGCTAGCTGAGGTGATCATGTTACAACTGTGGTCATGGTCCTGCTGATGGAGACGTGGCTAGCTGAGGTGATCATGTTACAACTGTGGTCATGGTCCTGCTGATGGAGACGTGGCTAGCTGAGGTGATCATGTTACAACTGTGGTCATGGTCCTGCTGATGGAGACGTGGCTAGCTGAGGTGATCATGTTACAACTGTGGTCATGGTCCTGCTGATGGAGACGTGGCTAGCTGAGGTGATCATGTTACAACTGTGGTCATGGTCCTGCTGATGGAGACGTGGCTAGCTGAGGTGATCATGTTACAACTGTGGTCATGGTCCTGCTGATGGAGACGTGGTAGCTGAGGTGATCATGTTACAACTGTGGTCATGGTCCTGCTGATGGAGACGTGGCTAGCTGAGGTGATCATGTTACAACTGTGGTCATGGTCCTGCTGATGGAGACGTGGCTAGCTGAGGTGATCATGTTACAACTGTGGTCATGGTCCTGCTGATGGAGACGTGGCTAGCTGAGGTGATCATGTTACAACTGTGGTCATGGTCCTGCTGATGGAGACGTGGCTAGCTGAGGTGATCATGTTACAACTGTGGTCATGGTCCTGCTGATGGAGACGTGGTAGCTGAGGTGATCATGTTACAACTGTGGTCATGGTCCTGCTGATGGAGACGTGGTAGCTGAGGTGATCATGTTACAACTGTGGTCATGGTCCTGCTGATGGAGACGTGGTAGCTGAGGTGATCATGTTACAACTGTGGTCATGGTCCTGCTGATGGAGACGTGGTAGCTGAGGTGATCATGTTACAACTGTGGTCATGGTCCTGCTGATGGAGACGTGGCTAGCTGAGGTGATCATGTTACAACTGTGGTCATGGTCCTGCTGATGGAGACGTGGCTAGCTGAGGTGATCATGTTACAACTGTGGTCATGGTCCTGCTGATGGAGACGTGGCTAGCTGAGGTGATCATGTTACAACTGTGGTCATGGTCCTGCTGATGGAGACGTGGCTAGCTGAGGTGATCATGTTACAACTGTGGTCATGGTCCTGCTGATGGAGACGTGGCTAGCTGAGGTGATCATGTTACAACTGTGGTCATGGTCCTGCTGATGGAGACGTGGTAGCTGAGGTGATCATGTTACAACTGTGGTCATGGTCCTGCTGATGGAGACGTGGTAGCTGAGGTGATCATGTTACAACTGTGGTCATGGTCCTGCTGATGGAGACGTGGCTAGCTGAGGTGATCATGTTACAACTGTGGTCATGGTCCTGCTGATGGAGACGTGGCTAGCTGAGGTGATCATGTTACAACTGTGGTCATGGTCCTGCTGATGGAGACGTGGCTAGCTGAGGTGATCATGTTACAACTGTGGTCATGGTCCTGCTGATGGAGACGTGGTAGCTGAGGTGATCATGTTACAACTGTGGTCATGGTCCTGCTGATGGAGACGTGGTAGCTGAGGTGATCATGTTACAACTGTGGTCATGGTCCTGCTGATGGAGACGTGGCTAGCTGAGGTGATCATGTTACAACTGTGGTCATGGTCCTGCTGATGGAGACGTGGCTAGCTGAGGTGATCATGTTACAACTGTGGTCATGGTCCTGCTGATGGAGACGTGGCTAGCTGAGGTGATCATGTTACAACTGTGGTCTTGGTACTGTTGATGGAGACGTGGCTAGCTGAGGTGATCATGTTACAACTGTGGTCATTGTCCTGCTGATGGAGACGTTGCTAGCTGAGGTGATCATGTTACAACTGTGGTCATGGTCCTGCTGATTTAGACGTTGCTAGCTGAGGTGATCATGTTACAACTGTGGTCATGGTCCTGCTGATGGAGACGTGGTAGCTGAGGTGATTATGTTACAACTGTGGTCATGGTCCTGCTGATGGAGACGTGGTAGCTGAGGTGATCATGTTACAACTGTGGTCATGGTCCTGCTGATGGAGACGTGGCTAGCTGAGGTGATCATGTTACAACTGTGGTCATGGTCCTGCTGATGGAGACGTGGCTAGCTGAGGTGATCATGTTACAACTGTGGTCATGGTCCTGCTGATGGAGACGTGGCTAGCTGAGGTGATCATGTTACAACTGTGGTCATGGTCCTGCTGATGGAGACGTGGTAGCTGAGGTGATCATGTTACAACTGTGGTCATGGTCCTGCTGATGGAGACGTGGTAGCTGAGGTGATCATGTTACAACTGTGGTCATGGTCCTGCTGATGGAGACGTGGTAGCTGAGGTGATCATGTTACAACTGTGGTCATGGTCCTGCTGATGGAGACGTGGCTAGCTGAGGTGATCATGTTACAACTGTGGTCATGGTCCTGCTGATGCAGACGTGGCTAGCTGAGGTGATCATGTAACCTTTATTCGGCGCATGGACACACCCTCATTTACAGGCTATCTCCCCCAACCAGCGAACCAGGTTGCTAAGAGTTGATGATGGGGCCCCATCGTTCAACTAGTGACCAGGTTCTAGCCAATAAGAAGGTGGGATTGGCAATCGCAGAGGTTATGTGGATACCGCTCTCCTGTCTGCCCTTGTCATTCCCATTCTAGAGCTGGTTGAAGCACGGTCTGCTATCTTGTGGCTTCTATTTCTGCCTTGCTTACCGTGGAGTGCACTATATTTATCACTGTACATAGTGTACATATTGCTGTTCTAAATTGGTGAAGGATAATATAAGTCTAAACTTTTTCTACTGTGTTTATTTGCTCCCATTACACCTGGGATAACAGGCCATTTGAAATCCTAGGTTGTAATATGGGTAGCCTGTCCGAGAGCTGGACTTAGAGAAACGGTTGAGTTTAGGGTGAAGCTTGTAGCAGGAACATTGTGTAGCTTGCTGTTTCGCTTCGCTTTACAAATTTTGCGTGTCAGTTGCTTATTATCAGCCTTGCTATTGTGTGATCGTTCAACAGCTCGCTACTAGCTTGTTCAGTGTGCTCGCTTCGCTACGGTCAATCTTGTGTGCAGTCGGCTTTGCTTGTATGCGTATTCTGTAATCGTACTGTGCATAGCTAAGCGTGTTCTGCAAATTAACGTGTTACGTTGGGGTATTCGTACTGTGCATAGCGAATAACTTATGCCACCTAGACGAGTCAGACGCCTGGTGTCGGCATATACTTTGCATAACCTACCTAAATTGTCCCTACAGCGTTGTTGGCAAATTGCTCGTTCCATTGGCATTCCCTATAAACGCACTCTTACAGCTGCGCAACTGCGTTCACTTATTGCTGACAAACTTATTGAAGAAGAGATGGCACATCAAACTCCTCCCTCTACGGGAGCTGGGGCAAAAACTCTTATGTTCTCGCATGAGGAAGATGATACACCTACGGAGCAAAATGGTCAGTATGGTGCAGCTGGGTTGTCTCGAGGTGAATCAGCGTCGTTGGCACTTGAGCTGGCAAAAATCACGCTGGAGCAAACTAGGGAACAGAGAGCATTCGCAAGGGAAGAATTTGATAGGGAAAGAGAAAGGAGGCAGTTTTCGCATTCTGTAAACGATTTCAGTTTACAAAAAGCAGTACAGCTTGTTCCCCACTTCAATGAGGCCGAACCAGAGCAATTTTTCGAAAGCTTCGAAAATCAGGCTCGAGCCTTGAGGTGGCCGGAACAGCACTGGGCAGCGTTGGTTCATACAGCATTATTGGGTAAGGCACAGGAATTTACGTCGGTATTAACTGACGCTGAATTCTCCGATTATCAAGTAGTGAAGACCACAGTGTTGGGAGCATATACATGTATCCCAGCTAAATATCGTAAGACCTTCAAATTGAACAGGCGGCAGCTTGGTCAATCCCTGGTGGACTTTGTGAGACAGCAAACCAAAGCTTTTACCAGCTGGTATAAAGCGAGTGGTGTCTCTAACTTTGAGGAGCTGGTGCAGCTTATTCTGATTGATAACCTGCTGGAGTCTGTGGGACCAGAGGTTCGTGTCTTTCTGCAGGATCGTGACTTAACCACTGCATTGGAGGCGGCCAGGTTGGCTGATACCTTCGAAACGAACCGCTCCTTGTCCGAGCGGTCCCGTCTCTCTTTTCAACAGTCTGGCGTGAGCAGAGATCGACAACATTGGAGAATGAAGTGCCAGCCGGAGGGAGAGCGTCTACGTCATCCAACCAAGTCACCTGGTGAGCCACGCTTCTCAACATATGGTCCCCCTGCGGAGAGGCAAACTACTTATGGAGCATCTCGACAACAATATCCAGAGAGGCACCAGCCAGAACGACACCACTTGCAACGTCATCAGGGAGTAAAGAGCAAGCCTGTCGTTTGCTTCAGGTGCAATAAAGTAGGTCACATCAGTTCCAACTGCCCCCAAAAACCTCAACCCATCGGGAAAATCTCTAATATCCCTAGTAACATGTCCCCTAGAGAAGTAGAAAAAGGTATGGCCCCTTATTATTGCGAAAGTCTTATTTCCCTTCAGGAAAACTCAGAACCAACTAAAGTAAATACCTTTAGAGATACTGGAGCATATTGCTCACTTGTCAGAGAAGGAATATTACCCCTTTCAGAGAATACTTCTTTGAATTCCTCGGTTTTATTGGAAGCATATGGAGGAGCTATATATTCAGTTCCTTTGCATAAAATTTATGTACAGTGCAAATATTACACTGGGTACTTGACTGTAGGGGTCTCAAAAGGATTTCCCATGAAAAATGCCATGTTATTACTGGGTAATAACATTACTACTGTTACTTCGTGTCCTGAACCTATAATGATTAATGCTTCTCCAGTGTTGGCCATAACTCGGGCAACATCCCAAGGGTTGTCTGGGGAGAATGTTGACCTATCCTTGGACGACTCCGATCTCGGAATAGCCACGTTGTTTTATGAGACACACCGGCCGGAGTCTCGTAAATCAAGTGAACAGACCCCGATCAAGCCTTCCTATTCCCAGGTTGCAGGATTGCCAGATGTCTCTGTTTCCATGCCCGAGGGACTGTCCTTCCGGGAGGAACAACGAAAGGACCCTTCTTTAAAATTCGCTTTTGAGGCAGCCATGGGTAAATCCTCTTTGGGTCATCCAGTCAAGTATGAAGTTAAAAATGATTATTTGGTTTGCACTGAGACTGGTAAGGAGATAGAGGGCCGGCAATTATACGACAGGTTAGTGGTTCCAACCAAGTATAGACCTCAGATATTAAATATAGCTCATAATACGTCATTAGGAGGTCACTTAGGAATTACAAAAACCTTGTATAGAATCACAAAAGAATTTTATTGGCCAAAATTAAAGAAAGATGTGAAGAATCATATTAGGTGTTGCCGAGAATGTCAGCAAGTTGGAAAACCTGGACATTCCATTAAACCTGCACCTCTCCAACCCATACCTGCTGATGGAGAACCTTTTGCAGATTTAATTATAGATTGTGTAGGTCCACTACCTAAGTCAAAGTCTGGAAATCAGTATTTATTTACAATTATGGATAAAGTAACCAGATATCCTGAAGCGATCCCAATGCGTAGTATCAATACTAAAGCTATTCTCAAAGCTTTAACAAAATTCATTTCTTGTTTTGGCATTCCTAAAACTATACAAAGTGATCAAGGTACTAACTTCACTGCCAAAGCATTTAGGGAAGTATTAACTAGGTTAGGGATAATTCACAACTTATCCACTGCCTATCACCCTCAGTCCCAAGGCGCCTTGGAAAGATTCCACCAAACATTAAAAACAATGATGAGAAGTTTTTGCATGCACTTTCCGACAGATTGGGATGAATCTCTACCGTTGTTGCTGTTCTCAGTACGAGAGACGGTGCAAGAGTCTACAGGGTATAGTCCGTTTGAGCTGATCTTTGGGCACAATGTACGAGGTCCTCTTCGGGTGCTCAAAGAAGGATGGATGGGAGAAGACGTAAGCTCAGCACTCTACAACCCATCTTCAAGGTTGCAGGTGGCACGTGAGTTAGCCACGGCTAACCTAAAGATAGCTCAAAGTAAGATGAAACAGAGGTATGACAGAAGTGCACAATTCCGCTCCTTCCATCCAGGAGACAAGGTGTTGGTGCAGGAACCTATACCTGGCCACACCTTGAAAGCTAGATTTACGGGACCTATGCAGATAGTAAGTAGATTATCTGATTTAAATTATGTGGTAGCTCCCATTGATAAGACCTCAAAAACAAAAACTTACCACATTAATCAAATCAAGGCCTTTCATACACCAGATAAAGTCCCAGTAATGACTCTGTCCTCTACCTCTGAGGACGACTCTGACTCTTTGCACTCTATCTCTGAAATTAATACTAAACTTTCAAATTCTGTCCTCCTCAAGGATCCTAGCCCGTTAATGGATGGATTATCTGAAATACAAGCAACCAATTTAACTGAGCTTCTACAGTCATATCCTAACATTTTTTCGGATGTGCCGAAAAAATGTACGTTAGGTTACCATGATGTAGATGTGGGAAAATCTAAACCAATTAAACTCTCCCCCTACAGAGCTAATCCTGAAAAGCAAAGGCTACTTCAGCAGGAAGTAGACTTCTTGTTAGAACATGGTTTAGTGGAGGAGTCATCTAGTCCATGGGCTTCACCGTGCATCCTAGTAAAAAAGGCTGATGGAGGGTTTCGTATGTGCACAGACTACCGTAAAGTGAACGAGGTCACAATCACAGATGCTTACCCTCTTCCTCGTCTGGATGACGTAATTGACTTTGTGGGTAAGGCTACTTTTGTGTCCAAATTAGATCTCCTTAAAGGTTACTATCAGGTACCTTTGACAGATAAGGCGAAGGAAATCTCTGCCTTCGTAATTCCAGGAGGTCATTATCAGTATACAGTTACCCCCTTAGGAATGAAAAATTCCCCCTCTTCATTCCAGAAACTCGTCCATCAGGCTATTAAAGGACTTGAAGGCACGGCAGCATACCTAGATGATATTGTTGTGGTGTCTGATACTTGGGATCAACACCTACTTAGACTTAAAGCTCTGTTTGAGACCTTTAAGAATTCCCAATTAACAGTTAATTTATCTAAATCTTCCTTTGGCCAGGCCACTGTCACTTTTCTAGGCCATGAAGTAGGTAGTGGTAATGTTGCACCTAAACTTGCTAAAGTTCTTTCGATTAAAGATTATCCAGTTCCTCATGATAGGAAATCTCTTCAACGTTTCCTAGGCATGATAGGATTTTACAGAAGATTCTGTAAGAATTTCTCAGATATTGTAGCCCCTCTTACCTCTCTTACCAGTCATAAAGTTCCCTTTAATTGGACGTCAGATTGTAACACTGCTTTTAATAAAGCAAAAAGATTATTGTGCTCTGCACCCATTCTCCTGTCTCCAGACTTCTCCAAACCTTTTTCATTACAGGTTGATGCTTGTGAGTCTGGGGTTGGGGCGGTACTATTACAAATCGGGAACAAGGAGCTGCAGCCAATCGCATACTTTTCAGCTAAGTTCCAGCCACATCAGAGAGCTTACTCTACCATTGAAAAAGAAGCCCTCGCGCTGGTAATGGCTTTGGAGCATTTCGATGTTTATGTGGGCCAGACATCGCAGGTGGTCACAGTCTACAGTGATCACAACCCGTTAGTCTATCTCCAAGCCATGAAGAATCACAACACAAGGCTTATGCGTTGGACGCTCAGGCTGCAGCCCTACAATATAAAAATTAATTATATTGCCGGCAAAGAAAATGTGTTGGCAGACTCTTTGTCAAGAGTCTAGTTTAATATTTTATTTAGGTTAGGATGTATTTGTGGTAACCCCCCTTTCAAGCTCTTTTTTTTATCCCCTGATGTGGGGGTTTTTTTTAGTGAGGGGATACGGGCTACCGTCCGCTTGTATCTTGGACCTATGTTGGCCTATCTGACTGCTGTCTCACTCTGAGTTTAGGGTTTGGCTTTTGGTCACTAGGAAAGCTGAGCTCTATCTAAGAGTTGGATGGTGGAGAGGATAGGCGGTCCCATTATTTTGTGCCATGGCGGCACAGTTACCACTGGGAGGTGGCAGCCTAATCCTGAGCCTTCTCGGGGGTGGGGGTGTGGCATGCAAAGAGTACGTAACCTTTATTCGGCGCATGGACACACCCTCATTTACAGGCTATCTCCCCCAACCAGCGAACCAGGTTGCTAAGAGTTGATGATGGGGCCCCATCGTTCAACTAGTGACCAGGTTCTAGCCAATAAGAAGGTGGGATTGGCAATCGCAGAGGTTATGTGGATACCGCTCTCCTGTCTGCCCTTGTCATTCCCATTCTAGAGCTGGTTGAAGCACGGTCTGCTATCTTGTGGCTTCTATTTCTGCCTTGCTTACCGTGGAGTGCACTATATTTATCACTGTACATAGTGTACATATTGCTGTTCTAAATTGGTGAAGGATAATATAAGTCTAAACTTTTTCTACTGTGTTTATTTGCTCCCATTACACCTGGGATAACAGGCCATTTGAAATCCTAGGTTGTAATAGTCATGGTCCTGCTGATGGAGACGTGGCTAGCTGAGGTGATCATGTTACAACTGTGGTCATGGTCCTGCTGATGGAGACGTGGTAGCTGAGGTGATCATGTTACAACTGTGGTCATGGTCCTGCTG
This sequence comes from Cherax quadricarinatus, assembly GCF_038502225.1. Lineage (NCBI taxonomy): Eukaryota > Metazoa > Arthropoda > Malacostraca > Decapoda > Parastacidae > Cherax > Cherax quadricarinatus. Next base: position 2,068,724 of record NC_091389.1, on the reverse strand, counting down.
ATGGAGACGTGGTAGCTGAGGTGATCATGTTACAACTGTGGTCATGGTCCTGCTGATGGAGACGTGGTAGCTGAGGTGATCATGTTACAACTGTGGTCATGGTCCTGCTGATGGAGATGTGGCTAGCTGAGGTGATCATGTTACAACTGTGGTCATGGTCCTGCTGATGGAGACGTGGCTAGCTGAGGTGATCATGTTACAACTGTGGTCATGGTCCTGCTGATGGAGACGTGGTAGCTGAGGTGATCATCTTGCAACAATTTGAAAATATAACCTGAGCGTCGAGTTTTTACGTCCCAAAATGGTTAATAAGTTTTTCATTAAAATTTTTCAATCTTGTTTTTACGAAGTTTTCCATGAATATTATTGCTGGAGCAGTCTGCATACACGCTCCTTTTGGCATGTATACCCAGTCACTATATTTTGGCATGTATACCCAGTCACTATATTTTGGCATGTATACCCAGTCACTATATTTTGGCATGTATACCCAGTCACTATATTTTGGCATGTATACCCAGTCACTATATTTTGGCATTCAATTCTATTCTATTCTATTCTATTTGATTCGCCGTTATGGTATCCCTGCCCGGGTCTCTTCCATTTTGGTGACCTGGCATTGGCTCCCCGGGTAGGGAAGTGTCGTTTATCTGTACTTGCACCTGCGTGACAGGTCTTCAGCAGGAAGGGGGGGTACCTTACCGGCCCTATGGCCAGATGACGTACCAAACGTTAGTGTGCACTAACAGGGGCTGGTTTGCAGTGCAATGGAGGCCCAAAGCAGGCCCTCGCAGCAACTTTAGCGGGGGGGGGATGATGTGCAATGACTGGAAGTAAGGTTTCCAAGTTTCCAAGTTCCAAGTGCTGCCTCATCCTCTCGGGCCTGCCCCACTGGGGTCATTGGGAAGTGTCTACGGCGAAGGAGCATCATAGTCGGGCAGTCTAACAGGTAGTGCACCAAGGGCTACGGAACCATTCGGTCACAATGGGCACAGAGCTCCTCTCATGCCCATTCAACAATCCGTGCAGTGGTGGGATACCCTAAGCGTAGGAGGTGGATATGCACGCTCATTTCTCTGGACTGTGTCCGAATACTTGGAGGGGGCACCCTGTGGGTCGCCCTGACATACCAACAGAGGCTCTGTGAATCCCCAGGGTCAGGGAATGGGCGCCTGGCAGCACCGGCAGCCCACAGCACAATCTGACTGAGGCTGATGGAGAATGCAGCACGTGGCTGTGCCTCGAGGGTTGCAGTCCTAGCAGCCTCATCTGCAGCATCATTGCCAGGGATACTCACATGCCTCGAGATCCAGTTGATGGTAGCCCTGTGACCCTGGGCCATGAGAGTCTGCAGGTCACCCCGGATGGACGTGATTAAGTGTATGTTGTCCTTTGGCTCTCTGTGTATAAGTGCTTGGATAGCTGCCTTGGAAACAACGTGGATGATGGGGGGATGCTGACGGTCTGCAAGAGCATGCCGCAGAGCTTGTTGGATGGCAAAGAGTTCAGCCTGGAGGATGGTGCAATAGTCTGGGAGGCGCCAACCTGCTGTCAGATTGCTGTGGAACATCCCAGCAGCTGTGCAGCCTGCCACTGGGTCTCTGGAGCCATCGATGAAATATGGCACACACCTTGGGCCTTCCACACCCACAATGCTAGCCGAGGCAAGGTGGTGCAGAATGTCCCGGGTGCAATGCCTCTTGCTGTCTGGTAGGGTTGTCAAGTGCACCGCAAACTGCTCTGGTGCCCAAGGGGGTGGCACCGTGTAGTTCACTGCCAGTCTGTTGCAGCCTTCCGCCTGGAGCAATGTCATGGACTAGAGCTTTCGTGTGGCATCTGCCACCGACCACATCCATCGGCAGCCGGGATGCAGTGGAATGACCTGTCCCGGGCGGACCCATAAATCTCTCATCAGTTTGTCAGCCCCTGGGAGTCGGAGATACTTTGCAATCCTCTTGGCAGCTACCAGTTGGATCCTGTCTTCAAGAGGCTGTAGCTGCACCTCAAGGTTCGGAGCCACTGCATTGGCCCACCTAGGAGCCCCCAGCATGGCCTGTACAGCTGTGTTCTGGATGACACAGAGGGATTTGATGTTTGTGGGACTGGCGTGAACCAGAGCAAGTGCCCCATAGTCAACGAGGGAACGTATTGCCTGGATGTAGAACAGCCTCATGACCTCGAGGCTGGCCCCAACCCTAGGGTTGGCCATGGCACTCAATGCCCTGACCCTCTGCAGAGCCCTCTCTTTAATGTGGCGCACATGTTTCTGGAAGGTGAGGTGCCTGTCAATGTAGATGCCAAGGTACTTATCACTGTGAACCCACTCCAGGTCGATGCCCAGGACCTGCAGCCTCTGACTGGGCACCTTGGTGCGAAGAATCATAGCTTTGGATTTTGCAGCAGATTTCTTGAGCCCCAAGTGATGGCAGGTGGAAGCAAGCAGATCAAGGTCCTCCTGGGCACGCTGCAAAAGCCGGCGCTTCCTAGGTACGACAAGTGCCAGGTCATCCGCAAAGCTGAAGAGGATGGTGCCTCTGGAGAAAGGCAGGCACACCAGCTGGTGCATCAGTACATTGAACAGGGTGGGACTAAGCAGCCCCACCCTGTGGAGTGCCGATGTCCAGGGTCTTGAGAGAAGAGGCATGCCCCTGGAAGCGTACCCGGGCCTGCCTGTCCTTGAGATAAGAATGAAGCCATGAAAGCAGCCTGCCTTTAACCCCCCTGCGGGCCAAGAGGGAGAGGATGGCAGGTGCACTGGCTAGCTCAAAAGCTTTCTCGAGGTCAAGAAAGACAACAATGTGGGCTTGGGCGTCCCACCCAATGCCGGTCAGCAGAGTGGTAAGGCTTTCGAAAGTGCCCACTCCTCTGGTGAAGCCATAGAGGTATTTATGAGGAGGGCCAAGCTTCCACCTCAGGCGCTCCAACACCATCCTTTCAGACACCTTCGAGATGCAACTGGTGAGGGAGATGGGTCTCACACTGCCATGATCCCCAGGCTTAGGAATCGGTATGATGTCAGCCTCCTTCCATACGACAGGGAGTTTGCCAGCTCGCCAAGTCTGGTTGATGACCCCCCAGGACAGCTGAATGTCCAGCATGGCCAGACCGAGTGATCATGCCATAGGTGATACCATCATACCCCGGTGCAGTGTCTCGATGAGATGTGAAGGCTGCCTGGAGCTCCTAGTCGGTGAAGTCTTCATCCGTGATGTCCTTAGCCTGGCATGCCGCTTGGATCACCATCACCCTTCTAGGAAGGAGGGTGGCTTGGAGGTCCTGGAGATCCTGAGGCAGTTGAGCCATGGCCGCTCTGAAGGTGAATAGGTCCACCAGATGCTCTGTCTCCGTTGTGGGGTCTGGGTGCAACCGAGCCACACTGTGACGCTGCCCAGTGGCCAATCGTAACTTGGTCCAAATCTCAGATAAGGTGGAGGAGTAGCTGGAGGAGGCACACCACTCGAACCATTTAGCCTGCCGAACCCTGTGTGAGACATGGCGTGCATGCCGCACCACTTCCCTGAGCAGACGCATGGATTCAACCGTGGGATTACGCCTGTGCATCTTGCGTACGACATTGATGCGGTGGTTCTGTTCCCTGATGTCCTCATTGTAAAACCACCAGTCACGTTTATATGACCCTCCGCCTGTAATCTTAGGTATTGCTGCCTCAGCTGCACATGTGAAGGCCACCTGCAAGCTTTGAGCCGCCTCATCTGGGTCTTCTGGAAGAGAATCCCGGAATACGTGGCTGCATTTGACGTGATGAATCGGTGAGTGTCTCTTGAAACAAGAAGACATCAACCTCATCCTGAACTGCAGCTTCAAACACTAAGTGAATTTTCCGCTGCAGCCCACAAATGTTCTACTGGAGTATCTTCAAGGGTCGCAGAGGTGGCTCACTGATTCCATCTCTGCCTGGGACTCGTCGTCCGTTGTTGGCGACTCTGGGGCCTCCTCCATCACAGACTTGAAGGACTCCTGCATGATGGCTTGAAGTTCCATTGAATCTTTCCTGTCCAGTAGGACCACGCCCAGCATCTATGACAGGAGCTGACTGCAGCCGCCCCTGTCCTCTGCCGACGGCAGCAGGCGACAGAGGAGCGCTGAGTTGACCCCGATGGTTTTCTTCAGTCGATCCAGAAAGGATTCGACCATTACCTCTGCAGGCATTGAGCTGGACGACCAGTCGAGTCGGGGCTGGGTCACTGGGTATGTCTGGGTGACTGTCGACACTGCAGCAGCATAAGCTGGGTGCACCCTGGGCCGGGCATGAGTGGCCATGGGCTTCCAAGTCCCCCGGCAGGGAACCTCTGCCTAACTCTGGCCGCTCACAGTAGGGGCCTGCCCTTGGGAAGAGGCCTGCTGGCGGTATGGCAAGGAATGTTGTTGCCCAGCTGGGACCTGCTGGGCAGTGTGCCTGGCCTGTGGCTGTTTTTCCCAATGATTCTGTCTTCTTGGCCACCTTGCCATCTGACCCCGCAGTTGACTGCGCTGCTGCAAACCAGTGCCTGCCCCCTGATGCCACCGCTGGGAGCCCAGTCCTGGGAACTCGCTTGTATTGCCCTCCTGCAGTATCCAGGGAACCGTGATTGGAGCCCATGCTGACTGTTGCTTGGCAGTTCCAAGGCTGGGTGGCGTCGGGGCTGTCGGGTCGTTCCGATGACGAACCTGCTGCCAATGCTGCACCATCACAGGACAGCTCCGGTTCCAGGCATGGTGCCTCTTTGAGCAGTTGGCACACTTGGGCTCTGGCTGAAGGGCTTCGCCAGTTGGCTGTTTGAGGATTGCAATGCAGTCCTTCGAGTCGTGTGCCTTGCTGCACACACCACACTTCTTCTCTCGCTGGCAGGTGGCTGCAATATGATTGAACCCCTGGCAGCTGAAGCATTGTACTGGGCCTGACAGGTTTGGGTGGGTCTTGAATCTTCCCCAGACCCCAAGGTCCAGGTGCGTGGGAAGTGGATCTTTGTGGTGGATCAGTACCTGGCAGATGGGCACCTTGTTCACCGTTGCAGTGAGTCGCGACAGCACCATTATTATTATTATTAAATATTAGCCGGTATTCTCCCGGCCCGGGCCTTTTCCAAGTGGTGGCCCGGCCTTGGCTCCCTCTTTAGGGAGTGTCTGAGACCTAAGTCTCCCATGGGAGGAGGCACAAGTACCTCCTCATCTTTGGGACCAACTGTCCCCAGGCCTAGCCACAAGCTAGGCCTCTCTGGTCTGCCATCCCCGCCCCAAGGGGGCAAATGGGAATGACAGTCTTATGAGCTAAAGGCTCGGGCTCAGGCACCTACCCTACCCTAGAAGGGTTAGGCATGGTGTCGATGCGACAGCACCACTTCACACCACTGCTGCCAGGTAACTGACTGAGTATACTAAGGTGAAAGTGGCGCGCTTTCAAGGAGGGGGAGTGTTGGTAGGACTCTATCATTTTTTATAAGACCATCTTTTCACATGAAGCACAGTACATATAAGCAGTGTCTGATTTGAGTGCAGACAGTTCTGATGTCATTGTATATGTGCTAATTCGGTGTTTGTGTAGTCACAGTTGATTATTGTTTACTGCCTGTATCTTATTATTATTATTAAAGATTCGCAAGTATTCTCCCGGCCCGGGCCTTTTCCAAGTGGTGGCCCGGCCTTGGCTCCCTCTTGAGGGAGTGTCTGAGACCTAAGTCTCCCATGGGAGGAGGCACAAGTACCTCCTCATCTTTGGGACCAACTGTCCCCAGGCCTAGCCACAAGCTAGGCCTCTCTGGTCTGCCATCCCCGCCACAAGGGGGCTAATGGGAATGACAGTCTTGTGAGCTACAAGCTCCGGCTCAGGCACCTACCCTACCCTAGAAGGGTTAGGCATGGTGTTGATGCCTCTATCTTGTTACATATTGATTATGTACCCATATACGTGTATTTTGTACCTGAGTTTTAAATCAAATATAAAAAAAAATCTCTGAAACCTTTACCGCCCTCAGGATGGGTTTGGGCTGCATATTAAAGATATTAAACTATTATTTTACGAGAAAGCTGCAGTCACAATGAATTAAATTGTATATTGAATAATAATTTGCAAATAACCATCAAATATATGAAATATGAGATAATTAACTTTAGTGTAGTTAACCATTAATAATAAAAAGAAAACTGTCCTGAAGTATAAACAAACTCAAGGGAAACTATTATAAAATTATTTTATTACAAATCATCTCAAAATAAATATTTCCTATGTAAATTGATTATATAAAACATCTTTTGCATTAATGGTAAAATATATAGACTGTGCAAATTTTTTATTGATTTTTTTAATCTCTTCTTTGTAATTTAGGATATTCATATTATATTCTGTTATATTTATGGGGAAGCGCTGGGTTGGCACCATGCCCAACACTTCTAGGGTAGGGACTGATGGAAGAGACCCAGGCCGGGATACCATACCGGTGAATCAAATAGAATAGAATAGAATGGTAGGGACTAAAAGAACAAATAGGGATCTACTTCAAGAAGGATAATCAACTGGACGGAGACTGGAAAACAGAGAGTGTGTTGTGTTCGCTCGGGAATATACATCTGTGTTAGTTTAAGCACAGATTAGGCGTCGTTCCTGGTGATCCTTGTACTGTGTTCAGTGCTTCAGAGCAGTGAGCCACGTGAGGGTGGCTACGGGCCCCGACCGGGGCTCTGAGCCTCACAGCTCTGCACCCAGTGTGGGCGGCTGTGAGGTCACAGGCAGCAGCTCCGCTGCTGGCTCTGTCCCCACACCTACAGTCACCATGACAGATCCAGGAGAGCGGCCTAAACGTTCATTGGAATGCTGGGACGAGTTGGAGGACGACGTGGGGCAGGTAAGAGCCCCCACCAAGTAGGCCAAGGATGCAGTGGAGACTATTGTATCTGCCAATCTGCCACTAGGTCCGTCGGCAGCCCCTACCCAAGGAGACTTGTACCCCCAGATGGCCATGGGCAGGCAGGTTGTGGAAAATTTTATAGGGTGCTTACCTGTATGTACCTCAACATTATATACATACAAGTAATCTCATTGGGAGACAACCATATTGTTTACCGTAGTCACCCCGTGTAGACATGTGAGAAAACTTAACCACCTCTGGTCACTACAGGTAGGATAGGATAGGATTTCGTTCGGATTTTTAACCCCGGAGGGTTAGCCACCCAGGATAACCCAAGAAAGTCAGTGCGTCATCGAGGACTGTCTAACTTATTTCCATTGGGGTCCTTAATCTTGTCCCCCAGGATGCGACCTACACCAGTCGACTAACACCCAGGTACCTATTTGCTGCTAGGTGAACAGGACAACAGGTGTAAGGAAACGTGTCGAAATGTTTCCACCCGCCGGGAATCGAACCCGGGCCCTCCGTGTGTGAAGCGGGAGCTTTAGCCACCAGGCCACCGGGCCACCTCGACCCTCACAATCTTGTCCACATCTATCCGAGACCAGTATAAATTGGGTAGCACCCTCAAGCACGGCGCTATTAATTAATTGTGGACTGTATAGATTATATTAGTTTAACTAAATGAAGGGGGGGTAGGATACACATGGATACATCCATCAAGGAAAAACATTTGTACATAATCCCACCACTTACCAGATATCCCCTGGTGGTCACTTGATGTGGCTGGATCACCCTTAACCTATCCAATTAAAACATACCTAACTGGCCAGTATCAGTCTGTTATAACTAGAAGGGTTACTTAACTGGGGGTGATTGATGCTCCTTATTTCCTCCATTCACCATCTCATTTCGACGTCCCGCCACACCGACACGGTTCTTATTCCAGCAGGACGAGGTATCCGTTGGTTTGTCCCGGTTTAGAAGTCGTGATACCATAAAACTTCACTATCCTCGATACGATAATCACGCGTTCACTCGGAGCAGGGCGATCTATTTCACATCCCGCATTCTCTTAACTTGATGTTATTATCACTGATTACATTACCATTCACAAGACGATTTAACGTCTCATAATCATTATACACATTAGAGGTCACTCCATTAAGATCTGAGGCCGATGAGTAAGGATTAACTCACGGGTATTTCCCCTGGACACACACCATGGCGTCGCACCAGTCAGCACCGGTCCTATCATTATTCACTAATTTTACCATTTTTTTACAGTGGTCCCGCAAATCACGTTCCCTCACTCTTCACTAGGGACAGTCACGACACTTCCTATTATGAATTGAGGCCTATATTAATCCTTAGGCCGCCGTGAACACCAATTTCCTGATCCCATGTTTCACAGCTTCCTCACTACATTCAAAACACTCCCGCCACCTCGTGCCCCAGTTCCACCTCGATCGCCGCACATCTGCGCAGGCGCAGTGGGAACCCAGTTGGTTCCATTCAAAATACAAATACATTTTGACCCAAATCAACACATTAAACACTTATTAGGCACTATAGCTTCGGAAATTAAATAATTTCCACACTGCGGCTGGGCGGAAGTCGTTGTTAGACGACTTAAATTGCGTCTTCCTCCAGGAGACGATTCCAGCCCTCTCTAGATTGCGCTGCTGTTTTCCTAGTGGGTCTTTCTACAATTTCTTCTTGCATTACCCGGTCAGTGTTTTCAATATCACTCGTGTCACTTTCCCTTAGATTTCCATCTGCACTGGATTGAACACCATTTAATTCTAAGGGAATTAATTTATTAATGGTACGCAAACTTTCCTGACCACGACACAACACTTTGACGTTTCTGACAACACCGTGTGCATCTGGGTATAATGTAACTACCTTGCCCAGAGGCCACAATGTTCGATGTTGTTCAGTATCAATTAACACAATGTCACCTGGTTGAATGTTCTGTCGGTTTACTGCCTCTGGCGCACCATAAAAATGTTCACGTAGTGTAAGAAGATATTCTTTACGCCACACATCAGACCAATGAATAATTACCTTATTTAACATCTTGAACTTATCACTCAACACGGTCACGTTATTGTAATCCTCATCACTTCCCTCGGGATTATCTCTATAGATAGGTGCAGCTTCTAACCTTTGTCCACATATTAGGTGAGAGGGAGTCAGTATCTCCGCGTCAGGAGTGTCGCTCATGTATGACCGAGGGTGATTGTTTACCCGATTCTCTGCCTCCACCAACACTGCACGGAATTCCTCCAAATTAATTCTCTTCCTGTGTAGCACCTTACGAAGACATCTTTTCACTGTATCTATCATTCTTTCGTACAGTCCTCCCTGCCAAGGGGCTCTGGGAGTAATAAATTTCCAGACACACCCTCGCTGGGTCAAGAAAGACTGTACATCATCACTCTTATTTAATTCCATCAAGTGTTGAGCACCCGCTACAAAATTGGTGGCATTATCTGAGATCATCAATCTTGGACAGGATCGCCTAGCTGCAAATTTCCGGAACAGCTGTATGAACTGTTCTGCAGACAAGTCCTGAGCCACTTCTAGATGAACAGCCCGAGTAGCTGTACAAGTAAATAGACATACATACACCTTCAAGGGAACACCATCTGAAGTACCTGTTAAAATGATTGGCCCACTATAGTCCACTCCGGTCACATCAAATGGTTTTACCAACTGCACGCGTTCCTTGGGCAATGGTGGAGGACCTGGGTACATGTAGGTTCTGGCATCCACCCAGCGACATATTACACACGACTTGATAACCCTTTTTACACTTTGCCGTCCTTGTGGAATCCAGAAGGTTTCCCGAATACAGTTTAAGGTATCCTGTACCCCACCGTGCATCACGTTATTATGGGCATTAAAGACAATCAAGGTTGTCAGGTGATGAGTTTTGGGCAGCAAGATAGGATGCTTAGCATATTCCCCCAATTCAGCATTTTGTAACCTGCCTCTGCACCTAATTACATCATCCTCTAAATACAGCCCCAGCTTTTCTATTATTGAGCCTTTCACAATTTTTCCGTCCATCATTAAATTAATCTCATCCCTGTAGGTTTCTTCTTGTACCCTCTGTAGCCAGTATTTCAGGGGATGGGGAAAATTATATGAGATATTCATCTTACTTATAAATTTAAATACTAACCTTCTCACATTAATCAGCTTAGGTAAGGAAGAATACCTATTCATATCAATGGCTAAGGAGGGACTACTGACTGGAGCAGTGCTCACCGTAATTTCGACAGGAGCAATATGTGCCTTTTGCACCGGCCAGTTAATTTTGTCCACCAGTCAACTTGGCCCTTTAAACCACGATAAAGCACTCACAAATTTTTCATAAGTCAAGCCTCGAGACAAGAAGTCAGCTGGATTCTCGTCACCAGGAATGTGATTAAAGGTTAACATATGCTGACCCAAACTGTTATATTTCTCCTGCATTTGATTGATTTCAGCGACTCTGTTTTGTACATACACAATCTTACTGTTACCATTACGAATCCATTGTAAGGATACCTCGTTATCAGACCAAATTACGGTGTCGCTAATATTTATCTCTCGCAATTTATTTCTTATATAATTGGCTAATTTGACACCTACATAAATGGCCGTTAATTCCAACTGAGGTAAGGTACGTGATTTGATTGGAGCCACCTTAGCCTTAGACATAACAAGAGAAATGGCACTATTACATTGAAGGTAAGCGACTGCTCCATATGCTAATTTCGAAGCATCGCAAAAAATGTGGAGTACATTTTCTCCATCTTAACTGGCCACATTACGTGGGAACTCCAACATTGGTAATTTTACATATTCACCTATTAGTTCTTCCCACCTTTCAACAAATTCCTCAGGTAGGGTTTCATCCCAAGCACACTTAAGCTTCCATGCTTCTTGTATCAACAATTTTCCTCTTATGGTAAGTGGGGACACTAAGCCTAGTGGATCGAAGCATTTGGAAACTTCCGCAAGTAAGACTCTCTTGGTTAATTTATTGGGCATGCTGTAGTTATTAGACTTTAACGATAACAAGTCTCCCTCTGTGTCCCAAGTCAGTCCCAGCACATTACTATATTTGGACACTTCAACTCCAGGGTTGTCTTTATTTATTTGAACCCTTAAACTGGACGAATTACTGTTCCATTCCCTCAGGGGCATATTTGCACCTTGCATAATTTCATTAGCCCCTGCGTATATGCTCATTAGTTCCTCTTCAGTAGACGTCACCCCCAGGAAATTGTCCACATAAAATTATTTACCCATTACTCCACTCGGTGGACCACCCGTACGCTTAAGGTGTGCATTTATCATTGCCTGGAGTAGGAACGGACTGGAGGTAGCACCAAACAATACACTCCTGAAGCGAAAAGTCTTCAGGGGACTAAGTGGGTCACTAGGATTCTCGGGCCATAAGAACCTAGTGCAATCCCGGTCAGCCTCCTGCAGACCCACTCTCAGGAAAGCTTTACTTATGTCCGCCGTAAAGGCATAATTCTTAACCCTGAAGTTTAATAATATGTCTCCCAGTTTTTCCGTCAACGACGGACCTGTCATCAAACAGTCATTCAAACTAGGTACATTTTTATTACTCCTGGCACTACAATTAAACACAATCCTCAGAGGAGTGGTCTTAGAATCCTTCTTCCTATCATTATTCACTAATTTTACCATTTTTTTTACGGTGGTCCCGCAAATCACGTTCCCTCACTCTTCACTAGGGACAGTCACGACACTTCCTATTATGAATTGAGGCCTATATTAATCCTTAGGCCGCCGTGAACGCCCGTTTCCTCATCCCCGGTTTTCACAGCCTCCTCACCCATTCAAAACACTGCCGCCACCTCGTGCCCCAGCTCAACTCCTCACCCCTCCCCCGCACATCTGCGCAGGCGCAGCGGGAACCCAGTTGGTTCCATTCAAAATACAAATACATTTTGACCCAAATCAACACATCAAACACTTATTAGGCACTATAGCTTCGGAAATTAAATAATTTCCACAGGGGTCGAGGAAGGAAGCCAGGATGCTGTAGCTCCTCAACTGGCAAGGATGGAGCCATTCCAGGTCCCTCCCCCAGTTGTGTCGGTCTTCACAGTGGACGAGGACTGGCTGACTCCACGTGGAAGGAGGAATTCCCGCTCAGCTCGGGCACAAGCAACCAGGGCCTTCAACAAATTCAAGGTTCCATATTACGGGTTTGTAAGGTATCTGGAAGGTCTACCCTGCCTCAAGTTCCGCTGCGAGTTCACTCTCACTAACGAGGTTCTGGTCATTCCTCAGGATGAAGACTATTACGAGGAGTTGAAGAGGCTGGTTGTGGCACATCCCAGCATGGTGGAACTGGCTGCTTTGGAGAAGGTCTACAAGGGGGTGCTCTTATATGTCCCAGTGCCCCTCCCACTGGACCCAATTTTGAAAGTGACCAATATTAAAGGCAGGCTGCCTTCATGGCTTCGTTACTATCTCCAAAACAGGCGGGCCCAGGTACGCTTCCAGGGGCATGCCTCTTCTCTCAAGACCCTGCATAATGGCACTCCACAGGGTGGGGTGCTGAGTCCCACATTGTTCAATGTACTGATGCACCAGCTGGTGTGCCTGCCTTTCTTCAGAGGCACCTTCCTCCTCAGCTATGCCGATGACCTGGCACTTGTCGTACCTAGGAAGTGCCGGCTTTTGCAGCATGCCCAGGAGGACCTCGATCTGCTGGCTTCCACTTGCCATCACTTGGGGCTCAAGATATCTGCAGCAAAATCCAAAGCCATGATCCTTCGCACCAGGGTACCCAGTCAGAGGCTGTGGGTCCTGGGCATTGACCTGGAGTGGGTTCACAGTTATAGGTACCTTGGCATCAACATTGACAGTTGCCTCACCTTCCAGAAACATGTGCACCACATTAAAGAGAGGGCTCTGCAGAGGGTCAGAGCATTGAGTGCCATTGCCAACCCTAGGGTTGGGGCCAGCCTCGAGGTTATGAGGTTGTTCTACATCCAGGCAATACGCTCCCTCATTGACTATGGGGCACTTGCTCTGGTTCACGCCAGACCCACAAACATCAAATCCCTCTGTGTGATCCAGAACACAGCTGCACAGGCCAAGCTGGGGGCTCCTAGGTGGGACAATGCAGTAGCTCTGAACCTTGAGGTGCAGCTGCAGCCACCTGGTCTTCCCTCCTCCTGCACACACCTCCTTCCGCCCTGATCCCAGGTTCCTGCTCGCTGTGACTCTCCACCTCTGTAGACTGTAACATAGCCTGTATCACCGTCTCCAACTCATCCTCGATAGCCTTCACCTCTGCGCCCACTTTCACCTCCTCACTCGACAACTGTACTGTTAATGGGCTGGGTGATTCATGAATCACCACTTCCACAGGAGGAGCCACCACCTCTTCACTTCACATGCGACCAAGCCTTCCTCCTTGCCTCCGTTCTTTCTCAGGCATCGTTTTCTCTTGCGCAGGTGCACCGCCCCTTGCCACCCCAGGAGCCATATTCTGCTTACCACAATCTGGCGCCATATGGTCATATTCACCACACAGTCAGCACGTACGCCTCTGCCTGGCATACGCTACCATTACTTGGGTCTTAAACTCCTCGAGATATACATAAGAGGGTATAGGATGTCTCAGCATCATCTTGAGATTGAAAGAACCCTCAGGAATCCTGCATAAGCTCCTTTTACCCATTTTCCAGGTTGGTCTAGATGTACAGTCCCATATCTTTTGAATACATTTCTAAAATCTGCTTCATCAGCCTCAAAAGGCACATTGCAGAGCTTGACCCACGAGAAATGTCTTGATACATCCGTCAACCCGACCCTCACCGCTGGTGTTATGTTTATGCTGACATCTTGGTTATGATCCACCAATGCCTTGCACACTTGAGCAGTTAGCACTTTCACAAATATTCTATAAACACATTTAGTGCCACTCCATACAAATCCTCGTCTCTGATGGCATATGTCTCTCTTATAATTTTGGGCAATAACACATTGACTGACGTAGGCGTTAAAGCCCCACTAATGAATTCAGTGCGCACAGTATTCACTCTCCGGCACACACCTAGCGCTATATTGCTGTCTGAGTAACTCGTCTGGGTAAACAGTAGAGGTGTGCAAAGCAGGGCCACACTCTACCTCATCCAGGCAGCGAATGATTGATGGTAATTAGCGTCTTATAATATATATCACCCTAATAAACACGCTTTATACATAAACCTTCCAAAATAAATAAATTTACACATTGTTCCCTCCTGCAGACAGATTATTTACACTGCCGAAGATAATCTATACATCACATCCTACAGAGAATGGACAACATTAGATATCTTAATTAATTATGACATGAGTTTTGCATGACCTGCTATTGCAGAGATTGTTAACACTCCTACCCCCCCCAAGTGAAAACTGTCCAGTTTCACCTGGCTATACACAAGATCAAAAAACTCATTCACTTAATCATATATAATGAACTTGAACATTAAAATGGTATAAAATACCGACAGGTTGTTAGGTAAGACACATAAGCAACAGTTGGGTATCTTTATTTTGAAACGTTTCGCCTACACAGTAGGCTTCTTCAGTCGAGTACAGAAAAGTTGATAGAAGCAGAAGAGACTTGAAGACTTCGGAACAATGCTCTTCTCCAGACTGAGGGACTGACCACCTCAAAACTTTAAGGGTGATGGACTGATTATATCGTCTTCAAGTCTCTTCTGCTTCTATCAACTTTTCTGTACTCGACTGAAGAAGCCTACTGTGTAGGCGAAACGTTTCAAAATAAAGATACTTATAATGAACTTGTGAAAAACGTCTGTAACAACATATATAAGCAAGAACACCCCAGGCAAGATCTTATATATACAATACCAAAACGTGCCAATAGTTAGAAAACAGGTATGAATGCCTCATTATTATGACAAGTGACATTGATCATTTTAAATTATGCACAACTACATATATAGGCAGACACATATGGTTACAGGTTACAAAATCTCTACTAGCAAGACTCAGGTCCAATAATAAAGGCTCTATTCCTCCCAAACCACACCATCCACACCTTACCACTAAATACCCTATGATACAATCAAAATGTTTATATACTAACATGCTTACGTACATCCTTACAAAACATGAAGGAATCCTTAAATAAATATATAATCATCGGTGTTCACAATAACATCAAGACACATTACATTAGGATATCAAAATTTACATAATTATGGAGATAAGGTTATAACATAATGACACCTCAACCAGGTGACAATAACTGCCAATGATAATATTTCTTACACCTCAGAAAACGTGCGTTAGTTCAACAACTCTCACTTCAATCAAATCACACACAACCTTAGCAGCTGTCAAGCCCAGGAGGCGACCCTGTTTCATACCCCTGACATCCCTTCCCACTGTAGCATACACCATCCCTATCCTACCCCAGGAGGTGACCCTGTTTCATACCCCTGACATCCCTTCCCACTGTAGCATACACCATCCCTATCCTACCCCAGGAGGCGACCCTGTTTCATACCCCTGACATCCCTTCCCACTGTAGCATACACCATCCCTATCCTACCCCAGGAGGCGACCCTGTTTCATACCCCTGACATCCCTTCCCACTGTAGCATACACCATCCCTATCCTACCCCAGGAGGCGACCCTGTTTCATACCCCTGACATCCCTTCCCACTGTAGCATACACCATCCCTATCCTACCCCAGGAGGCGACCCTGTTTCATACCCCTGACATCCCTTCCCACTGTAGCATACACCATCCCTATCCTACCCCAGGAGGCGACCCTGTTTCATACCCCTGACATCCCTTCCCACTGTAGCATACACCATCCCTATCCTACCCCAGGAGGTGACCCTGTTTCATACCCCTGACATCCCTTCCCACTGTAGCATACACCATCCCTATCCTACCCCAGGAGGCGACCCTGTTTCATACCCCTGACATCCCTTCCCACTGTAGCATACACCATCCCTATCCTACCCCTCATTCCTGGTTTACAAGTCTAATAATACCCCTAACGTTAGTTCTCTGTATCTCACTGGAAAATCCCTTTCCCACCTCCACCCATAAATATCCCTGTTTCAACACAATGTTTTATAAAACGTAACTGCTAATACCCGCCATAAATATCCCTGTTTCAACACAATGTTTTATAAAACGTAACTGCTAATACCCGCCATAAATATCCCTGTTTCAACACAATGTTTTATAAAACGTAACTGCTAATACCCGCCATAAATATCCCTGTTTCAACACAATGTTTTATAAAACGTAACTGCTAATACCCGCCATAAATATCCCTGTTTCAACACAATGTTTTATAAAACGTAACTGCTAATACCCACCATAAATATCCCTGTTTCAACACAATGTTTTATAAAACGTAACTGCTAATACCCGCCATAAATATCCCTGTTTCAACACAATGTTTTATAAAACGTAACTGCTAATACCCGCCATAAATATCCCTGTTTCAACACAATGTTTTATAAAACGTAACTGCTAATACCCACCATAAATATCCCTGTTTCAACACAATGTTTTATAAAACGTAACTGCTAATACCCGCCATAAATATCCCTGTTTCAACACAATGTTTTATAAAACGTAACTGCTAATACCCGCTGCTTCACCTCGCTAACACCTTTCCCCAGCATTCCCCACGATATGTAAATATAATCTACCATAATGTACCCAACAGTCCTAATAATACTCTCATTCATACCCTCCACGTCAAGACTTAAATGCCCGCAGAACAGAAATGTTTTTACCCCTTATCCTACGCAGCACCCTGCTCAACCAACCCATGATGCTCCCCATCCCCTCACAAAAATACACTATGTGGAACGCAGAATCCTCCCCTCCACATATTCCACCTTAACCTACTGAACCTACCCCATATACTTCCCCAGTCATACATGGGGAAAATCCCCTCCACCGGTGCCACTACCCTCCCCACTAACATCCTACACAGCCCACCTATTTTTACCTTCCCCAGATCCTGAGCCAACATCAGAGCCCTCAAAACAGTTTCACACTCACTCAACTCTACCCCAGAATACATGTTTCAATCTACTGTGCAACTTTTCAAACCCCCCCCACACCCTCCCTCATTACCTCCCTCTTAATGAAGATACATTTGACTCTCTGCTCTAAATCCATCAACCCCCCCCCCCCGACACTCAGGTAACATTACCACATCCCTTTTAAGCCAATCACAGCCCGAACCCAACAACAATTTAAAAACCCGTTTAAGTATATTTGCAATTGCCGTCCCAGTTAAAGGGAACATGGCTGCCACGTGCCAAACCTTACTATATAATAAGACGTTAATGACGATGGCACGCTGCACAAGGATCAAATGATAAGGCCCCAATGCTCCCACACGACTCAGAATCCTGTTTACAAACCTAACCGAGTTTTCCACACGTGCAACATCCAGATCATCTGCATAGATAAGACCACAAATTTTTAATGAAGTCACCCACTTTGTTGCAACTACACTACCCCACTCAACCCTCCCCACCCAAGCTCCTAACCCCATGACCATGGACTTCTCTGAATTCACTTTCATACCAGTTGCACCTGCGAACATGTTGACTACCCCATCTAAGGCATCCATTGACATCCCCTCCCTAACGAGAACAGTAGTATCATCTACATACCCTATTAGAACTGGCCAAACCCTCCCAACTCCACTTCTTTCTCCCTCACTAATGCCCATTTGCTGATCCACCATTCTATAAAAGGGGTTCTGTATGTACACAAACAAAAGCTGTGACATAGGACACACCTGTCTAAGTCCCCTACCCATTACAATCCTCCCCCCCAATCTACCATTAATCTGTACCCTCGCCATTGCCCCACAATATAACGCATCTACCCATCCCACCATTTCTTCCCCAAAACCCTGTCCTCTATGGATAGCTTTCAATGCTTCTTGCTCCACTCTATCATATGCTCCTTGCTAGTCTAGAGCAACCAAGCCCCCCTTCCCCCCTTTTTCTTCCACAAAATCCCATAGTAACCCATGCCCCTCCACTATAGACCTCCCTGGCAACCCAAAATGAGTTCTCGATACTACCCGCCCTACTACGCACTTAAACCTATTTCCCAAAATCTTAGCAAACAACTTATAATCCGCGCATACCAACGATATTGCCCGGTAGTCCATAAGCGTATGCTGTCCCTTACCCTTCGGTACCAAGACTACTACAGCTGTTGCCTGCTTTTCTCCCAACTTGCCCCTCTCCTTCATCAAATTTAATAACCTTACCAAAAACCCCCTCATTAGCTCCCAATGCTGTTGATAAAACTCTGCCGGAAGTCCATCGATTCCAGGCGCTTTGCTCTTCCGCATTTCACTTAAAGCTCTCCATATTTCCTCCTCAGTTATTTCCCCACCCAATGCTTCCCTATCACTGTTTGCTAACCGACATATCACACTCCCACACATCTGTTCTAAATCCCCAGCTCCTACCCCTTCCTTTTGCCAATACTGCTCATACCACTTATCCACAAACACCCCCATCCCATCTGTAGTTTGTATAACCTGACCCATCCTATACCCACCCACTGACTCATGAACCTCCAACCATGGAATAGCTGTTGCCTGCTGTCGTTGTTTTTGCCTACACAATACACAGGACGACTGCCTATCTCCCCATAACACCTCCTCCACCCCCGCCATTACTCTCACCATGTGGAACCTCTCATCCTGGATTTCTCGCAACCTCCCCTTAATTACCATAATGTCGTCCATAGGATAAGTACCCTCCACTGCCCCCTGTACATAACAACCCCTTTACCTGTCCTCCAAATAGTTAATGAGTTCATATTTTAAAGAATTGATCTGTTTCCCTTCTTGCACGTAATAATGCCGAATCCGTTCCTTAGCCACACCATTCCACCATGTCACCACATCCTCCACCCCTTTTACCTTTTACCTTTTACCACAGTGCTGTAAAACCCTCCAACCCCTCCTCATCTTCTAATACACTCATATTTAACTTCCAGTATCCCCTAGAGATACTAGCTTATGACTCGCACTCCACCTCTGCCACTACCGACCGATGATCTGTAATAGCTACTTCTATTGTATGGACAAACTTTTACTAAATCCTGTGAGATATGTACAGGCTATCTAACCTAGTCACATAACCTCTCCTCACAAAAGTATGCTCTACCCCCCACGCCACCCTGCCTACCACATCCCTCAACTGAACATCCACCAAGAGATTTTGTAAGGCAGCCAACATGTGCCCCGCCCCTTGTGGTTCCACATCAGCCCTCCTAATTACACAATTCCAGTCCCCACCAACGATGGCCACCGCAGGTAAACCACATAAGGCGAAAACTAGATCATCACATAAAAAATCCCTCTTTACTTTCATATCGCTTTCTGCTGGTGCATACACACTTACAAAGGTTACCCTCTGCCCCATCCACCACCCATCCACACGTAACACCCTTCCCCCCCTTCCCCCTCACTTCATATCAACACAAACGGGCTCGCCTCCTTTATCAATAAACCCACATCGCCTTTCAAACGTGCAGATGACTTAGTCAAAACCTTAAACCCTCCCACCTCTAGCACTCTTCCCTCCCTGAAATTATGCTCCTGTAGAAATACGACGTCCACTCTATATTTACACAGGAGCATACGAAAACATTCCCTCTTCACACTATTACACAGTCCATTGACATTCACAGTCATGCACCTAACGCCTTCTTAAAATTTCCAACTCTTCCTCCTCTCATCCTTCCCAGGGCCTCCTGCCCCAGGGTCAACACATGATTTCGCACCATCCACCATGCCCCCCTTCTTTCGATGCCACTTATCCTGCCTACCTCGAGAATATTCATCCTTCCTCCCAGACCTCTGTGCCAGCGTCAGGACATCATCTGAGTCTGACGCTGCCATTCTCTTCCTCGTGACGCCCTCCACCGCCATGCTGTCTTCTGAGGATTCCTCACAATGAACTTCAACCTCCACTGTTTCATGCTGCACAGAGCATGGTGACTCCTGTCTGTGCCTGCTGATCTCTTCCTTCCTTCCTATGCATGTCCCGACACTCCTTGCAATGCAGTGATGGTCTCCCATACAGGGATGTCATCCTCCCCAGATGGAGTTAAAGTTTTCAAAACCTCATCCAGCTCTTCCTCCAGCGCCATCACCTCCTGCTGCACAAGTACCTCCTCCCCTGTCACCGGCAAAGTGGCCATTTCTGGCTCAACACAACTAATGGCATGCCCATCATTCACCACAATGGTATCTTCAACTATATCACTCCACAGACGGCAACTCCCTCCTTTGCCCGTGGGACTCTCCACGACGGCAATCACACCTGTAACTGGTGCTCCACCAGTCTCTGCCATCACCCTCCTCTGTTGCACACATGTCACCGCCATGTGATCGTACTCCCCACACAGCTTGCACGTACGTCGTTGCCCAGCATAAGACACAAGAATCTGGGTCCGGAACTCTTTCATCACAACGTAAGATGGGACTGGATGCCTCAGAGTCATTTTGAGGGAGAATGTACCCTCCGAACGTCCCATGTATGCACCTGCCGCCCACTTGCCATGGGTTGCCAGATGCACGGTACCATACGCCTCAAACACGTTTCTTATGTCAGCCTCGTCAGCCTCGAAGGGGACGTTGCGCAACTTCACCCACGTATAATGTCGAGAGACGTCTATGAGATGCACTCTTACAGCCGGGGTTGCATCTAGACTCACATGCTGGAATTTCGTCACCAACGACTCATACACAGCCGTCGAATTCAACTTAACGAAGATCCTGAAGGGGGCTGTATGGCAATTTTCCGTGCGCTCTCAAAAAAAATCGAGAAAATATGGAAATTGAGTTATTTATACCGAACAATTGCTATTCATTATACGATTAGAAAGTCGTATTAACATTGTTCTCTCGGCACCAAGTGTCCAAACAACCTTACGTCGTCCCATATAGGAATAAATTTGGCCATAAGGGCATTTTCAGAAAATCAGTCCTTTTTCAGTCTTTTCTCAGTTGTTTGAGGTATATTTTTGATAAATATTTTCAGGAATGATTGAAAACACTTTGTCCTGTGCACCAAAACTGGAGGAAATCGGACAGTAAACAAAAGAGCTACAATTTTTTGACCGACGGCCCCATTCAGGGCTACACCATATACCTCGTCGTCCTGTATTCCGTAGGCCTCTCTGATGATCGTCGGTAGCAACACTTGTGATCACCCTGACATGGTGGTCACCCTGCCATGGTGGTCACCCTGCCATGGAGGCCACTCTGCCTTGGTGGTCACCCTGCATTGGTGGCCACCCTGCCATGGAGGCCACTCTGCCTTGGTGGCCACCCTGCATTGGTGGCCACCCTGCGTTGGTGGCCACCCTGACATGGTGACCACCCTGCCAAGGTGGCCACCCTGCCATGGTGGTCACCCTGCCAAGGTGGCCACCCTGCCATGGTGACCACCCTGCCATGGTGGTCACCCTGCCATGGAGGCCACTCTGCCTTGGTGGTCACCCTGCATTGGTGGCCACCATGACATGGTGACCACTCTGCCATGGTGGCCACCCTGCCATGGTGGTCACCCTGCCATGGAGGCCACTCTGCCTTGGTGGCCACCCTGCCATGGTGGTCACCCTGCCATGGTGGCCACCCTGCCTTGGTGGCCACCCTGCCATGGAGGTCACCCTGCCTTGGTGGCCACCCTGCCATGGAGGTCACCTTGCCTTGGTGGCCCCCCTGCCATGGTGGTCACCCTGCCATGGTGGCCACCCTGCCATGGTGGCCACCCTGCTATGGTGGCCACCCTGCCTTTTTGGGAATGGGTCCATGTATTAATAAATAAAATCGTTCCTAACAATAAAAAACTGAAAGATAATATATTATAACTTATAAGGTTTTCAAAAATAATCTGGTAATAAAAGTGATGAAATTAAAAGTATATTTGTGCAATTATATTTAATGTTTATTAATCCCTATAATTTTGTTCTTAGAGAAACTGTAATATATTATATAAACATTTTGTTCTACTTTCAATTATTTTCCTGCATTTTAAACAGTCTATTAAACTTAAAAATATTGTTTAATTTTTGTTCTATCTTAAAAGGATCTTTTGTAATGTTATATAAATAATTATATTCATATCTAGAGTTCACAAAAAAATATTATTGTTCATCATTAAATTTTTATTTTTTGAGGACTAACTAAAGGGTAGTATTTTATTTGCTCAGTTACATACCTTCTTTTATATATACATGTATATATACATGTATATATATTTATATATATATACATTATATATATATATACATTATATATATATATATATATATATATATATATATATATATATATATATATATATATATATATATATATATATATATATATATATATATATATATATATATATATATATATATATATATATATATATATATATATATATATATATATATATATATATATATATATATATATATATACGTATATGTATATATATAATGTGGAAAATTTTCTAGGGGTGTTTACCTGTATGTACCTCAACTTTATATACATACAAAGGTTTGAGCTTGCTACCACCTGCAGCTCACTAGACTGCCATCCCCACGAGCCCCTTTGAGGCGGGGTAGATGGCAGAACAGAGGCCTAGCTTCTCCCTACGAGCCCCGTGAGGGCGGGGAATGTGGCTAGGCCTGGGGACACTTGGTCCCAAAGATGAGGAGGTACTTGTACCTCCTCCCATGGGAGACTTAAGTCTCGAGACACTCCCCAGATAGGGAGCCAAGGCCGGGTCACCACTACTTGGAAAAGACCCGGGCCGGGAGAATACCGGCGAATAAAAAAAAAAAAAAATATACATACAAGTAATCTCATTGGGAGACAACACTATATTGTTTACCGTAGTCACCCCGTGTAGACATGTGAGAAAACTTAACCACCTCTGGTTACGGCAGGTGGTCCCTTCGACCTCACAATCTTATCCATGTCTATCCAAGACCAGTATAGATTGGATAGCACCCACAAGTACGGTGCTACTAATTAATTGTGGACTGTATAGATTATATTAGTGTAACTGAATGAAGGGGGGGGGTAGGTTACACATGGATATATCCATCAAGGAAAAACACTTGCACATAATCTCTCCACTTACCAGATATTCTCTGGTGGTCACTTGATGTGGCTGGATCACTCATAACCTATCCAATTACAACATACCTAACTGGCCAGTATCAGTCTGCTATAACTAGAAGGGTTACTTAACTGTGGGTGATTGATACTCCTTATTTCCTCCATTCACCATCTCATTTCGATGTCCTGCTACACCGACATGGTTCTTATTCCAGCAGGACGAGGTATCCGTCGGTTTGTCCCGGTTTAGAAGTCGTGATTCCATAAAGCTTCACTATCCCCGTTACGAGAGTCACGCGTTCACTCGGAGCAGGACGATTTATTTCACTTCCCGCATTCTCTTAACTTAATGTTATTATCACTGATTACATTACCATTCACAAGACGATTTAACGTCTCATAATTATTATACACATTAGAGGTCACTCCATTAAGATCTGAGACAGATGAGTGATGATTAAACCAAGGGTAATTTTCCCTGGGACACAGTCCATGGTGACGCGCCAGTCACCTGGTCCTATATTTATTCACTAATTTTACCACCCTTTTACAGTGGTCCTGTAAATCATGTTCCCTCACTCTTCACCAGGAACAGTTACGACACTTCCTATTATGAAGTGAGGCCCATATTAATCCTTAGGCTGCTGTGAACGCCAATTTCCTGATCCCAGGTTTTCACAGCCTCCTCACTACATTCAAAACACTGACGCCCCCCCCCCCATGGCCCGAGTCGACCTCTACCCCCGCACATCCGCGCATGCGCAAAGGGAACTCTTGGTTCTGTCCTATTGTCAAATACATTTTTGACTCATATCGACACATTAAACACCTATTAGGCGCTATAGCTTCGGAAAACCAAACAATTTTCCTCAATATATATATATATATATATATATATATATATATATATATATATATATATATATATATATATATATATATATATATATTTCTTATTGGCCGGTACTCTCCCGGTCTTTTCCAAGTAGTGGTGACCCGGCTATATTATTTACAACATTTTAGTACATGGAATAATAAATAACACAACAAACAAACCATCAACGGATATATATAATACATAGATACCCGTTATCACAAACTTTATTTGCTATTTGTCAAGAGCAATTATATAGGGCACTGGCAGCTGGGTATGAGCAGCATCCATGTAATGGGCAGTGCAGTAGGCCTATCCATATTGTTGGCTATGTTGATGATACAACGCTCATGCTTACGGATGCCGGTAGTTTGTCTGCCATAGATCGTATTGTGACCACTTTAGCGAGGCAACGGGTATGATATGTAATAAGGATAAGTCATTGTCCTCTTCGCTTTTGGGCCGAGTGGACCTGTTGCGCAGACGCTCCTCAGTTGCCTCACAGGTACTGAGTTGAGTGGTTGTGTGCTCTGCGCCTCGCCCTCTGGTGGCGAAAATCAACATTACCCCACAAGATGGAGGGAAGCCTCCGACGAGTTAACACTGTATGTGTGGAGCTTTTGCAGGGATCTTTGTTGGATCATAATGTTGACGTCCTCCTACTCCAAATCCTACAAGACACATATTTTGGAAAATTACATTTATCTGAATGTATCATTATTTACATAACAGTAAATGAACAAAGATAATTATTATTTATCAGTTAGACAAGTAGGAATTTGGGACACCTAGGTCGCAAAAAATGTCCCCCTTCGATACCTACCACTGTCATATCCACAAGTTGCTCTGGACCTATTATTTTTTTTATTTTTTTTTTATTCGCCGGTATTCTCCCGGCACGGGTCTTCTCCAAGTAGTGGTGACCCGGCCATGGCTCCCTATCTGGGGAGTGTCTCCCATGAGAGGAGGTACAAGTACCTCCTCATCTTTGGGACCAAGTGTCCCCAGGCCTAGCCACATTCCCTGCCCTCACGGGGCTCGTAGGGAGAAGCTAGGCCTTTGGTCTACCATTTGCCCCGCCCCAAATGGGCTCGTGGGGATGGCAGTCTTATGAGCTGCAAGTCTTATGAGCAAGCTCAGGCCGTTAGGACCTATTATTATTATTATTAAAGATTAGCCGGTATTCTCCCGGCCCGGGCCTTTTCCAAGTGGTGGCCCGGCCTTGGCTCCCTCTTTAGGGAGTGTCTGAGACCTAAGTCTCCCATGGGAGGAGGCACAAGTACCTCCTCATCTTTGGGACCAACTGTCCCCAGGCCTAGCCACAAGCTAGGCCTCTCTGGTCTGCCATCCCCGCCTCAAGGGGGCAAATGGGAATGACAGTCTTATGAGCTAAAAGCTCGGGCTCAGGCACCTACCCTACCCTAGAAGGGTTAGGCATGGTGTCGATGTTAGGACCTATTAAATACAAATGAAAAATACATCACCAGGAATACTGGTAAATATATAAATTTGTGGACTGTATATTAAAAATAATAAATGTTTATAGATACACATATACATAACAGAAAGAGAATATCTTAAAAATCACTCACCAATTTAACTGGAGATTAAGTTGTATCATACTCAGAAAACCTCACTGTCTGTACATGAAAATAACAACTGGCCAGAGTTATAACATAACAGACTTATCTGAGGTTCCTGGAGCTGTCTTGTCCTGTCGCCTGATATCTCAAGTTATGCAGGACTGCACATCCAACAATTTCGCCTCCTATTTGAGAGGTGTCAGCTCAATTTTAACCTCTAGAGCACGAAAATTCCTTCCCATTACAAATTAACAATGGTGACTGACTCCCCCAGCCGCAGGTTTCCCATTTTCGATAACATACTTCTTTTAAAAATACAATATAGGGCATCTATTTACCTATAAATTACCGTATTTCCGGAAAATATATACAGTATTTTCCACACATATAAGATCTCCAATGATGACATCTTTTTTTTAAATTTTATTTAAAAACTTTACAGCTTAATATTAAATAAAAATATATAAAATTGGTACAGTAGGATCCTTAATCCTACACAACATACTCTGACAAAATATAACAAAACATTGTAACTGACATAAAAGAGGTTACCCATATACACCCACAAATTTTGCCATATAACATACAACTACAATATAAACAATATAAACTATATAAACTTTTTAGATTTATATAGTTAACATAATATGATTGTGACATATGGCAAAGGCTTCCAACCTTCACAGTAGACAATCAGAGGAACTACATCACAACCTCATTAAAACAAGTACATGATCTTCCCAAAATTAACCCCTATACAATAAAAATTACCTAAAATTATGCATACGTGCCTCACTACAATACCACTTTAATCATTAAAAAAAATGAAAATCTTAAGCCTCCACTTATACTAAATAAATATTAATACAGCCTCTTCCACCGGCTGAGCACATTATATAAAGTAAAGAAACTAAACCATACTTTCCCCATTACAAAATTTTAATGAGGCATTATCCTTCCATCCCTCATCAACTGGAGGAGCACATTATATAATGCTAAAATAAAGTCAGTACACTCACTAAACTCCAACACAAAACACAAACAACAAAACAATTATAAACCTCTAATTGCGATACGATTATCGCACATGAAACACGCCCAATAAAGACTATAAATGTACAATCTACTTAAACCCAAAAGCTCTGCAAGGTCTTACACCTATAATCTTAACACCATTCACACTTAATATATGAAGAAGGTCATGACGACCCTGACACATCAAACACAGAATTCTCCATACGTTGCTACGTAATTAATTGATATCATCACCTTTGCTTTCTGTGCCCACTTGCATGCTACATACACTTATGCCACACATCTACACCTTCTATACCCACATACACCTCACTCTCACTACCCCCCAGGAGGCGACCCCGCTGTGTCCCCTTGAATTTCCTCTTCTCATATGTAATCCCCAAACCCCCCCCCTTACTCACTCAGCCCAAGTCGTAGATTCATGAGAAACCCTAACGTTAACATTCTATAACCTTTCGAAAAATCCTTCTCCCACCTCCTCCCATACAATTCTCTATTATGACACATCATACAATAAACCGTTACCGCTAGTACCCGCCTCCTCACCTCACAATCCCCCGTCCCCCTCATCACCCATGACATATATATATATATATATATATATATATATATATATATATATATATATATATATATATATATATATATATATATATATATATATATATATATATATATATATATATGTATATATATATATATATATATATATATATATATATATATATATATATATATATATATATATATATATATATATATATATATATAATCCAAAGCTCTTGTGACACTCTCGTCGAACCCTCCCACATCTAGGCTTAGTGCACACAGAACCCACACCCCTCGGCCCCCCACCCCCTGTACAACCCTACTTAACCAATACCTAACACTCTCCAGTCCCTCACAAAAGTATACTGCATGGAACGCCGTCTCATCCTCCCCAAAGATTCCACACCTTCCACCCACAATTACCCCTCTGGTTCTTAATACCTCCCCCGGCTGTAGTATGCCATGCAGAAAACGATACGTTACCTCCCTTACCCTAGGCTTTACCTTCAACTTGCTAAACCTATACCAAATACTCTTCCATGCGTACATGGGGAACGATCCCACAACTGGTACAACAATCCTTTCTGCAAGCAACCTACTCAAAACCCCTATTCGAATTTTCCTGGGTTCTCTAACCAGCATCAAAGCCCTCAAAACAGTTTCACATTCCCTCAACTCCACACCACCATATAACTTACCCAAGCTATCATGTACTTTTTCCAGCTGCCCCCTTCCCTCACACCTTCGCGCAAAACCTCTCATTTAAGAAACACACATTTAATTCTCCTTCTCAGATCCATCAACCCCAACCCACCCTGGCACACAGGTAACATTACAACCTCTCTCCACAGCCAATCGCACCTTGAACCCCACAAAAAGTTAAACATCCGTCTAAGAATTCTTACGATCGCCGTCCCTGTTACTGGGAACACGGCTGCTACGTGCCAAACCTTACTATACAACAATACCTTTATAACAATCACTCATTGCACAAGAGTCAGATGATGAGGTCCCAATGCACCCTGACGCCCCTGAATTCTTTCCATTAATCTATTTGAGTTTTCCTCTCGAGCAGCGTCCAAGTCATCCTTATAGATGATACCACAAATTTTTAAAAACACCGTTTGTTTCCTCACAATGTTACATCTCCCCCCCCCTCCACCCAATCACCCAACCCCATGATCATTGACTTCTCGCTATTTACCAGCATCCCTGTTGCATTTCCAAACAGTTGCACAACATCATCCAAAACCCCAAAAGCCATCCCCTCTCGAACCAGGACAGGTGTATCGTCTACATATCCTATTATTCCAGGCCACACTCTCCCAACCTCCCCCTCACCCCTACTCGTGTCACATACACAAGGTTCAACCATTCTATAGAAGGGGTCCTGAATGCACGCAAACAACATTTGTGACATGGGACACCCCTGCCTAAGACCCCTACCCATTACAATCTCCTCCCCCAAGCATCCATTAATCTGTACCCTCATCTTAGCTCCTTTGTACAACATGGTTACCCAATTAACTATTTCTTCCTCATAACCCTGCCTCCTAAGTATAGCTCCCAATGCTCCCCTTTCCACCCTGTCATAGGCCCTCCTGCCAGTCTAAAGCCAACAACGCCGGCCCCCTTCCCTCCCTTTTGACTCCACAAAAGTTCTCAGTATTCCATGAGATTCAATCATCGACCTTCCAGGCAAACCATACTGCGTTTTCGAAACCACTCTCCCTACCACACATCTAAACCGATTACCCAAGACTTTAGTGAACAACTTATAATCAGCACATAACAGAGATATGGCACCGTACTCCTTGAGGGTGTGCTGCCCCTTACCCTTCTGCACCAACACTACAACTGCTGTTGCTTGCTTGTCCCCCATCACACCCTTCTCCTTCATCTGATTTAATAACCTACCCATGAAACCCCTTATCACCTGCCAATGTTGGAGATAAAATTCAGCCGGGAGACCATCTATTCCCGGTGCTTTGCCCTTCCTCATTCCCCTTAAAGCCAACTCTATTTCATCTTCTGTTATTATCCCCCCCCCAAAGCCTTCCTATCACTATTCCCTAAATTACACATCTCATACTCACACACTTTCTCTAAAGACACATTCCCCACCCTCCCACTTGTCCAATACCCTTCATACCATTTATCCGCATACGCACACATTCCTTTCGTAGTTAGTATCTCCTGACCCATCCTATGACCTCCAGCCATCTCATGTACCTCTAACCTCGGAATAGCTGTAACCTGCTGTCTTTGTTATTGACGTCTCAACACACACGCCGATGGCTTGTCTCCCCAAAGCACCTCCTGTACCCGTGCCTGCACCCTTACCGCTTGAAACATCTCATTTTGTAACTCCCTCAGTCTCCCCTTTACCTCGACAATTTCATCCATAGGATAGTTGCCCCCCACAGACCCCTGCATATAACAGCCCCTTAACCTGTCCTCTAAATAATTTGAAAGTCCATATTTTAAATCATTTATACGTTTGCCCACCCCCACATAATATTTCCTAATCCTTTCCTTGGCTACACAATCCCACCATTGCACGACATCTTCCACTCCCTGTGCCTCCTCGCTAAGCTCCTTCCATAGGACAGAAAATCCCTCTAACCCCTCCTCATCACTCAATGCACTTATATTTAATTTCCAGTAACTCCTGTAAATTTCCGCAAGCACCTCCCACTCAACCTCCACCAACACTGCTCTATGATCCGACCATGCTACTTCAACAGTTTTGAAAGATCGCACTACAACCCCATGAGAAAGATACACTCTATCTAACCTCGCTGCATACCCTCTCCTAACAAATGTATGCTCTGTCTCCCACGCCCCCTCCTCGAACGTGTCCCTTAACCTAATATCCTTCATTAAATCTCATAGGGTCACCGACACATAGCCTGCCTCTTTCGGTTCCACATCAGCATTCCTAATAATGCAGTTCCAATCACCTCCTACTATTGCCACCTCCAGTAATACACAGAAAAAAAAACACGAGGTCCTCACACACAAACTCCTGCTTCACCTGTACGTTATTCTCTGCAGGCGTATATATGCTAATAAAGGCCACACGTTTGCCCATCCACCAACCATCTATGCGCAACACCCTTCCCCCTCCCCCTCACTTCTCTGCAAAACAAATGGGCTCGCCTCCCTAATTAACATACCCACCCCACCTTTCAAATGGGCAGATGGCAGGGTTACCACCTGAAACCCCGCCACCTCCAATATCCTACTCTCCTTAAAATTATGCTCCTGAAGGAACACAACATCCACTCTAAATTTATTCAGAAACATTCTAAACCATTCTTTCTTTACACTGTTATACAAACCATTAACTTTTACTGTCATACACTGGAAGCCTATTAAAGTTTCCACCCCTGCTTCCTCTCTTCACTCTTCCGATGGGCACCAGAACGCATGGGTCCACTTGTCACCTGCACACTTCCCTCTCTCCCCAACCCCCTCTTTCGGTGCCTCCTGTCATGGCCACCACTACATTTACCTTCAATTTGCTTCCCAGGCCACTGTGCTGGCTTTAGGACATCATCTGAATCTGACGCAGCAGCTCTCTTTCTTGTGACATGCGCATCCTCCATAGCTTGGTCTGGGGATGCCTCACAATGTACCTCAACCTCCACTGTACACAGTTGCAATGATCTCGGTGACATCTCAATCACGCTGTCACTCACGTCATCCGAATAGTTCTGTTGTTGATGCACAACAGCCGTCAACTCGTCTTCTACCACCTTGCGAGGTGCAGCCACCTCCTCAGGCGGTGACAAGGACTTCAGAACCTCGGCTAATTCCTCCTCAATTTCCAACACTTCCTCCTGTACTTTTTGCTCATCTCGATTCTCAGGAAGTGTCTCTGGGCCAGGTAACTGGTCAAGGGCCTCAACCTCTCCCCCAGCCTTTTGCGCCTCATCCACTTTCTCGCTCCATAGACGACCACGCCCTCCTTCACATCGTTGATCATCACCTGCTTCCCCTGGTGTAGAAGCGGATGCCTCCGCCTCGGGGCCAGGAGCTCGTTGCCGCTTCCCACACTCAGCCGCTGTTATCATATTCCCCACATAGTCGGCATGTACGCCTTTGCCCGGCGTATGACACCATGACCTGTGTCCTGAATTCCTTCAGGTACACGTAAGACGGTATGGGGTGTCACAATGTCATTTTTAGGTTAAAAGTGCCCTCCGGCAGATCTGCGTAGGTACCTGTCACCCACTTACCATGCTGGGCCAAATGAACAGTTCCTTATACCTCAAAAACTTTTCTGATATCTGTCTCATCAGCCTCAAAGGGGACATTACGCAGTTTAATCCACGTATAATGTCTGGATACATCGATCATCATCACACGAACAGCTGGTGTTGCATCAAGACTTACGTCCTGAAAACGGTTGACCAACGACTCATAAACCGTTGCTGAGAGCAGTTTCACAAAAAATCTACGTGCTCCATTCAATGCTACCCTGTACAACTCTCCATCCTGAATGCCATACGTGTCTCTGATGATTTTAGGTAGTAATACCTGGGGTGAATCTGGCGTTATTGCCCCACTGAGGAGTTCAACACCGACAGTGTTGATCCTGCGTCTATGACTGAACGCCATGTTGACTAATGGTAGTTCTCCTGGTCTGATGGCAGAGGCGCGACAAGCACCACCTCACACTACTGCAGTCAGGGAACTGAAGAGCGTTTGCTCAGGAGGTCCACATGGCCTGAGAGCAATGCGAACAATGCTGATGACATCTATGGTGTTTCAATAAACGGTGCTTCCTGGGTTTTCATCAAGTTTACGACTTCTACAGTGTATGAGGATGTTGTTCAACGATATCAATTTCTATGTTGTCAGGTGAACCCAACTGTGGCAGTGTGTCTTCAGGATGTGTCCCACACTTACACATAGGTCAATATTCGAAACGTCCCTTTCGAAGCTGATGAGCATGCAATCCGTAAGGTTTTCACCAAATTTGGGATGATTTACCAGACTTATGCAGGTGTATGGAACCATGGCTCATTTGAAGGTAAACCTGACGGGTCGTTTTCAGAAAAAAAGTCTATCAAAATGGCCATCCCATATTTCATTCTCCTCGATGTCTACCGTACACAGGTATATGTGCATTACCCGGGGCAAAGGAAGACGTGTTGGTTATGTGACACGTATGGACACATGGTGTATCAATGTGATCGTCGGCGTTCCTGTCAACAGGGTGAGCAGCGTGTGTCGTCAGACACTCCTACACAAGCCACCGAGTCCATGGTAGGCGAGGGCGTCCGTCCGACACCAACGTCTCAACAGCCTTTCCTCGATGTACCTGGCACTAGACCTGATTCACCATGTCTAACATTGCCCTGTATAGAGACGAGCGTTACTGAGTGACATCATCTGATGTTCCATCTCGCGAGGTAGAGCTAGTCCTCCCTGTATCATTTCCAGAATTGTATGGTGCGGTGGAGGAGTGTCCAGCGCCACCATCCACCCCAGTGGTGTCCGATAATAGCATTGGTAGCCCACCGTCAACGATTGCTACTCCCGACGGACCCAATGTGATAATTACTAGCGTAGACGTCCATGCACACATGACCGTGCCCGCCGACACCATATTCAATGGAAGCTCCCGTAAGCGGGCGGCAGGGAATTCAAGTAGTGATGACGAACTGACACCAGGACAACGACCTGGGAAAAAGTCGTGGGCCGCGATTGCGGCTAATGGCTTTGAAGACAATGCCAGGGTGGCGAGCCTTCCGCCTGGCGATGTTTGTGGCACAGATGGTAATGTCGCTCAATGTCTAAATGTATTACGAGTGAAGGTGTGTGATGAAAGCCAGGAACATTCCAGTGTTTAACTATAAATGTCAATGGTTTATGGGCGACTCATAGGAAAGATGATTTTGAGCAGTGTTTATGTCATTTTAAGCCTGATGTTGTGTTTCTGCAAGAGCACAATTATAGGAATGTGGGTGAATTGAGAATACGAGGTTACTTTGTGTATGGTGTGAATAGTCTGTGGTTAAAAGGTGGTGTGGCAGTGTTGATACGAGAGAACAGTCCTTTTCGGTTACATCATTGGGAAGTTGGGTCTGACTGTCGCTTAGTGCGCATTGACAGGTGGTGGGGTACAATGAGAGTCAGATTCATTAGCGTTTATGGGCCTGCGGCAAGGGATGGAGTACAAAAAATCAGTTTTTTCAGGAGACGCTTGTGTATCACTTCTGGTCGCTACCCGCGGTAACTGTCTTGGGAGGTGACTGGAATTGCGTTAAACGACATCAGGACGTGGAACCAAGGGGTAGTGGGTTTTATTCTCAACTTTTGGGTGATATTTTGCAAGGGGTTGCGTTGCGCGACGTGGGAGGTGATGTGGTTGGTGGGTTGGATTTTACTTTTGTCCGACAGGGTTACGCGGCTCGACTCGATAGGATCTATGTAGCATGTGCTATTGACACACAGGGTGTCCAGACATTTGATGAACATTTTACTGATCATCGTGCGGTATTGGTACATCTCGCCTGGGCTGGTTTGCCACAAGTCGTTCCTCGGTTTTGGAAATTAAATGTTAGTCTTTTAAACGGAGATGAAATTCATGATTTATTTCATCGGATGTGGTCTCAATTATGGAATAATGGGATGGGTGTAGTAGATATTCTAGAGTGGTGGGATGTAAGGGGTAAACCCTGTATTAAATCCTTTTTTCGGGCAATGAGTAAAGAGGCGATACAATTACGTTATGGGAAGTTAAATTACTTATGGCATCAATTACGTGCGTGTTACGAGCCACGTGCAGAATATCCAGTAACCACCATCGCCGCCCTAAAAGCAGAAATATCGGATTTACAAAATCAGTTATTTCAGGGGACGCGAATTGCGGCGGGAATTGATGAAGTCCTTTGGGGAGACTGACCATCTGCGTATGTTCTACGTGAACAAAATCAGCGTCGTCAGACGTTCAATATAATGGGTTTTAAGGTGCGAGACTAGGTTGAGTCCTTCCCATCGGGTACGACGATAATGGATACTGATCGTATGAGTCTTTATGCTGACATAGTTTACCGTGATAAATTTAGTGGTAGTCGAGATCGTACTGTTGCCATGGATGTCGTCCAGTCGTGAGTGACTCGTAAATTAATAGAGGATGAACAGCTATATGCTATGGGGCCTGTTAGTGCTGATGAAATACAGACAACTTTACAGGACCTGAAAAAAGGGAAATCGCCGGAGTCAGATGGGTTGCCATGTGAATTTTATTTAGAATTCTGGGGCGAGTTACGTGAGTTTCTTGTTAGGTTATTAAATAGCATGAAAAATTGGGGTTGTTTAAGTAGGTCTCAGCGAGAAGGTATTGTGGTTCTTGTTCCGAAAAAAAAACGAATGCACTGATATACAAGATTACAGGGCGATTACCCTGTTAAACACTGATTATAAATTATTTGCAAAAATTTTGTGCAATCGCCTTAAACCCATCCTAGAGAAGGTTTTACATCCAGGTCAGGCTGGTATCCCGGGACGATCACTGTATTTAAGCCAAAAGTTACTTGGTGATTTTGTTTGCGGCCACCAAAGTGAAATGGGTAGGGGGGGAGGGATTTTGGCGTTAGATTGGAAGGCTGCGTTTGATAACGTTGATCATCTAGTGTTGAAAATCATAATGGAGCAGCTGGGTTTTGCACGAACGATTATTAAGTGGGTTATGTCACTGTATACTGACGCGAGTTTACGCATCCATGTGAATGGGAAATTAGGTACGGCTGTATCCTTACACCATGGGATTCGCCAGGGGTGCCCGTTATCGCAAATTTTATTTGCTATTTATCAGGAACCATTGTATAGGGCACTGGCAGCTGGGTGTGAACAGCATCCATGTAATGGGCAGTGTGGTAGGCCAATCCATATTGTTGGCTATGTTGATGATACAATGCTCATTCTTACAGATACCAGTAGTTTGTCTGCCGTAGATCGTATTGTGACCACTTTTAGCGAGGCAACGGGTATGATATGTAATAAGGATAAGTCTGGACTCTTACTTTTAGGTCCGTGGCAACGAGGTCCATTCTCCGTGGAGAGTCCGTGGGTTGTGCGTGAATCTTTGAAAATATGCGGGTTAATTCATGCGGCTAGTAGTACTGAAGGACGTGTACTCAATTCTAAGATGGTGGTTGATAGCGTTATCCGGCGTGTGGGTATGTTGAGATTACACGGGTTAACTCTCCACCAATGGGTGATAGTAACGGGTGATAGCTACTAACTCCATCCTATATGCTAAAGTGAGGCATGTTGTGCATGTATCTTTGTTGTGCCCAAGAGATGAGACACGTTTATTGGTGCGTGTGTTTCGGTTTATCTGGGGAAGTCGTTGTTGCTGGTTACGACACAGTGTGCTTAGTTTAAGTGTTCACAAGGGAGGTTTAGGATTATTAGATTTTCATGCATCAATGCTTGCTCTTTTTGTCAAGCATACATATGTGCAATACCTGCGAGTGGCAGTAATCCAGTTAGCGAGACGTATCAATACCTGTGCGAGTGTGTTAAGGGGCGTGATCGCCATATATGCATAGATATGTTGCGCCTGCTTACAGTTGTTTCGAATCCGCGCACGTGTAAATTGCGTATCTTAGTTCGGCCGACTATGGAAGCTGACGTGGCACCAGTCTGTAGTCAGTTTCCGTTGTACGCTTGGGCTGATATTTGGAACCGTCCGGTGGATCTTCCGTTGCGACCCGTAGTTCGTGAAACGGTATATAAATTTTTTCATAACATATTGCCATCCGGGTCCATTTTGAGTACAAGACGGTTACGCAATATTCCGTCCTGTAGCGATTGTGGGATAGAAGAAACTGTTTTTCATGCGATTTATTTTTGCGAGAGGTTAGAAGCAGTGCGCTGTTGGCTCGGTAGACTTATTTTTTTTTTTTATATTTTATTTAGAACAATACAATACATGAGATAGATAAAGACAATAACAGTTCTTACACAGAATAAATCATTAACAACCACACAAACATGAACTTTGAGATAACACAAATAACCCTCCTCACCCATACATGAAAACCCCTACACCTATGATAACCAATAAACGAACAGTTCCAAAATGCATTATTATATGATTAACAAAACACACCATAATATGCATATATTGTCACTTTGTAAGTTATAAAGTAGGACACCTTATACGTTAAATACAATTAACGTAATGTATTGAGAATAAGGTAAAAACAATATGTTCATCAAACACAGAATATATTAATAAACAAGGATCCAACACACTGACACCTCTACAAGCATCTAAAACATGCATATGAGTAACATACATAGAACAATGTCCCACTGCAAAGTCAAACACATATATTAAGTATACTCGTCAAAAACCATGAATACACATCATACGCCCAAGTTCATACACATTCACCCGCTACATACCAGGAGGCGACCCCGTTTCCACCCCTGACAGCTCCTCAACATAACACATTGTACCATCCCTACCCTGCCCCACCCACCTAATTTACAAATTTAATAAAACCTCTAATGTAAGGTCTCTATATCCCTCAGAGAATGCCCTCTCCCACCTCCTCCCATAAAGTTCTCTATTACGGCACAACGTTTTATAAACCGTAACAGCCAATACCCTCCTCTTCACCTCACTTACCCCTTTCCCCCTCATTACCCACATTATGTAAACATAATCTACCATAATGTACCCCACAGCCCTAATAATACTTTCATCATTCGTCGCTCAACCTTTGGGACGAGCGGACGTGAGCTGAGCCTGCCCTCTTCTGTCAGCCGGTGACAACTTGGTTTTCTCAAAATGGCGCAGCCGGCAAGAAGAAGGGTAAACACTGTCGGCATAGAAGTGGTGCGTGGGGCTGTGCATGCCCACTCAGCTCAAGTTTTATTACCTGCCATCATCAGGGACACATACGGCATTGCCAACGAAGAGCTGTATGGTGTAGCCTTGAACGGGGCATATAGAATTTTTGTGAAATTTCTCAATGCAAGTGTATATGAGGACATAGTCGCCAGGTTCCAAGATCTTTGTGTACCAGTGAATCCTGCAGTGACGGTAAGGCTACATGATGTGTCCCGCCATTATACGTGGGTGAAGATAAAAAATGTACCCTTTGAGGCTAATGAGGCAGACCTACGTGCCGTCTTCGAGAAGTTTGGGACTGTTCATATGGCGACATTGGGGAAATGGAAGGAAGGATCATATTCTGGGATGCCTGAAGGAAGTTTTTCCTTAAAAATGACATTGAGGCATCCTATTCCTTCCTATATTTTCCAAGAAGACTTCAGGACTCAAGTAATGGTGACTTACGCAGGGCAACAACGTATCTGTCGATTATGTGGTGCCTATGATCACATTGCTGCGCAGTGTGTTAAGCAACAGGGTACACAGGCGAAGGAGCAGCATAAGGAGGCATCAGAGGACCTTGAGACGTTGAATTTGGCACGACCTGAGTCGGTTTCCTTGAACAAGGCTTGGAGTGTGGAGGTCGAGGAGGCCTTGAGGGAGGAAGAGTGTGTAACTCTTCCGAGAGAGACATGCACTGCCGGGCAGGCACCGGACACCAAAGATGTGGTGTCACTGGGTGAGGACAGGGCCGTGGAGGCTACCATTGATTCAGTCCTCCACGACCTGTTAGGGACCCCAGGAGAGGTCACAGTTGAGGGGCTTGTGGGTGCCCTGGATGCTGCTGGGGTTCCAGGTGGTGAGAGGGGGGGAGGCATGTCAGAGACCCAGGTTGAGGCTGGGTTGCAAATTGGCACGGTGGTGGCGGAAGTGCACGGGGATGGCTTCCAGGTGGAGGCGGGGAGAAAGGCTCGAGTGTCACGGAAGAGAGCGGCAGTGCCCTCGGACGTGGACGATGTGGATGTGCTCACCCCGGCACAGCGTTCGGGCAAAAAGGTTTGGGCTGAAGTGGTTGAGCATGGACCTGGGGGGTCCAGGGGCAAGGGGCATGTGAAAGCAGATCACAGAATGGTGATTGAAGATCAAGGGCGTATAAAGGGGAAGGGGGATAAAGGTGGTGCAATACGTAAAGGAAAACCTCCATTGACAAATTCAAGAGTCTCTCTATAAATGTTAATGGTCTGAAAAATTCTAGGAAGTGTGAATGGTTTCATGAGATGCTCATTAGGTATGGTGTAGATGTAGTGTTTGTGCAAGAGCACAACCACAAGCCGGGTTGTATGTTGATGATTGAGGGGTATACTGTATATGCGGCACACTAAACGAGATTGAAAGGAGGAGTGGCTATTTCGGTGAGGGAGGCTAGCCCGTTTATTGTACATCATTGTGAGGAGGGGGGTGACGGGAGGGTTATAAGAGTGGATGGGACATGGGGAAGAGATAAGATGTCTTTTTTTTTTTTTTTTTTTATTTAGAACAATACAATACAAGAGATAGATAAAGACAATAACAGGTCTTACACAGAATAAATCATTAACAACCACACAAACATGAACTTGAGATAACACAAATATCCCTCCTCACCCATACATGAAAACCCCTACACCTATGATAACCAATAAGCGACTAATTCCAATTGCATTGTTATATGATTAACAAAACACACCATAATATGCATATATTGTCACTTTGTAAATTATAAAGTAGGACACCTTATACGTTAAATACAATTAACGTAATGTATTGAGAATAAGGTAAAAACAATATGTTCATCAAACACAGAATATATTAATAAACAAGGATCCAACACACTGACACCTCTACAAGCATTTAAAACATGCATATGAATAACATACATAGAACAATGTCCCACTGCAAAATCAAACACATATATTGAGTATACTCGTCACAAACCATGAATACACATCATACGCCCAAGTTCATACACATTCACCCGCTACATACCAGGAGGCAACCCCGTTTCCACCCCTGACAGCCCATCAACATAACACATTATACCATCCCTACCCTGCCCCACCCACCTAATTTACAATTTTAATAAAACCTCTAATGTAAGGTCTCTATATCCCTCAGAGAATGCTCGCTCCCACCTCCTCCCATAAAGTTCTCTATTACGGCACAACGTTTTATAAACCGTAACAGCCAATACCCTCCTCTTCACCTCACTTACCCCTTTCCCCCTCATTCCCCACATTATGTAAACATAATCTACCATAATGTACCCCACAGCCCTAATAATACTTTCATCCAGACCCCCCACATCAAGACTCAATGCCCGCAGAACAGAGAAGTATTGACCACTTATCCTATGCAACACCCTGCTCAACCAACCCCTGATGCTCCCCAACCCCTCACAAAAATACACTACATGGAATGCAGAATCATCCCCGCCACATATTCCACATACCCCACCCCCCTCAACCACCCGTCTAGCTCGTAAGACCACTCCCGATGGTAAAATCCCATGCAAAAACCGATACATCACCTCACGTCCATGGGGTTGTAACCTTAACCTACCAAACCTTCTCCATATACATCCCCAGTCATACATGGGGAAAATCCCCTCCACCAGAGCCACAACCCTTTCCGCTGACATCCTACACAGCCTACTTATTTTTACCTTACCATGATCCCTAACCATCACCACTGCCCTCAAAATAGTTTCACACTCCCTCAACTCCGTCCCAGAAAACATGCATTTCAATTTATTGTGTACCTTAACCAACCCCCCCCCCACTCACACCCTCCCTCATCACCTCCCTTTTAATGAAGATACATTTGACCCTCCTCTTTAAGTTCATTAAACCCAACCCCCCCTGACGCACAGGTAACATTACTACATCCCTTTTAAGCCAATCACAACCTGAACCCCACAAAAATTTAAAAACCCCTCTAAGTATAGTTGCAATTGCCGTCCCCGTTAAAGGGAACACGGCAGCCACATGCCAAACCTTGCTATACAATAAAACGTTAATTACAATGGCACGCTGCACAAGGGTCAAATGATAAGACCGCAATGCTCCCAATCGACCCAGAATCCTTTCTACCAACCTGACCGAATTATTAACACGTGCAATCTCAAGATCATCTGCATAGATTAGACCACAAATTTTTAATGACATCACCCGCTTCTTTACGACTGCACTACCCCACTCGACCCTCTCCCCCCAAGTTCCTAACCCCATAACCATGGACTTCTCCGAATTTACCCTCATACCAGTAGCACATGCAAACGTGTCGACCACTCCATCTAAGGCGTTTATGGACATCCCCTCTCTAACCAATACAGTGGTATCATCTACATACCCTATGAGAACAGGCCAAACGCCCCCAGTACCCCCCCAACCCCTCCACTAACGCCCATATGGCGCTCCACCATTCTATAAAAGGGGTCCTGCATGCATGCAAATAAAAGCTGTGACATAGGACACCCCTGTCTAAGACCTCTGCCCATTACAATCCTCCCCCCTAATCTTCCATTAATATGTACTCTCACCATTGCCCCTCTATATAACGCCTCTGCCCATCCCACTATTTCTTCCCCATAGCCCTGTTTCCTAAGGATAGCTCTCAACGCCTCTCACTCCACCCTATCATAAGCTCCTTGCCAGTCTAGTACAACCAAACCCCCCCCTTCCCCCCCTTTTCCTTCCACGAAATCCCTTAAAAGACCATGTCCCACCCCCATAGACCTACCTGGCAACTCAAACTGGGTTTCCGATACAACCCTCCCTACAACACACTTGATCCTATTTCCTAAAATTTTCGCAAATAACTTATAATCCGCGCATAACAACGATATTGTTC
Source organism: Cherax quadricarinatus (assembly GCF_038502225.1). NCBI lineage: Eukaryota > Metazoa > Arthropoda > Malacostraca > Decapoda > Parastacidae > Cherax > Cherax quadricarinatus. The sequence continues at coordinate 2,027,892 of NC_091389.1, read as the reverse complement.
TATAGTCCCTGAGCGAACGCTGTTCCTTACCCTTCGGTACCAAAACAACTACAGCTGTTGCCTGTCTTTCACCCAACCTTCCCCTTACCTTCATCAAGTTTAGTAACCTCACCAAAAAACCTTTTATTAACTCCCAATGCTGTTGATAAAACTCCGCCGGCAGTCCATCGATTCCCGGTGCTTTGCCCTTTCGCATGGCACTCAAAGCTCTCCATATTTCCCCCTCAGTTATGTCCCCCCCCAAAGCTTCCCTATCACTGTGTCCTAACCTACATGGCACACTTCCACACACCCTCTCTAAATCCCCTAATCCTACCCCTTCCTCCCGCCAATACTTTTCGTACCACTTATCCGCAAACAACCCCATCCCATCCATAGTGTGGATAACCTGACCCGCCCTATACCCTCCCACCGACTCAAGAACCTCCAAACATGGAATAGCTGTTGCCTGCTGACGTTGTTTTTGTCTGCGCAACACACACGAGGATGGCCTATCTCCCCATAACAACTCCTCCACCCCCGCCATTACTCTCACCGCTTGGAACCGCTCGTCCTGAATTTCCCGCAACCGCTCTTTAAGTATCATAATGTTGTCCATCGGATAGACACCCTCCACTGCCCCTTTTACATAACAACCCCATAACCTGTCCTCCAAATAATTAAGCAACCCAAATTTTAAAGAATTAATCCTTTTCCCCTCCCTCACATAATAATGCCGAATCCGGTCCTTAGCCACACCATCCCACCACGTCACCACGTCCTCCACACCTTGTACCTCCTCAGTTAATCTCTCCCACAGCTCCGTAAAACCCCCCAACCCCTCCTCATCTTCCAACAGACTCATATTTAATTTCCAATATCCCCTAGAGATACTAGCTAGAGAATCCCACTCTACTTCTGCGACAACCGCACTATGATCTGAAAAAGCTAGTTCAATAGTATGGACAGACTTTGACAATACCTTATGAGATATATACAACCTGTCTAACCTAGCTGCGTAACCTCGCCTCACGAAAGTATGCTCCACCTCCCACGCTCCCCCACCTACCACATCCCTCAACTGAACGTCCAGCAAAAGATTGCGTAATGCTGTCAACATATGCCCCGCCCCTCGTGGTTCCACATCCGCTCTCCTGATCACACAATTCCAGTCCCCACCTACGATGGCCACTTCAGGTAAACCACGGAAAGCAAAAACTAGATCATCACACACAAAATCCCTCTTTACTTTCATGTCATTTTCAGCTGGTGCATACACACTTACAAAGGTTACCCTCTGCCCCATCCACCACCCATCCACACGCAACACCCTCCCCCCCCCACCCCCTTCACGTCTTTGCAACACAAACGGGCTCGCCTCCTTTATCAATAAACCCACACCACCTTTCAAACGTGCCGATGGCAGAGTCAACACCTTATACCCTTCCACTTCGAGCACTCTACCCTCCCTGAAATTATGCTCCTGTAGAAAGACTATGTCCACTCTGTATCGATGTAAGAGCATACAAAAGCATTCCCTCTTCACACCAGTACACAGTCCATTCACATTCACAGTCATGCACTTAAGGCCTTTCTAAAGCTTCCAACCCTTTCTCCTCTCAACCTTCCCAGGGCTTCTTGCCCCAGGGTCAACATGTGGTTTGTCACCATCCACCCCCCTTTCCTGTTCGATGCCTCTTATCCTGGCTGTCACGAGAATATACATCCTTCCTCCCAGACCTCTGCGCAGGCGTCAGGACATCATCTGAGTCTGACGCAGCCACCCTCTTCCTCGTGACACCCTCTACCGCCATACTGTCTTCTGAAGATTCCTCACAGTGAACATCAACCTCTACTGTGACCTGTCGCACAGAACACGGTGACTCCTCTCTGTGCCTGCAGTTGTCCTCCTTCCTTCTCGTGCCTGTCCCGCCACAGTCTCCTTTCAACTCAGGCACCATTTCACGGACCAAGCCATTATCCTCGCCCGAAGAAGGTAAAGTTTTCAATACCTCGTCAAGCTCCTCCTCCAGCTCTCGCACCTCCTGCTGAATTAGCACTTCCTCCCCCGTCACCGGCAAAGTGGCCATTTTTGGCTCCACACAACTCGTGCCTCGCCCACCATGCACCACAAGAGACTCTTCTACAATTTCACTCCACAGACGGCCATCTCCTTGTTTTCCTTTGGAATTCTCTTCAACGACATCCACACCTGTAACTGGTACTCCACCTGTTTGCGCCGGCGCCCTCCACTGCCTCCCACACGTCGCCGCCATATGATCATACTCCCCACACAACCTGCATGTCCGTCGCTGCCCAGCATACGCCACTAGAATTTGGGTCCTAAACTCCGGCATCACGACGTATGACGGGATCGGGTGCCTCAGTGTCATTTTGAGGGAGAATGTACCCTCCGGACGTCCCATGTATGCACCTGCCGCCCACTTCCCTTGGGTTGCCAGATGCACGGTACCATAAGCTGCAAACACCTTCCGTAAGTCCTCCTTGTCAGCCTCGAAGGGGACATTTCGCAACTTCACCCACGTATAGTGGCGAGAGACGTCTATGAGTCGCACTTTGACAGCTGGAGTTACATCAATACTCACATGCTCAAATTTCGTCACTAACGACTCGTACACAGCCGTCGAATTTAACTTGACGAATAGACGATAGGCCCCATTCAGGGCCACACCATAAACCTCATCATCCTGCACTCCGTACGTTTCCCTGATGATTGTCGGAAGTAACACCTGCGCCGTAGAGGGGGAAATCGCCCCACGAAGCAGCTCAACGCCGACAGTGTTCACCCTACATCGGATACTCAGCGCCATATTGTTGCTATGAGAGCTCTCCTGACAAACAGCAGAGGGGTGCCGAGCACAACCGCGCTCCACCGCAGTCAGGCAGCTAATGATCCGGAGGAGGAGGACAGTCGAGTGAAGAATGAGTTTGTACGTGAAGTGTTGGTGTATCACTTAAGGTCGCTTCCAGCATTAGCTGTGGTGGGAGGGGACTGGAATTGCATTATACGCCGCAAGAATGTGGAACCTAGGGGAGCAGGATATTGTTCTGGCGTTCTGAGGGACCTGTTACCCGGGGTGGGGTTGGTGGATGTAGAGGGGGGGCGGCGTGGGAGGTGCAGCACACCTTTGTGAGGCAGGGGTATGCTGGACGGCTGGACAGGATATATGTGACAAGGAAAGCTGTGGTGCGGAGTGTAAGGGTTTTGGATGTCTTTTTTTCTGATCATAGAGGTGTTTTGGTGGATTTGGGATGGGAGGGTCGGCCGAACAGGTATAAGAGTTATTGGAAATTGAATGTTCGGTTGATTCAAGATGTTGAGGGGAGGGTCCTATTTGCACAATGGTGGAAAGGCTTATGGGAAGGGATGGAAGTCAATGGGGATGTGTTGAGATGGTGGGATGTGACGGCGAAGACGAGGATTCGAGAGTTCTATGTCTGACAGGGAAGGCACGAGAATCAGTTGGCTTATGGGCTTATTAGGTATCTTGAGGGGCAGTTAAGGGAGTATTATGAGAGAGGAAGGGGGGGATGGGATCCTCTGTGGCTGACATAGAAGGAGTGAAGGAACGCCTAATGAAAGTGCAAAATGAAAGGTTTGATGCAGCAAGGGTTTTAGGGGGGTTGGAGGAGGTCATGTTTGGTGATAGACCATCGGCGTGTGTCCTGCGAGGGCAGGGGCGCCGGCGTGTTGCAATGGAAATGGTGGGTTTGAGAGTTCTTGACGACATCGAGGGGTATAGGGAGGGACAAGATTTGGTGACGACGGAGGGGATGGGAGGGTATGTTGATTCTTGGCTTAGTGCACATATGAGGAGTGTGGGTGTGAGAGAGGGGGCTTTAAGAGAGACAGGGGGATGGGTGCGAAGTGTGCTGGACAGGGACGACAGGGAACAGTTACAGGGGCCTATTGTGGAGGAAGAGGTGTGGACGGCTTTAATGAGTATGAGCAGGGGTAAGGCACCGGGGATAGATGGGCTGCCTGCGAAGTTTTACATACAGCACTGGGGAGTATTAAAAGATTTTTTGGTGCAATTATTTAATATCATAAAAAGAGAGGGGTGCATTGGGACCTTTGCAGGCGACAGCACTAGTAGTTTTGGTGCCAAAGGGTGAAAGTCAGTGCACAGTGAGAGATTACCGGATGATATCACTCATGTGCGCAGACTACAAACTTTTTGCAAAAATTTTGGGAAATCATATAAAAAAGGTCATTGGAAAGGTAATAGTGAGGGGTCAATATGGGAATCCGGGGAGATCAATGTATGAGGGGCATGGGGTTATTAGAAGGTTTATTGAGGGTCCACAAGAGGGGGAACGTGGGGTATTGGCATTGGATTGGAGAACGGCATATGCCAGTGTCGAGAGGGAGGCTCTGTGGAGAATCATGGAGTGGCAAGGGTTCGGGGAGGGCATTGTGAATTGGGCACGTACTTTATATCGGGGAGCTGGGATGTGTGTGCAGATAAATGGGAGGGTGGGGTTGCATGTGAAAATGGGCAGGGGATTGAGGCAAGGTTGCCCGTTGTCACAAATATTATTTGCATGTTTACAGAATCCGTTTTATAGGGCAGTGGAAAGGTGCATACAGGAGGGGGTAAGGGAGGACATACGAGGTGGGAATCCCAGTATCATAGGTTATGTTGATGACACAACTGTCCTAGTGAGTGGGAGGGAGGGATTGGAGGGTCTGGAGAGAGTTATAGATGTTTTTGGGATGGCAACAGGTATGGCAGTGAATGTGCATAAATCAAAGCTCATGATATTGGGTGAATGGGATGGGCAGGAGGGCGGGGGTGGGGGGTGAGGTGGAGAGTCGTGGACCAGGTGAAAATTTGTGGAGTTGTGTATATGGGTAATGCTCAGATGGCGAGGGAGAATAATTCAAAGGGTGTGGTAGATAGGGTATTGGGAAGATTGTCAGGATTGAGGCCGACACATCTTACACTACACCAGAGGGTCATTGTGGTCAATGTGCTTTTGTACAGTAAAATATGGCATGTGACAGCTTTGTACCCTTTGGTGTATGGGGATGTCCGGAGATTGTTGAGCAGAGTTTTCCGTTTTATCTGGGGTTCAGGATGCGATTGGTTGAAAAGAGAGGTGGTAACACTTCCGGTGGCCTTGGGAGGGCTGGGGTTAATTCATTTGGAAAGAAGGTTGAAGTGTGTATATGTGAAACATGGGTTGCTAAGGGCTCGGGGGGAAGGGAGTGGAGGGTTGGGGATGCTGCAGGGAGATCTTCGGGGATGGTGGAAGGGACAAGATTTGAGAGATGGTGAGGAGTTTTTGCGTCCATTGATGATGGTCAGAGAGCCGAGAAACATGCGGGTAGGGTCCATGGAGAGGAAGATATGGCCTAGGGTGGTAGTGGCAACGGAAGGAGTGTACCCGATGTACGCATGGGAAGACATTTGGGGGCCGATTAAAAGGGTTACGCATCCGGCCACGTGTGAGAGAGGTAATGTATAGGTTTCTTCACGGAATATTGCCATCTGGGGTTGTTTTACTAAATAGGCGAATAAGGGAGGGTGGGGTGTGTCAGGTTTGTGGGGTAGATGAATCAGCTTTTCATGTAGTTTATTTTTGTGAAAGCCTAGGGATTGTGCGGGAATGGTTAGGGAAAGTAATCCGGTATGTGGGGGGGAAAGGGTTGTCGGTTTTGAGAGCGCTCAGTTTAGATGTAGGTGGGGTTGGGGTAAAGGTTCAAAGGGCAGTGGCTTACTTAATGGTTGATTTTGTGTATATATCATGGGCAATGAGAGACAAAGGGGCGGAGGAACGTAGGATGGCCATAGCAGCATCCTTTTATAGAACAAAGTGTCGCAACAGGGAAATATATGGTAGGAGGTGGGAGAGGGATTTCTCGGAGGGCTACAGGGACTTTCTTTTGAGGGATTTATGGTTTTTATAAGCGATCAGGGGAATGAACGGGCTGGCCTTCCCAGGGGGGGGGGTGTTGCAGAGGACGATTGTGTGAGTGTGTGTGGAATTGTGTGAGGAAAGGATGTTGAGGTGATATCAATGTGATATTCAATGTAATGTCTTGGTGTTATTGTGAACACCAATGATTATAATTTATCTAAGGATTCCTTCATGTGTTGTAAGGATGTACATAAGCATGTTAGTATATAAGCATATTTTAACCTGTAATTATACATGTCTACCTATATATGAGCAATGTAACTTGTCATAATAATGAGGTTTCATACCTGTTTTTTAACTAGTGGAACGTTTTGGTATTGTATATAAAGTAAGATCTTGCCTGGGGTGTTTTTGATTATATATTGTTACAGATGTTTTTTCACATTTTCATTATATATGTTCAAGTGAATGAGTTTTTGATCTTGTGTATAGCCAGGTGAAACTGGTCAGTTTTTCACTTGGGGGGGAGGGGTAGGAGTTTAAGTAATCTCTGCAATAGCAGATCATGTGATACACATGTCATATTATTTTAGATGTCTAATGTTGTCCATTCTCTGTAGGATGTGATGTATAGATTATCTCCGACAGTGTAAATAATCTGTCTGCAGGAGGGAATAATGTGTAAATTTATTTATTATTGTGGTAGGTTTATGTGTGTAGCGTGTTCATGATTCGCTGCCTGACCACGGTGGAGTGCGGTTGTGCTCGGCACCCCTCTGCTGTTTTCAGGCGAGCTCCCACAGTACATCAACAACCATTGAGTAGTGAGGACGTGCGCTGCTCATTTTGGGATATCAAAATGGCTGAACATACAGTACGAAGAGTAAATACTCTCTGCATAGAGCTGGTTCGTGGTACGTTAAGTGGAGATACGATGAACGTACTTCTCCCTAACATCATCAGGGACACATATGGCATCCCCAACGAGGAATTATATATGTTGTGTTACATGATGTTTCTAAGTACTTCACATGGGTGAAGGTACGGAATGTACCCTTCGAGGCCACAGCGTATGGCCTACAGGAGTTTTTTCGCAGTTATGGGACAGTGCATTCTGCAACCATGGGGGTATGGAGGGATGGTCCATATGAAGGAATGCCGGAAGGTTCTTACACCCTTAAAATGTCTTTAACAAGGCCTATACCATCCTATGTAATGATGACCAGTTGTAGAACACAGTTTTATGTGTACTATGCGGGTCAGAGAAAAACATGTCATCTGTGTAGCTCTTATGAGCACATGGCGGCCTAGTGTCCTAGGAGGCGGGCTCCTCGAATTCTGGAAACGCCGATTGTGATTCAACAGTCGTGTGATTTGGTGCCTGGCTCTGTTGCCTCGGGAGGCCGGAGGTCTGATCTCTGGAGCGAGGAGGTCGACCGGGAGGTGGCGGTGGCGGAGACGTGTGTCACTCTCCCAGGGGAGTCGGGGGAGTCAAAGGTGATATCTGAGGAGTCTTTTGTCCAGGAAGCTTCGACTCAGGAGAGTTTACTGGCAGATGTGATCAAGGACTTTTTGGACGGGGAGGAGCCCGGTGCAGAAGGTGTCCTCAGTTTATGTGAAGTTGGAGAGCTGGAGGGACAACAAATTGTGGAGAAAGACTTGAGTAAGAAAAGGCTGGAGCATGTGGTGGCCGTGGAGGTACACCAGGAGGATTCGTCTGAGGGTGAGATGTGTGTAAGTGGAAGTTCTAGGAAAAGAACTGTGGCATCAGAGATAGACGAGGTTATTACCCCGGGGCAGAGGCCGGGGAAGAAGTCATGGGCAGCGGTTGTGGAGCCGATGCCACATAGTGGTAGAGGTTCGCCTGAGTTGCACAGTGGGAGAGGGAGGGGGGAGGTGACTGCACAAGATAGCTCGAGTGGTAAGGGAATACGTAATGTGAAAAGTGCAGCGAGTAAATCCCAGCGGCATAGGGGAAAGCCGCCCCTTCTATAATTTTCAGAAGTGTCACGCTTAATGTTAATGAACTTAAGACTGAGGTTAAGAAAGTTTGGTTGGAGTGGTTTTTACGGCGGTTTGATGTAGACATTTGCTTTTTGCAAGAGCATAATCATAGGGCTGGTTGTGTGTTGAGGTTAAAAGGATATCGGATGTATGTTACCAGTGGTTTGCAATTGAAAGGTGGGGTAGCAGTGGCGATAAAGGAGACCAGCCCCTTGCGTATCATCGGCTGGGAAGAGGGGGGGGGTGGGAGGGTCGTGAGGGTGGATGGTGTCTGGGGTGAGAGTCGAGCAAATTTCGTAGGAGTTTACATGCCAGTAACTAGTAATACCAGGGTAAAAGTAGATTTTGTCAGGGAGGTACTGATGTATCACTTGAGAGGTTTGCCTCCTATAACAGTAATTGGAGGTGATTGGAATTGTGTGATTCGGAGTGGTGATGTCGAACCGAGAGGGGCGGGTTGTGTGTTGAGTGTTCTGAGGGATGTATTGCGAGATATTGGGGTTGTAGATGTGGTGGGGAGGGGGGGATACCTAGTGGAGCACACGTTCGTCCGTAGGGGATATGAAGCGCGATTGGACAGAATCTATATTAAGCAGGGAATAGACGTTGTGAGGGTGCAAACCCTTGACGTGGGGTTTTCTGATCACAGGGCGGTAATAGCAGATTTGATGTGGGATGGAGTGGTGCGTATTTATTCTGGGTACTGGAAATTAAATGTAAGGCTTCTTAAGGAGGAGGGGGAGGGGCCTTTTTTCAGTGATTGGTGGTTGCCTTTTTGGGAGGCTAGGGACAGGGAGATAGATCTGTTAGATTGGTGGGAAATGCACGCCAAACCTGGAATAGCGAATTTTTTTAAGGTAAGGGAACGAGAAGAGGCGAGGTGGCGTTTTGGGTTGCAAAATTATCTGGAGGGACAGTTGCAAGATTGTTATGTTCGGGGAGGTGGTAGGAGGGATGAAATGGACAGTCTGCGGAGTAGAATCACTGAATTACACAATGATAGGTTTGATGCCATTAGGGTTAGGGCGGGGTTAGAGGATGTTTTGTGGGGTGATAAGCCGTCTGGGTATGTTTTACGTAAATTTAGGGATCGACAGAGTGTAACCACCATTCTACAATTGGAGACAAGCCCTGGGGTGGGAGGGTATCCAGTGGGTCGAGTCCTATCCAATACGGAAAGTAGGAGTCTTTATGCAGATAGTTGGTTTAGGGAGAAATGGAGTTGGAGGGAAGGTGGTTCCTGGGAGGGTATTTTTGATGGGGGGTTCCATAGCGTTTTAAGTGAGCAGGATAGAGTGGGGTTGGAGGTTGGTATAAGTGAGGTTGAGGTGGAAGAGGCAGTTTTCGGGATGAGTACCGGGAAAACACCAGGGATAGACGGTATACCAAATGATTTTTACAGAGCACATTGGGGGTGTATTAGGCAGTGTTTTGTTAGGCTATTGGACCATATGTTAACTAGTGGGAAGTTGGGCACATCGCAAAGTACGGGTGTCATAGTTTTGGTGCCAAAGAAGAGGGGGGGTAGAGAGTTGAGTGCTTACCGTGCAATATCTTTGATGTGCGCGGATTACAAGGTTTTTGCGAAAATTTTGGGTAATAGACTGGAGAAGGTCATGGGGTCGGTGATACATGGGGGACAGTTTGGTATCCCGGGGAGGAGTATGCGGGTAGGTCATGGTCGTATTCGGGATTTCCTTGAGGGTAGTAATAAGGGAGGTATTCTAGGTCTGGATTGGGAGAAAGCTTATGATTATGTGGATAGGGAATTTTTGATTGAGAGTATGGTGAGAATGGGTTTTGGAGGGAGGGTGGTTGGATGGGTGAGGACTTTGTATGAGAATGCATCAATGAGAGTACAGGTAAATGGGAGGTTGGGTAGTTCTGTAAGCATGGGGAGGGGTTTAAGGCAGGGGTGTCCACTCTCCCAAATACTCTTTGCATGTATGCAGAATCCTTTCTATGTTCTGGTTGATGGTGGGATGGGAAGGATGGGGGAGAGTGGAGGATATTGTGGGAATATTGTTGGTTATGTAGATGATACAACTGTTTTACTTAATGAGATAGAAGATTTAAGAAAAGTGGAAAGGGTAATTGAGATTTTTGGGAATGCTACTGGGATGAGAGTTAATAAGCAGAAATCACGGTTGTTGGAGGTAGGCAATTGGGTAGGAGGGACCTTGGGGGAGGAGTTTGGCTGGATAACTGTAGATAGGCTAAAGATTTGTGGGATTTTGTATTTAGCAGATGTACAGGAGAGCAGGAGGGTTAATTCAGAAATGGTAATGGACAGAGCTTTGAGTAGGCTCAGGAGTCTAAGGGCCGGGGATGTAACCTTGCATCAAATGGTTGTGGTGGTAAATACGCTGATTTATAGTAAGGTGTGGGGAGTGGCGGAAATTTACCCCTTAAGAAGTCAGGATATTATGGAATTACAAAGAAGAGCCTTAAGGTATGTGTGGGGTTTTGGGAGGGCGTGGTTGGGTAAAGATGTGGTAATGACTGCGGTAAGACAGGGAGGATTGGGATTGATGGCATTAGGGTCTAGGGTGAAGGCGCTATATGTGAAGCAGAGGTATATTCGGGCAGAGGGGGAAAGGGGTCTTCGGGTGGGGGAGGTGATGGGGGATATCCGCAAATGGTGGGGTGGCAGGGACTTAGTGGAGTGTGAAGATATGTTGCGGTTTATGTTAAAGGTACGCAATGTTAAAAAACTCAAGGTAAAACGGTTAGTGGGTGTGGGTCGTCGTCAGGAATCAATGCAAGGGATGGCAGTGTATCCCACATATGATTGGAGAGTGATATGGGTGGAATTTAGTAAATTAAGAATACCGGCAAGAGCGAGGGAATTAGTTTATAGATTTCTTATGGGGACGTTAGCATCGAAAGAGGTGCTAAGACGAATGGGTTTTGTGAGAGAGGCATCATGCGGGTTTTGTGGGGAAGTTGAAACGGCTTTTCATGTAGTATATTTTTGTTCTGCTTTGGAGGTGGTAAGATTGTGGTTGAAGAGGGTTTTCTTTTTATTGGGGGGGGGACAGATATCAACCCTCAGGGCTTTAATGTTAGATATGGGAGGGGTACCCAAAGAGGTGGGGAGGGCTATCAGATACGTAATAGTTGATTACTTGCATGTTTCTTGGGGGATGAGGGAGGTGGAGGGAAACATTAGGATAAAAGCGTTGGCGGCGTGTTTTTATAGGACAGCATGTAGGAACAAACAATTATATGGGGGAAGGTGGGTAATTAGTTTTCCGGAGGGATATCGTGAGCTTACTGTTGAACGTCTACTCCGGTTGGTGACGGGGTGAGAGGCAAGGGGTTGGTCTCTTCAGTGGTGTGTCCTCTTGGAGTGATTGGAAGCCTGATGAGGAAGGTTGATTGGTTTGCAAGGTGGTAGATGTGGGTAAAGTTTTTTTTTGCAGGGAGCCGTCGGGGGCTCCGGGGTATGTAGACCTTTATGAATTTGTAAAATCACAGAGTCAAAAGTAGTATGTGATTTTCTGTTTTTTCTCTTATTGTTATAAGAACCATTTTATATAGGGGGTTTATATTTATATGTATATTGTGAGGATATGTTTTATACATTCGAATCTGATGTTAGATTTATCCTTGTCATATGTCTCTTTTTTATCGTATTGAATGGGTACAAAATGACCTATGTACCAAAATATAAAAGTATTTGATGGGGTTTATATATACCCTTCATTTGACTGGAAGGTCATATTATATATTGAGTGTTAATCGGTAACATTAATTTTGTGTGTGTGTAGGTGTGTTTGTGGGAACCAATGTCTTAGGTATAGTTCTATCATTGAATGTAATATTTGTTTAGTTTATTTGGTGAAAAGTCATTTAGTGCTTTATTTCTATGTATGATCCAGTTTGTTCTGTACGAACAAATGCACATACACGTATGTGTGTATAAGCATGCGTATATGTATACATATATATATAAATATATATATATATATATGTTTGTAGGACTCATTCCTACATGTTTTATAATGACTCCGACTGTTTGTTTGGAAGTCGGTTGGTTGGGTTATTTTAGTAGAATTTGTTATATCAATGTGTTACAATGTTTTTTTGTGTACCTGACATTGTCTGCCACTTCTGTTTTGGATGTTATGTATTTAGTTTGTCTAGTTTTTTTTTTTTTTAGTGATAAGTCTTTTTTGTTTGTTTGTTTGTTCTAGTATAATCCAGTCTGTGCTGTAAGAACATATGTGCACATACATGTATGTGTATATGTGCATGTGTATGTATATACATATATACATGATTATAGGACTTATTCCTACATGTTTTATGACTCCGACGTTCTGTTTTGTAGTCGGTATGTGTTTTTTTTTTTTTTTTTTTTTTTTTGTTTTTTTTTTTTTTTTTTTTTTTTTTTTTTTTTTTTTTCCGTAAACGGGTTGGGTTTCTTACGGTAGAATTTCGTTATATCAATATGTTAAAATGGTTTTTTTTGTTTATTGTGTGTGTACTGACATTGTCTGTCACGGTTTTGGATTTGCTAATTGTCGGCTTGTATCATGTGTATGTTGTTTTTAAATAAAATATAAAAAAAAAAAGTACTGTTGTAACTGCCACTACTGTTGCTGCTGCTCTTACTACTGTTGTAACTGCTACTACTGTTGTTGCTAGTCTTAGTACTGTTGTAACTGCCACTACTGTTGTTGCTACTCTTCCTACTGTTGTAACTGCTACTTCTGTTGTTGCTACTCTTAGTACTGTTGTAACTTCTACTACTTTTGTTGCTACTCTTACTACTGTTGTAACTGATACTACTGTTGTTGCTTCTCTAACTACTGTTGTTTCTGCTAGTACTGTTGTTGCTACTGTTACTACTGTTGTTACTGCTACTACTGGTGTTGCTACTCATACTACTGTTGTAACTGATACTACTGTTGTTGCTTCTCTAACTACTGTTGTTTCTGCTAGTACTGTTGTTGCTACTGTTACTACTGTTGTAACTGCTACTACTGTTGTTGCTACTCTTAGTACTGTTGTAACTGCCACTTCTGTTGTTGCTACTCTTACTACTGTTGTAACTGCTACTACTGTTGTTGCTACTCTTAGTACTGTGGTAACTGCCACTAGTGTTGTTGCTACTGTTACTACTGTTTTTGCTACTCTTAGTACTGTTGTAACTGCCACTACTGTTGTTGCTACTCTTACTACTGTTGTAACTGATACTACTGTTGTTGCTTCTCTAACTACTGTTGTTTCTGCTAGTACTGTTGTTGCTACTGTTACTACTGTTGTTACTGCTACTACTGGTGTTGCTACTCATACTACTGTTGTAACTGATACTACTGTTGTTGCTACTCTTAGTACTGTTGTAACTGCCACTACTGTTGTTGCTACTCTTCCTACTGCTGTAACTGCTACTTCTGTTGTTGCTACTCTTAGTACTGTTGTAACTTCTACTACTTTTGTTGCTACTCTTACTACTGTTGTAACTGATACTACTGTTGTTGCTTCTCTAACTACTGTTGTTTCTGCTAGTACTGTTGTTGCTACTGTTACTACTGTTGTTACTGCTACTACTGGTGTTGCTACTCATACTACTGTTGTAACTGATACTACTGTTGTTGCTTCTCTAACTACTGTTGTTTCTGCTAGTACTGTTGTTGCTACTGTTACTACTGTTGTAACTGCTACTACTGTTGTTGCTACTCTTAGTACTGTTGTAACTGCCACTTCTGTTGTTGCTACTCTTACTACTGTTGTAACTGCTACTACTGTTGTTGCTACTCTTAGTACTGTTGTAGCTGCCACTAGTGTTGTTGCTACTGTTACTACTGTTTTTGCTACTCTTAGTACTGTTGTAACTTCTACTACATTTGTTGCTACTCTTACTACTGTTGTAACTGATACTACTGTTGTTGCTTCTCTAACTACTGTTGTTTCTGCTAGTACTGTTGTTGCTACTGTTACTACTGTTGTTACTGCTACTACTGGTGTTGCTACTCATACTACTGTTGTAACTGATACTACTGTTGTTGCTACTCTTAGTACTGTTGTAACTGCCACTACTGTTGTTGCTGCTCTTACCACTCTTGTAACTGCTACTACTGTTGTTGCTGCTCTTACCACTGTTGTAACTGCTACTACTGTTGTTGCTACTCTTACTACTGTTGTAACTGCTACTACTGTTGTTGCTACTCTTAGTACTGTTGTAACTGCCACTACTGTTGTTGCTACTCTTACTACTGTTGTAACTGCTACTACTATTGTTACTACTCTTAGTACTGTTGTAACTGCCACTAGTGTTATTACTACTGTTACTACTGTTGTTACTGCTACTACTGTTGTTGCTACTCTTAGTTCTGTTGTAACTTCTACTACTTTTGTTGCTACTCTTAGTACTGTTGTAACTGCCACTACTGTTGCTGCTGCTCTTACTACTGTTGTAACTGCTACTACTATTGTTGCTAGTCTTAGTACTGTTGTAACTGCCACTACTGTTGTTGCTACTCTTCCTACTGTTGTAACTGCTACTTCTGTTGTTGCTACTCTTAGTACTGTTGTAACTTCTACTACTTTTGTTGCTACTCTTACTACTGTTGTAACTGATACTACTGTTGTTGCTTCTCTAACTACTGTTGTTTCTGCTAGTACTGTTGTTGCTACTGTTACTACTGTTGTTACTGCTACTACTGGTGTTGCTACTCATACTACTGTTGTAACTGATACTACTGTTGTTGCTTCTCTAACTACTGTTGTTTCTGCTAGTACTGTTGTTGCTACTGTTACTACTGTTGTAACTGCTACTACTGTTGTTGCTACTCTTAGTACTGTTGTAACTGCCACTTCTGTTGTTGCTACTCTTACTACTGTTGTAACTGCTACTACTGTTGTTGCTACTCTTAGTACTGTTGTAACTGCCACTAGTGTTGTTGCTACTGTTACTACTGTTTTTGCTACTCTTAGTACTGTTGTAACTTCTACTACTTTTGTTGCTACTCTTACTACTGTTGTAACTGCTACTACTGTTGTTGCTAGTCTTAGTACTGTTGTAACTGCCACTATACTGTTGTAGCTACTCTTCCTACTGTTGTAACTGCTACTACTGTTGTTGCTACTCTTAGTACTTTTGTAACTTCTACTACTTTTGTTGCTACTCTTACTACTGTTGTAACTGCTACTACTGTTGTTGCTTCTCTAACTACTGTTGTTTCTGCTAGTACTGTTGTTGCTACTGTTACTACTGTTGTTACTGCTACTTCTGGTGTTGCTACTCATACTACTGTTGTAACTGATATTACTGTTGTTGCTACTCTTAGTACTGTTGTAACTGCCACTACTGTTGTTCCTGCTCTTACTACTGTTGTAACTGCTACTACTGTTTTTGCTACTCTTAGCACTGTTGTAACTGCCACTACTGTTGTTGCTACTCTTACTACTGTTGTAACTGCTACTACTGTTGTTGCTACTGTTACTACTGTTGTTACTGCTACTACTGGTGTTGCTACTCATACTACTGTTGTAACTGCTACTACTGTTGTTGCTACTCTTAATACTGTTGTAACTGCTACTACTGTTGTTGCTACTCTTACTACTGTTGTAACTGCTACTACTGTTGTTGCTACTCTTAGTACTGTTGTAACTGCCACTACTGTTGTTGCTACTCTTACTACTGTTGTAACTGCTACTACTATTGTTACTACTCTTAGTACTGTTGTAACTGCCACTAGTGTTATTACTACTGTTACTACTGTTGTTACTGCTACTACTGTTGTTGCTACTCTTAGTTCTGTTGTAACTTCTACTACTTTTGTTGCTACTCTTAGTACTGTTGTAACTGCCACTACTGTTGCTGCTGCTCTTACTACTGTTGTAACTGCTACTACTGTTGTTGCTAGTCTTAGTACTGTTGTAACTGCCACTACTGTTGTTGCTACTCTTCCTACTGTTGTAACTGCTACTTCTGTTGTTGCTACTCTTAGTACTGTTGTAACTTCTACTACTTTTGTTGCTACTCTTACTACTGTTGTAACTGATACTACTGTTGTTGCTTCTCTAACTACTGTTGTTTCTGCTAGTACTGTTGTTGCTACTGTTACTACTGTTGTTACTGCTACTACTGGTGTTGCTACTCATACTACTGTTGTAACTGATACTACTGTTGTTGCTACTCATACTACTGTTGTAACTGCTACTAATGTTGTTGCTACTCTTACTACTGTTGTAACTGCTACTACTGTTGTTGCTACTGCTGTTGTAACTGCCACTAGTGTTGTTGCTACTGTTGTAACTGAACTACTACTGTTGTTGCTACTATTACTACTGTTGTAACTGCTACTACTGTTGTTGCTACTCTTGCCACTACTGTTGTTGCTACTACTGCTGTAACTGCTACTTCTGTTGTTGATACTCTTAGTACTGTTGTAACTTCTACTACTTTTGTTGCTACTCTTACTACTGTTGTAACTGATACTACTGTTGTTGCTTCTCTAACTACTGTTGTTTCTGCTAGTACTGTTGTTGCTACTGTTACTACTGTTGTTACTGCTACTACTGGTGTTGCTACTCATACTACTGTTGTAACTGATACTACTGTTGTTGCTTCTCTAACTACTGTTGTTTCTGCTAGTACTGTTGTTGCTACTGTTACTACTGTTGTAACTGCTACTACTGTTGTTTCTACTCTTAGTACTGTTGTAACTGCCACTTCTGTTGTTGCTACTCTTACTACTGTTGTAACTGCTACTACTGTTGTTGCTACTCTTAGTACTGTTGTAGCTGCCACTAGTGTTGTTGCTACTGTTACTACTGTTTTTGCTACTCTTAGTACTGTTGTAACTTCTACTACTTTTGTTGCTACTCTTACTACTGTTGTAACTGATACTACTGTTGTTGCTTCTCTAACTACTGTTGTTTCTGCTAGTACTGTTGTTGCTACTGTTACTACTGTTGTTACTGCTACTACTGGTGTTGCTACTCATACTACTGTTGTAACTGATACTACTGTTGTTGCTACTCTTAGTACTGTTGTAACTGCCACTACTGTTGTTGCTGCTCTTACCTCTCTTGTAACTGCTACTACTGTTGTTGCTGCTCTTACCACTGTTGTAACTGCTACTACTGTTGTTGCTACTCTTACTACTGTTGTAACTGCTACTACTGTTGTTGCTACTCTTAGTACTGTTGTAACTGCCACTACTGTTGTTGCTACTCTTACTACTGTTGTAACTGCTACTACTATTGTTACTACTCTTAGTACTGTTGTAACTGCCACTAGTGTTATTACTACTGTTACTACTGTTGTTACTGCTACTACTGTTGTTGCTACTCTTAGTACTGTTGTAACTTCTACTACTTTTGTTGCTACTCTTACTACTGTTGTAACTGATACTACTGTTGTTGCTTCTCTAACTACTGTTGTTTCTGCTAGTACTGTTGTTGCTACTGTTACTACTGTTGTTACTGCTACTACTGGTGTTGCTTCTCATACTACTGTTGTAACTGATACTACTGTTGTTGCTTCTCTAACTACTGTTGTTTCTGCTAGTACTGTTGTTGCTACTGTTACTACTGTTGTAACTGCTACTACTGTTGTTGCTACTCTTAGTACTGTTGTAACTGCCACTTCTGTTGTTGCTGCTCTTACTACTGTTGTAACTGCTACTACTGTTGTTGCTACTCTTATTACTGTTGTAACTGCTACTACTGTTGTTGCTACTCTTAGTACTGTTGTAACTGCCACTTCTGTTGTTGCTACTCTTACTACTGTTGTAACTGCTACTACTGTTGTTGCTACTCTTAGTACTGTTGTAACTGCCACTAGTGTTGTTGCTACTGTTACTACTGTTTTTGCTACTCTTAGTACTGTTGTAACTGCCACTACTGTTGTTGCTACTCTTACTACTGTTGTAACTGATACTACTGTTGTTGCTTCTCTAACTACTGTTGTTTCTGCTAGTACTGTTGTTGCTACTGTTACTACTGTTGTTACTGCTACTACTGGTGTTGCTACTCATACTACTGTTGTAACTGATACTACTGTTGTTGCTACTCTTAGTACTGTTGTAACTGCTGTTGTAACTGCTACTACTGTTGTTGCTACTCTTACCACTACTGCTGTAACTGCTACTACTGTTGTTGCTACTCTTACTACTGTTGTAACTGCTACTACTTTTGTTGCTACTCTTACTACTGTTGTAACTGCTACTACTGTTGTTGCTACTCTTACCACTGTTGTTGCTGCTCTTACTGCTACTACTGTTGTTGCTACTCTTACTACTGTTGTAACTGCTACTACTGTTGTGTTCTTACTACTGTTGTAACTACTCTATACTACTCTTAGTACTGTTGTAACTGCCACTAGTGTTATTACTACTGTTACTACTGTTGTTACTGCTACTACTGTTGTTGCTACTCTTAGTTCTGTTGTAACTTCTACTACTTTTGTTGCTACTCTTAGTACTGTTGTAACTGCCACTACTGTTGCTGCTGCTCTTACTACTGTTGTAACTGCTACTACTGTTGTTGCTAGTCTTAGTACTGTTGTAACTGCCACTACTGTTGTTGCTACTCTTCCTACTGTTGTAACTGCTACTTCTGTTGTTGCTACTCTTAGTACTGTTGTAACTTCTACTACTTTTGTTGCTACTCTTACTACTGTTGTAACTGATACTACTGTTGTTGCTTCTCTAACTACTGTTGTTTCTGCTAGTACTGTTGTTGCTACTGTTACTACTGTTGTTACTGCTACTACTGGTGTTGCTACTCATACTACTGTTGTAACTGATACTACTGTTGTTGCTTCTCTAACTACTGTTGTTTCTGCTAGTACTGTTGTTGCTACTGTTACTACTGTTGTAACTGCTACTACTGTTGTTGCTACTCTTAGTACTGTTGTAACTGCCACTTCTGTTGTTGCTACTCTTACTACTGTTGTAACTGCTACTACTGTTGTTGCTACTCTTAGTACTGTTGTAACTGCCACTAGTGTTGTTGCTACTGTTACTACTGTTTTTGCTACTCTTAGTACTGTTGTAACTGCCACTACTGTTGTTGCTACTCTTACTACTGTTGTAACTGATACTACTGTTGTTGCTTCTCTAACTACTGTTGTTTCTGCTAGTACTGTTGTTGCTACTGTTACTACTGTTGTTACTGCTACTACTGGTGTTGCTACTCATACTACTGTTGTAACTGATACTACTGTTGTTGCTACTCTTAGTACTGTTGTAACTGCCACTACTGTTGTTGCTACTCTTCCTACTGCTGTAACTGCTACTTCTGTTGTTGCTACTCTTAGTACTGTTGTAACTTCTACTACTTTTGTTGCTACTCTTACTACTGTTGTAACTGATACTACTGTTGTTGCTTCTCTAACTACTGTTGTTTCTGCTAGTACTGTTGTTGCTACTGTTACTACTGTTGTTACTGCTACTACTGGTGTTGCTACTCATACTACTGTTGTAACTGATACTACTGTTGTTGCTTCTCTAACTACTGTTGTTTCTGCTAGTACTGTTGTTGCTACTGTTACTACTGTTGTAACTGCTACTACTGTTGTTGCTACTCTTAGTACTGTTGTAACTGCCACTTCTGTTGTTGCTACTCTTACTACTGTTGTAACTGCTACTACTGTTGTTGCTACTCTTAGTACTGTTGTAGCTGCCACTAGTGTTGTTGCTACTGTTACTACTGTTTTTGCTACTCTTAGTACTGTTGTAACTTCTACTACTTTTGTTGCTACTCTTACTACTGTTGTAACTGATACTACTGTTGTTGCTTCTCTAACTACTGTTGTTTCTGCTAGTACTGTTGTTGCTACTGTTACTACTGTTGTTACTGCTACTACTGGTGTTGCTACTCATACTACTGTTGTAACTGATACTACTGTTGTTGCTACTCTTAGTACTGTTGTAACTGCCACTACTGTTGTTGCTGCTCTTACCACTCTTGTAACTGCTACTACTGTTGTTGCTGCTCTTACCACTGTTGTAACTGCTACTACTGTTGTTGCTACTCTTACTACTGTTGTAACTGCTACTACTGTTGTTGCTACTCTTAGTACTGTTGTAACTGCCACTACTGTTGTTGCTACTCTTACTACTGTTGTAACTGCTACTACTATTGTTACTACTCTTAGTACTGTTGTAACTGCCACTAGTGTTATTACTACTGTTACTACTGTTGTTACTGCTACTACTGTTGTTGCTACTCTTAGTTCTGTTGTAACTTCTACTACTTTTGTTGCTACTCTTAGTACTGTTGTAACTGCCACTACTGTTGCTGCTGCTCTTACTACTGTTGTAACTGCTACTACTGTTGTTGCTAGTCTTAGTACTGTTGTAACTGCCACTACTGTTGTTGCTACTCTTCCTACTGTTGTAACTGCTACTTCTGTTGTTGCTACTCTTAGTACTGTTGTAACTTCTACTACTTTTGTTGCTACTCTTACTACTGTTGTAACTGATACTACTGTTGTTGCTTCTCTAACTACTGTTGTTTCTGCTAGTACTGTTGTTGCTACTGTTACTACTGTTGTTACTGCTACTACTGGTGTTGCTACTCATACTACTGTTGTAACTGATACTACTGTTGTTGCTTCTCTAACTACTGTTGTTTCTGCTAGTACTGTTGTTGCTACTGTTACTACTGTTGTAACTGCTACTACTGTTGTTGCTACTCTTAGTACTGTTGTAACTGCCACTTCTGTTGTTGCTACTCTTACTACTGTTGTAACTGCTACTACTGTTGTTGCTACTCTTAGTACTGTTGTAACTGCCACTAGTGTTGTTGCTACTGTTACTATTGTTTTTGCTACTCTTAGTACTGTTGTAACTGCCACTACTGTTGTTGCTACTCTTACTACTGTTGTAACTGATACTACTGTTGTTGCTTCTCTAACTACTGTTGTTTCTGCTAGTACTGTTGTTGCTACTGTTACTACTGTTGTTACTGCTACTACTGGTGTTGCTACTCATACTACTGTTGTAACTGATACTACTGTTGTTGCTACTCTTAGTACTGTTGTAACTGCCACTACTGTTGTTGCTACTCTTCCTACTGCTGTAACTGCTACTTCTGTTGCTGCTACTCCTAGTACTGTTGTAACTTCTACTACTTTTGTTGCTATTCTTACTACTGTTGTAACTGATACTACTGTTGTTGCTTCTCTAACTACTGTTGTTTCTGCTAGTACTGTTGTTGCTACTGTTACTACTGTTGTTACTGCTACTACTGGTGTTGCTACTCATACTACTGTTGTATCTGATACTACTGTTGTTGCTTCTCTAACTACTGTTGTTTCTGCTAGTACTGTTGTTGCTACTGTTACTACTGTTGTAACTGCTACTACTGTTGTTGCTACTCTTAGTACTGTTGTAACTGCCACTTCTGTTGTTGCTACTCTTACTACTGTTGTAACTGCTACTACTGTTGTTGCTACTCTTAGTACTGTTGTAGCTGCCACTAGTGTTGTTGCTACTGTTACTACTGTTTTTGCTACTCTTAGTACTGTTGTAACTTCTACTACTTTTGTTGCTACTCTTACTACTGTTGTAACTGATACTACTGTTGTTGCTTCTCTAACTACTGTTGTTTCTGCTAGTACTGCTGTTGCTACTGTTACTACTGTTGTTACTGCTAATACTGGTGTTGCTACTCATACTACTGTTGTAACTGATACTACTGTTGTTGCTACTCTTAGTACTGTTGTAACTGCCACTATTGTTGTTGCTACTCTTACTACTGTTGTAACTGCTACTACTGTTGTTGCTGCTCTTACCACTGTTGTAACTGCTACTACTGTTGTTGCTGCTCTTACCACTGTTGTAACTGCTTCTGCTAGTGTACTTCGCCTATAATCTAACGATACCAGTGTTGATTTTTTTTCCTCTAAATTACGATATGTTGCAAAATCCTGAGGAAATGCGAAAAGTGTACAGATATGTAAAAAAAAAAATTATAGGATATGAGTGAAGGTTTACAACAATAAGAGCATTTATCATGCAGAAACCTTACTACAGTGTTGTAGTAGCAAGTAACCAGTAATATAATGGTACTTAGTGGAGT
This sequence comes from Cherax quadricarinatus, assembly GCF_038502225.1. Lineage (NCBI taxonomy): Eukaryota > Metazoa > Arthropoda > Malacostraca > Decapoda > Parastacidae > Cherax > Cherax quadricarinatus. Next base: position 2,005,977 of record NC_091389.1, on the reverse strand, counting down.
GACCATCATTTATCATGCAGAAACCTTACCACAGTGTTGTAGTAGCAAGTAACCAGTAATATAATGGTACTTAGTGGAGTGACCATCATTTATCATGCAGAAACCTTACCACAGTGTTGTAGTAGCAAGTAACCAGTAATATAATGGTACTTAGTGGAGTGACCATCATTTATCATGCAGAAACCTTACCACAGTGTTGTAGTAGCAAGTAACCAGTAATATAATGGTACTTAGTGGAGTGACCATCATTTATCATGCAGAAACCTTACCACAGTGTTGTAGTAGCAAGTAACCAGTAATATAATGGTACTTAGTGGAGTGACCATCATTTATCATGCAGAAACCTTACCACAGTGTTGTAGTAGCAAGTAACCAGTAATATAATGGTACTTAGTGGAGTGACCATCATTTATCATGCAGAAACCTTACCACAGTGTTGTAGTAGCAAGTAACCAGTAATATAATGGTACTTAGTGGAGTGACCATCATTTATCATGCAGAAACCTTACCACAGTGTTGTAGTAGCAAGTAACCAGTAATATAATGGTACTTAGTGGAGTGACCATCATTTATCATGCAGAAACCTTACCACAGTGTTGTAGTAGCAAGTAACCAGTAATATAATGGTACTTAGTGGAGTGACCATCATTTATCATGCAGAAACCTTACCACAGTGTTGTAGTAGCAAGTAACCAGTAATATAATGGTACTTAGTGGAGTGACCATCATTTATCATGCAGAAACCTTACCACAGTGTTGTAGTAGCAAGTAACCAGTAATATAATGGTACTTAGTGGAGTGACCATCATTTATCATGCAGAAACCTTACCACAGTGTTGTAGTAGCAAGTAACCAGTAATATAATGGTACTTAGTGGAGTGACCATCATTTATCATGCAGAAACCTTACCACAGTGTTGTAGTAGCAAGTAACCAGTAATATAATGGTACTTAGTGGAGTGACCATCATTTATCATGCAGAAACCTTACCACAGTGTTGTAGTAGCAAGTAACCAGTAATATAATGGTACTTAGTGGAGTGACCATCATTTATCATGCAGAAACCTTACCACAGTGTTGTAGTAGCAAGTAACCAGTAATATAATGGTACTTAGTGGAGTGACCATCATTTATCATGCAGAAACCTTACCACAGTGTTGTAGTAGCAAGTAACCAGTAATATAATGGTACTTAGTGGAGTGACCATCATTTATCATGCAGAAACCTTACCACAGTGTTGTAGTAGCAAGTAACCAGTAATATAATGGTACTTAGTGGAGTGACCATCATTTATCATGCAGAAACCTTACCACAGTGTTGTAGTAGCAAGTAACCAGTAATATAATGGTACTTAGTGGAGTGACCATCATTTATCATGCAGAAACCTTACCACAGTGTTGTAGTAGCAAGTAACCAGTAATATAATGGTACTTAGTGGAGTGACCATCATTTATCATGCAGAAACCTTACCACAGTGTTGTAGTAGCAAGTAACCAGTAATATAATGGTACTTAGTGGAGTGACCATCATTTATCATGCAGAAACCTTACCACAGTGTTGTAGTAGCAAGTAACCAGTAATATAATGGTACTTAGTGGAGTGACCATCATTTATCATGCAGAAACCTTACCACAGTGTTGTAGTAGCAAGTAACCAGTAATATAATGGTACTTAGTGGAGTGACCATCATTTATCATGCAGAAACCTTACCACAGTGTTGTAGTAGCAAGTAACCAGTAATATAATGGTACTTAGTGGAGTGACCATCATTTATCATGCAGAAACCTTACCACAGTGTTGTAGTAGCAAGTAACCAGTAATATAATGGTACTTAGTGGAGTGACCATCATTTATCATGCAGAAACCTTACCACAGTGTTGTAGTAGCAAGTAACCAGTAATATAATGGTACTTAGTGGAGTGACCATCATTTATCATGCAGAAACCTTACCACAGTGTTGTAGTAGCAAGTAACCAGTAATATAATGGTACTTAGTGGAGTGACCATCATTTATCATGCAGAAACCTTACCACAGTGTTGTAGTAGCAAGTAACCAGTAATATAATGGTACTTAGTGGAGTGACCATCATTTATCATGCAGAAACCTTACCACAGTGTTGTAGTAGCAAGTAACCAGTAATATAATGGTACTTAGTGGAGTGACCATCATTTATCATGCAGAAACCTTACCACAGTGTTGTAGTAGCAAGTAACCAGTAATATAATGGTACTTAGTGGAGTGACCATCATTTATCATGCAGAAACCTTACCACAGTGTTGTAGTAGCAAGTAACCAGTAATATAATGGTACTTAGTGGAGTGACCATCATTTATCATGCAGAAACCTTACCACAGTGTTGTAGTAGCAAGTAACCAGTAATATAATGGTACTTAGTGGAGTGACCATCATTTATCATGCAGAAACCTTACCACAGTGTTGTAGTAGCAAGTAACCAGTAATATAATGGTACTTAGTGGAGTGACCATCATTTATCATGCAGAAACCTTACCACAGTGTTGTAGTAGCAAGTAACCAGTAATATAATGGTACTTAGTGGAGTGACCATCATTTATCATGCAGAAACCTTACCACAGTGTTGTAGTAGCAAGTAACCAGTAATATAATGGTACTTAGTGGAGTGACCATCATTTATCATGCAGAAACCTTACCACAGTGTTGTAGTAGCAAGTAACCAGTAATATAATGGTACTTAGTGGAGTGACCATCATTTATCATGCAGAAACCTTACCACAGTGTTGTAGTAGCAAGTAACCAGTAATATAATGGTACTTAGTGGAGTGACCATCATTTATCATGCAGAAACCTTACCACAGTGTTGTAGTAGCAAGTAACCAGTAATATAATGGTACTTAGTGGAGTGACCATCATTTATCATGCAGAAACCTTACCACAGTGTTGTAGTAGCAAGTAACCAGTAATATAATGGTACTTAGTGGAGTGACCATCATTTATCATGCAGAAACCTTACCACAGTGTTGTAGTAGCAAGTAACCAGTAATATAATGGTACTTAGTGGAGTGACCATCATTTATCATGCAGAAACCTTACCACAGTGTTGTAGTAGCAAGTAACCAGTAATATAATGGTACTTAGTGGAGTGACCATCATTTATCATGCAGAAACCTTACCACAGTGTTGTAGTAGCAAGTAACCAGTAATATAATGGTACTTAGTGGAGTGACCATCATTTATCATGCAGAAACCTTACCACAGTGTTGTAGTAGCAAGTAACCAGTAATATAATGGTACTTAGTGGAGTGACCATCATTTATCATGCAGAAACCTTACCACAGTGTTGTAGTAGCAAGTAACCAGTAATATAATGGTACTTAGTGGAGTGACCATCATTTATCATGCAGAAACCTTACCACAGTGTTGTAGTAGCAAGTAACCAGTAATATAATGGTACTTAGTGGAGTGACCATCATTTATCATGCAGAAACCTTACCACAGTGTTGTAGTAGCAAGTAACCAGTAATATAATGGTACTTAGTGGAGTGACCATCATTTATCATGCAGAAACCTTACCACAGTGTTGTAGTAGCAAGTAACCAGTAATATAATGGTACTTAGTGGAGTGACCATCATTTATCATGCAGAAACCTTACCACAGTGTTGTAGTAGCAAGTAACCAGTAATATAATGGTACTTAGTGGAGTGACCATCATTTATCATGCAGAAACCTTACCACAGTGTTGTAGTAGCAAGTAACCAGTAATATAATGGTACTTAGTGGAGTGACCATCATTTATCATGCAGAAACCTTACCACAGTGTTGTAGTAGCAAGTAACCAGTAATATAATGGTACTTAGTGGAGTGACCATCATTTATCATGCAGAAACCTTACCACAGTGTTGTAGTAGCAAGTAACCAGTAATATAATGGTACTTAGTGGAGTGACCATCATTTATCATGCAGAAACCTTACCACAGTGTTGTAGTAGCAAGTAACCAGTAATATAATGGTACTTAGTGGAGTGACCATCATTTATCATGCAGAAACCTTACCACAGTGTTGTAGTAGCAAGTAACCAGTAATATAATGGTACTTAGTGGAGTGACCATCATTTATCATGCAGAAACCTTACCACAGTGTTGTAGTAGCAAGTAACCAGTAATATAATGGTACTTAGTGGAGTGACCATCATTTATCATGCAGAAACCTTACCACAGTGTTGTAGTAGCAAGTAACCAGTAATATAATGGTACTTAGTGGAGTGACCATCATTTATCATGCAGAAACCTTACCACAGTGTTGTAGTAGCAAGTAACCAGTAATATAATGGTACTTAGTGGAGTGACCATCATTTATCATGCAGAAACCTTACCACAGTGTTGTAGTAGCAAGTAACCAGTAATATAATGGTACTTAGTGGAGTGACCATCATTTATCATGCAGAAACCTTACCACAGTGTTGTAGTAGCAAGTAACCAGTAATATAATGGTACTTAGTGGAGTGACCATCATTTATCATGCAGAAACCTTACCACAGTGTTGTAGTAGCAAGTAACCAGTAATATAATGGTACTTAGTGGAGTGACCATCATTTATCATGCAGAAACCTTACCACAGTGTTGTAGTAGCAAGTAACCAGTAATATAATGGTACTTAGTGGAGTGACCATCATTTATCATGCAGAAACCTTACCACAGTGTTGTAGTAGCAAGTAACCAGTAATATAATGGTACTTAGTGGAGTGACCATCATTTATCATGCAGAAACCTTACCACAGTGTTGTAGTAGCAAGTAACCAGTAATATAATGGTACTTAGTGGAGTGACCATCATTTATCATGCAGAAACCTTACCACAGTGTTGTAGTAGCAAGTAACCAGTAATATAATGGTACTTAGTGGAGTGACCATCATTTATCATGCAGAAACCTTACCACAGTGTTGTAGTAGCAAGTAACCAGTAATATAATGGTACTTAGTGGAGTGACCATCATTTATCATGCAGAAACCTTACCACAGTGTTGTAGTAGCAAGTAACCAGTAATATAATGGTACTTAGTGGAGTGACCATCATTTATCATGCAGAAACCTTACCACAGTGTTGTAGTAGCAAGTAACCAGTAATATAATGGTACTTAGTGGAGTGACCATCATTTATCATGCAGAAACCTTACCACAGTGTTGTAGTAGCAAGTAACCAGTAATATAATGGTACTTAGTGGAGTGACCATCATTTATCATGCAGAAACCTTACCACAGTGTTGTAGTAGCAAGTAACCAGTAATATAATGGTACTTAGTGGAGTGACCATCATTTATCATGCAGAAACCTTACCACAGTGTTGTAGTAGCAAGTAACCAGTAATATAATGGTACTTAGTGGAGTGACCATCATTTATCATGCAGAAACCTTACCACAGTGTTGTAGTAGCAAGTAACCAGTAATATAATGGTACTTAGTGGAGTGACCATCATTTATCATGCAGAAACCTTACCACAGTGTTGTAGTAGCAAGTAACCAGTAATATAATGGTACTTAGTGGAGTGACCATCATTTATCATGCAGAAACCTTACCACAGTGTTGTAGTAGCAAGTAACCAGTAATATAATGGTACTTAGTGGAGTGACCATCATTTATCATGCAGAAACCTTACCACAGTGTTGTAGTAGCAAGTAACCAGTAATATAATGGTACTTAGTGGAGTGACCATCATTTATCATGCAGAAACCTTACCACAGTGTTGTAGTAGCAAGTAACCAGTAATATAATGGTACTTAGTGGAGTGACCATCATTTATCATGCAGAAACCTTACCACAGTGTTGTAGTAGCAAGTAACCAGTAATATAATGGTACTTAGTGGAGTGACCATCATTTATCATGCAGAAACCTTACCACAGTGTTGTAGTAGCAAGTAACCAGTAATATAATGGTACTTAGTGGAGTGACCATCATTTATCATGCAGAAACCTTACCACAGTGTTGTAGTAGCAAGTAACCAGTAATATAATGGTACTTAGTGGAGTGACCATCATTTATCATGCAGAAACCTTACCACAGTGTTGTAGTAGCAAGTAACCAGTAATATAATGGTACTTAGTGGAGTGACCATCATTTATCATGCAGAAACCTTACCACAGTGTTGTAGTAGCAAGTAACCAGTAATATAATGGTACTTAGTGGAGTGACCATCATTTATCATGCAGAAACCTTACCACAGTGTTGTAGTAGCAAGTAACCAGTAATATAATGGTACTTAGTGGAGTGACCATCATTTATCATGCAGAAACCTTACCACAGTGTTGTAGTAGCAAGTAACCAGTAATATAATGGTACTTAGTGGAGTGACCATCATTTATCATGCAGAAACCTTACCACAGTGTTGTAGTAGCAAGTAACCAGTAATATAATGGTACTTAGTGGAGTGACCATCATTTATCATGCAGAAACCTTACCACAGTGTTGTAGTAGCAAGTAACCAGTAATATAATGGTACTTAGTGGAGTGACCATCATTTATCATGCAGAAACCTTACCACAGTGTTGTAGTAGCAAGTAACCAGTAATATAATGGTACTTAGTGGAGTGACCATCATTTATCATGCAGAAACCTTACCACAGTGTTGTAGTAGCAAGTAACCAGTAATATAATGGTACTTAGTGGAGTGACCATCATTTATCATGCAGAAACCTTACCACAGTGTTGTAGTAGCAAGTAACCAGTAATATAATGGTACTTAGTGGAGTGACCATCATTTATCATGCAGAAACCTTACCACAGTGTTGTAGTAGCAAGTAACCAGTAATATAATGGTACTTAGTGGAGTGACCATCATTTATCATGCAGAAACCTTACCACAGTGTTGTAGTAGCAAGTAACCAGTAATATAATGGTACTTAGTGGAGTGACCATCATTTATCATGCAGAAACCTTACCACAGTGTTGTAGTAGCAAGTAACCAGTAATATAATGGTACTTAGTGGAGTGACCATCATTTATCATGCAGAAACCTTACCACAGTGTTGTAGTAGCAAGTAACCAGTAATATAATGGTACTTAGTGGAGTGACCATCATTTATCATGCAGAAACCTTACCACAGTGTTGTAGTAGCAAGTAACCAGTAATATAATGGTACTTAGTGGAGTGACCATCATTTATCATGCAGAAACCTTACCACAGTGTTGTAGTAGCAAGTAACCAGTAATATAATGGTACTTAGTGGAGTGACCATCATTTATCATGCAGAAACCTTACCACAGTGTTGTAGTAGCAAGTAACCAGTAATATAATGGTACTTAGTGGAGTGACCATCATTTATCATGCAGAAACCTTACCACAGTGTTGTAGTAGCAAGTAACCAGTAATATAATGGTACTTAGTGGAGTGACCATCATTTATCATGCAGAAACCTTACCACAGTGTTGTAGTAGCAAGTAACCAGTAATATAATGGTACTTAGTGGAGTGACCATCATTTATCATGCAGAAACCTTACCACAGTGTTGTAGTAGCAAGTAACCAGTAATATAATGGTACTTAGTGGAGTGACCATCATTTATCATGCAGAAACCTTACCACAGTGTTGTAGTAGCAAGTAACCAGTAATATAATGGTACTTAGTGGAGTGACCATCATTTATCATGCAGAAACCTTACCACAGTGTTGTAGTAGCAAGTAACCAGTAATATAATGGTACTTAGTGGAGTGACCATCATTTATCATGCAGAAACCTTACCACAGTGTTGTAGTAGCAAGTAACCAGTAATATAATGGTACTTAGTGGAGTGACCATCATTTATCATGCAGAAACCTTACCACAGTGTTGTAGTAGCAAGTAACCAGTAATATAATGGTACTTAGTGGAGTGACCATCATTTATCATGCAGAAACCTTACCACAGTGTTGTAGTAGCAAGTAACCAGTAATATAATGGTACTTAGTGGAGTGACCATCATTTATCATGCAGAAACCTTACCACAGTGTTGTAGTAGCAAGTAACCAGTAATATAATGGTACTTAGTGGAGTGACCATCATTTATCATGCAGAAACCTTACCACAGTGTTGTAGTAGCAAGTAACCAGTAATATAATGGTACTTAGTGGAGTGACCATCATTTATCATGCAGAAACCTTACCACAGTGTTGTAGTAGCAAGTAACCAGTAATATAATGGTACTTAGTGGAGTGACCATCATTTATCATGCAGAAACCTTACCACAGTGTTGTAGTAGCAAGTAACCAGTAATATAATGGTACTTAGTGGAGTGACCATCATTTATCATGCAGAAACCTTACCACAGTGTTGTAGTAGCAAGTAACCAGTAATATAATGGTACTTAGTGGAGTGACCATCATTTATCATGCAGAAACCTTACCACAGTGTTGTAGTAGCAAGTAACCAGTAATATAATGGTACTTAGTGGAGTGACCATCATTTATCATGCAGAAACCTTACCACAGTGTTGTAGTAGCAAGTAACCAGTAATATAATGGTACTTAGTGGAGTGACCATCATTTATCATGCAGAAACCTTACCACAGTGTTGTAGTAGCAAGTAACCAGTAATATAATGGTACTTAGTGGAGTGACCATCATTTATCATGCAGAAACCTTACCACAGTGTTGTAGTAGCAAGTAACCAGTAATATAATGGTACTTAGTGGAGTGACCATCATTTATCATGCAGAAACCTTACCACAGTGTTGTAGTAGCAAGTAACCAGTAATATAATGGTACTTAGTGGAGTGACCATCATTTATCATGCAGAAACCTTACCACAGTGTTGTAGTAGCAAGTAACCAGTAATATAATGGTACTTAGTGGAGTGACCATCATTTATCATGCAGAAACCTTACCACAGTGTTGTAGTAGCAAGTAACCAGTAATATAATGGTACTTAGTGGAGTGACCATCATTTATCATGCAGAAACCTTACCACAGTGTTGTAGTAGCAAGTAACCAGTAATATAATGGTACTTAGTGGAGTGACCATCATTTATCATGCAGAAACCTTACCACAGTGTTGTAGTAGCAAGTAACCAGTAATATAATGGTACTTAGTGGAGTGACCATCATTTATCATGCAGAAACCTTACCACAGTGTTGTAGTAGCAAGTAACCAGTAATATAATGGTACTTAGTGGAGTGACCATCATTTATCATGCAGAAACCTTACCACAGTGTTGTAGTAGCAAGTAACCAGTAATATAATGGTACTTAGTGGAGTGACCATCATTTATCATGCAGAAACCTTACCACAGTGTTGTAGTAGCAAGTAACCAGTAATATAATGGTACTTAGTGGAGTGACCATCATTTATCATGCAGAAACCTTACCACAGTGTTGTAGTAGCAAGTAACCAGTAATATAATGGTACTTAGTGGAGTGACCATCATTTATCATGCAGAAACCTTACCACAGTGTTGTAGTAGCAAGTAACCAGTAATATAATGGTACTTAGTGGAGTGACCATCATTTATCATGCAGAAACCTTACCACAGTGTTGTAGTAGCAAGTAACCAGTAATATAATGGTACTTAGTGGAGTGACCATCATTTATCATGCAGAAACCTTACCACAGTGTTGTAGTAGCAAGTAACCAGTAATATAATGGTACTTAGTGGAGTGACCATCATTTATCATGCAGAAACCTTACCACAGTGTTGTAGTAGCAAGTAACCAGTAATATAATGGTACTTAGTGGAGTGACCATCATTTATCATGCAGAAACCTTACCACAGTGTTGTAGTAGCAAGTAACCAGTAATATAATGGTACTTAGTGGAGTGACCATCATTTATCATGCAGAAACCTTACCACAGTGTTGTAGTAGCAAGTAACCAGTAATATAATGGTACTTAGTGGAGTGACCATCATTTATCATGCAGAAACCTTACCACAGTGTTGTAGTAGCAAGTAACCAGTAATATAATGGTACTTAGTGGAGTGACCATCATTTATCATGCAGAAACCTTACCACAGTGTTGTAGTAGCAAGTAACCAGTAATATAATGGTACTTAGTGGAGTGACCATCATTTATCATGCAGAAACCTTACCACAGTGTTGTAGTAGCAAGTAACCAGTAATATAATGGTACTTAGTGGAGTGACCATCATTTATCATGCAGAAACCTTACCACAGTGTTGTAGTAGCAAGTAACCAGTAATATAATGGTACTTAGTGGAGTGACCATCATTTATCATGCAGAAACCTTACCACAGTGTTGTAGTAGCAAGTAACCAGTAATATAATGGTACTTAGTGGAGTGACCATCATTTATCATGCAGAAACCTTACCACAGTGTTGTAGTAGCAAGTAACCAGTAATATAATGGTACTTAGTGGAGTGACCATCATTTATCATGCAGAAACCTTACCACAGTGTTGTAGTAGCAAGTAACCAGTAATATAATGGTACTTAGTGGAGTGACCATCATTTATCATGCAGAAACCTTACCACAGTGTTGTAGTAGCAAGTAACCAGTAATATAATGGTACTTAGTGGAGTGACCATCATTTATCATGCAGAAACCTTACCACAGTGTTGTAGTAGCAAGTAACCAGTAATATAATGGTACTTAGTGGAGTGACCATCATTTATCATGCAGAAACCTTACCACAGTGTTGTAGTAGCAAGTAACCAGTAATATAATGGTACTTAGTGGAGTGACCATCATTTATCATGCAGAAACCTTACCACAGTGTTGTAGTAGCAAGTAACCAGTAATATAATGGTACTTAGTGGAGTGACCATCATTTATCATGCAGAAACCTTACCACAGTGTTGTAGTAGCAAGTAACCAGTAATATAATGGTACTTAGTGGAGTGACCATCATTTATCATGCAGAAACCTTACCACAGTGTTGTAGTAGCAAGTAACCAGTAATATAATGGTACTTAGTGGAGTGACCATCATTTATCATGCAGAAACCTTACCACAGTGTTGTAGTAGCAAGTAACCAGTAATATAATGGTACTTAGTGGAGTGACCATCATTTATCATGCAGAAACCTTACCACAGTGTTGTAGTAGCAAGTAACCAGTAATATAATGGTACTTAGTGGAGTGACCATCATTTATCATGCAGAAACCTTACCACAGTGTTGTAGTAGCAAGTAACCAGTAATATAATGGTACTTAGTGGAGTGACCATCATTTATCATGCAGAAACCTTACCACAGTGTTGTAGTAGCAAGTAACCAGTAATATAATGGTACTTAGTGGAGTGACCATCATTTATCATGCAGAAACCTTACCACAGTGTTGTAGTAGCAAGTAACCAGTAATATAATGGTACTTAGTGGAGTGACCATCATTTATCATGCAGAAACCTTACCACAGTGTTGTAGTAGCAAGTAACCAGTAATATAATGGTACTTAGTGGAGTGACCATCATTTATCATGCAGAAACCTTACCACAGTGTTGTAGTAGCAAGTAACCAGTAATATAATGGTACTTAGTGGAGTGACCATCATTTATCATGCAGAAACCTTACCACAGTGTTGTAGTAGCAAGTAACCAGTAATATAATGGTACTTAGTGGAGTGACCATCATTTATCATGCAGAAACCTTACCACAGTGTTGTAGTAGCAAGTAACCAGTAATATAATGGTACTTAGTGGAGTGACCATCATTTATCATGCAGAAACCTTACCACAGTGTTGTAGTAGCAAGTAACCAGTAATATAATGGTACTTAGTGGAGTGACCATCATTTATCATGCAGAAACCTTACCACAGTGTTGTAGTAGCAAGTAACCAGTAATATAATGGTACTTAGTGGAGTGACCATCATTTATCATGCAGAAACCTTACCACAGTGTTGTAGTAGCAAGTAACCAGTAATATAATGGTACTTAGTGGAGTGACCATCATTTATCATGCAGAAACCTTACCACAGTGTTGTAGTAGCAAGTAACCAGTAATATAATGGTACTTAGTGGAGTGACCATCATTTATCATGCAGAAACCTTACCACAGTGTTGTAGTAGCAAGTAACCAGTAATATAATGGTACTTAGTGGAGTGACCATCATTTATCATGCAGAAACCTTACCACAGTGTTGTAGTAGCAAGTAACCAGTAATATAATGGTACTTAGTGGAGTGACCATCATTTATCATGCAGAAACCTTACCACAGTGTTGTAGTAGCAAGTAACCAGTAATATAATGGTACTTAGTGGAGTGACCATCATTTATCATGCAGAAACCTTACCACAGTGTTGTAGTAGCAAGTAACCAGTAATATAATGGTACTTAGTGGAGTGACCATCATTTATCATGCAGAAACCTTACCACAGTGTTGTAGTAGCAAGTAACCAGTAATATAATGGTACTTAGTGGAGTGACCATCATTTATCATGCAGAAACCTTACCACAGTGTTGTAGTAGCAAGTAACCAGTAATATAATGGTACTTAGTGGAGTGACCATCATTTATCATGCAGAAACCTTACCACAGTGTTGTAGTAGCAAGTAACCAGTAATATAATGGTACTTAGTGGAGTGACCATCATTTATCATGCAGAAACCTTACCACAGTGTTGTAGTAGCAAGTAACCAGTAATATAATGGTACTTAGTGGAGTGACCATCATTTATCATGCAGAAACCTTACCACAGTGTTGTAGTAGCAAGTAACCAGTAATATAATGGTACTTAGTGGAGTGACCATCATTTATCATGCAGAAACCTTACCACAGTGTTGTAGTAGCAAGTAACCAGTAATATAATGGTACTTAGTGGAGTGACCATCATTTATCATGCAGAAACCTTACCACAGTGTTGTAGTAGCAAGTAACCAGTAATATAATGGTACTTAGTGGAGTGACCATCATTTATCATGCAGAAACCTTACCACAGTGTTGTAGTAGCAAGTAACCAGTAATATAATGGTACTTAGTGGAGTGACCATCATTTATCATGCAGAAACCTTACCACAGTGTTGTAGTAGCAAGTAACCAGTAATATAATGGTACTTAGTGGAGTGACCATCATTTATCATGCAGAAACCTTACCACAGTGTTGTAGTAGCAAGTAACCAGTAATATAATGGTACTTAGTGGAGTGACCATCATTTATCATGCAGAAACCTTACCACAGTGTTGTAGTAGCAAGTAACCAGTAATATAATGGTACTTAGTGGAGTGACCATCATTTATCATGCAGAAACCTTACCACAGTGTTGTAGTAGCAAGTAACCAGTAATATAATGGTACTTAGTGGAGTGACCATCATTTATCATGCAGAAACCTTACCACAGTGTTGTAGTAGCAAGTAACCAGTAATATAATGGTACTTAGTGGAGTGACCATCATTTATCATGCAGAAACCTGAAATAGAAATACAAATAGCCAGACTTCACTTTAAGGAGGTTATTAGTAGAATATTCAAAGGGTTACTAGTAGAATTACAGTAAATCAACCATTGAAATCACATTATGAAATTCTGTGTAGTCTGCAGTAAATCAAACAAATGGGCTTCCACATGGATTACATGCGACTTTTGTGAAAATTTGTGTCACGCCCCTTGTGCAGATATCCAAGAATTATCTACAAGCAGTATTAAATCAGGGAAGAGTTTTTGGGTATGACCAAATGAGAGCAATCTGTGGACTAAAATCACGTTGGTGTTAAAAGAGGATAACATCAAAGCAGCCTTCATAGAAAACCTGGAAGCATTCTATAACAGATGTGAAAATAAAAAATCTGGGCTGGATGGTTGCCCTTGGTGTGGATGCTGTCCTGGCCGACAGTAACTGTATGACTGGAGGTGCTGCCCTGGTAGACAGTAAATGTGGGGCTGGAAGTGCTGTCCTGGAAGACAGTAATGGCGAGGCTGGAGGTGCTGTCCTGGTAGACAGTAACTGTGGGGCTGGAAGTGCTGTCCTGGTAGACAGTAATTGTATACATGAAGAAATGCATATAAATGGCCTCGAGGGAGAAAGGAGCTTTAGTGGGGAAACAAATGTAGTCAAGGACAAAATAAAACTAATATTACAAACTAGTAATAGCACAGGGGATACCAAACAAGGGGACTCCACTAGTAATAGTGAGGATATATTACCAGAAACAACTGGTGACAGCTCCATTGTTAGTACTAGTGAGGATAGGAAAGAGACAGGAAAACATGCTACAACAGGGAATACAGTCATAAAAACCCAAGGCAAACGGAAACCAAGCCTGTGCACATATTATGCACTTGGTATCTGCAGACATGGGAAATTTGGAAAAACAGATAGGACGTGCAACTTTGACCACCCTAGAAAATGCCGTGCCCATATAACAACAGCACAATGCAAATTCCCTTCATGTAAGCTTTTTCACCCTCTTCAGTACAGGAAAGACAGTGCTATAACTTAAATTGCCATGCACACCATCTAAAGGGGACAAAAAGATACAAAACATCCAGACCATGGGAAAATCTGCTTAGCCACAGCCACTCAAGAGTGAGAGGCTTTTTAGTTCCAGGAAGGAAAAAAAAAACTGGCAAAAAATTGCAGAAATCATACACCAAATCCAGTCATTTCTAGAGTGGAACCACATTCGATGGCCTCCACTCCAGACCAACAGATACAAATATTAGTGCCAGGAAAAAGTCCCCCAGTACCACCAATACCACCAGTCCGATGACATTCTTCTTTGCAAATATACAGGGTCTAAAGCCAGCAACAAACAATAAAATACCTTTCATCCGTGGACTGCTTGCAGAGGCAAATGCAATGTTAGTGGTTTTCACAGAGACCCACATAAAGGATCACTTGGACAACGAAATATGTATCCCAGGTTACAACCTATACAGATGCGACAGAGTGAACAGGTAAATGGGGGGTAGGGGTTGGCCTGTATATCGCAGAGTCACTTATTTGCACAGAACTGCTTAATGCCTCAAATGATGTAGTGGACGTTTTAGCAGTAAAGATCGAGAGCCTAAACCTAGTCATTGGGGTAGTCTACAATCCTCAGGATGCAACGTCCCAACAATTCCAGGAACAGCTGTTAAAAATTGACCACTGTCTGGAAAATCTTCCAGCTCCTGCCCCCAACATCTTGATACTGGGGGATTTCAACTTGAGGAACCTAAAATGGAGAAATATAGACAATAATGTTGTTGCAGTGATAACACCAGGAGGCAGCTCAGACGAGAACTCACACACACACGAGCTTTTAAATGTCTGCACAAAATTCAACTTAAACCAGCAAACAATACAGCCTACTAGACTGGCGAATACACTGGACCATATCTTCACTAACAATGATGATCAAAAACAATATACTCAAATCACAAAATAATCGAGGTTAAGACATGTATGGGCTGAGCCCCAGACCGACAAAATGAGATCAGTCACGAGGGAGCCTTCTCCAAATTCAACTTCAGTAACAAGAACATAAAGTGGGACCATGTAAACCAAGTCCTCAATGATATAAGCTGAGAAGATAGACTAAGCAACACAGACCCCAACTTATGCCTAGAACAGATTAACTCTGTGGCACTCGATGTATGCTCAAGGCTTATTCCTTTAAGAAAAAGAAGGAGTAGATGTAAAATAGAAAGAGACAGACGCTTCCTTTACAGGCAAGGGAAAAGAATAACATAGCGGTTAAAAGAGGCCAATATATCTGAAATGCGTAGGGAGACACTGGTCAGATAAATAGCAAATATCAAACTCAAGCTAAAGGAATCTTATAGGAGTCAGGAATCGCGGGAAGAACTAAAAGCCATAAATGAAATCGAAAGAAACCCAAAGTATTTCATTTCTTATGCCAAATCAAAGTCGAGAACAACATCCAGTATTGGGCCCCTACTTAAACAAGATGGGTCCTACACAGATGACAGCAAGGAAGTGAGTGAGCTACTCAAGTCCCAATAAGACTCAGTTTTTAGCAAGCCGCTAACCAGACTTAGAGTCGAAGATCTAAATTATTTTTTTATGAGAAAGCCACAGAATTTGGTAAACACAAGCCTATCTGATATTATCCTGACGCCAAATGACTTCGAACAGGCGATAAATGACATGCCCATGCACTCTGCCCCAGGGCCAGACTCATGGAACTCCGTGTTCATCAAGAACTGCAAGAAGCCATTATCACGTGCTTTTATCATCCTATGGAGAGGGAGCATGGACACTGGGGTCGTCCAACAGATACTAAAAATAACAGACTTAGCCCTACTCCACAAAGGAGGCAGTAAAGCAATAGCAAAAAACTACAGACCAATAGCAAGGGTCCTAAGAAGCAAGATCGCCACTCATCTAGATACCCATTATTTACCCAACCCAGGGCAACATGTGTTTAGAACAGGTCGCTCCTGTCTGTCTCAACTACTGGATCACTATGACAAGGTCCTAGATGCACTAGAAGACTAAAACGATGCAGATGTAATATATACAGACTTTGCAAAAGCCTTCGACAAGTGTGACCATGGTGTAATATAGCACAAAATGCGTGCAAAAGGAATAACAGGAAAAGTTGGTAAATGGATCTATAATTTCCTCACAAACAGAACACAAAGACTAGTAGTCAGCAGAGTAAAGTCTGAGGCGGATACCGTGAAAAGCTCTGTTCCACAAGGCACAGTACTCACTCCCATCTTGTTTTTCATCATCATATCTGACATAAACGAGGATGTCAGCCACAGCACAGTGTCTTCTTTTGCAAATGACACCCGAATCTGCGTGACAGTGCCTTCCATTGCAGACACTGCATTTCTCCATGCGTACTTCAACCAAATCTTTCAATGGGCTGCAGAAAACAAGATGAAGTTCAACGATGAGAAATTTCAATTACTCCAATATGGTAAACATGAGGAAATTAAAATTTCATCAGAGTGCAAAACATATTCCAGCCACAAAATAGAGCGAAAACTCAACGTCAAAGACCTAGGAGTGATCATGTCAGAGGATTTCACCACCTTCAAGGACCATAACATTGTATCAATCGCATCTGCTAGAAAAATGACAGGATGGATAATGAGAACCTTGAAAACTAGGGATGCCAAGCCCGTGATGACACTCTTCAGGTCGTTTGTTCTATTTAGGCTGGAATATTGCTGCTCATTAACAGCACCTTTCAAGGCAGGTGAAATTGCTGACCTAGAAAATGAACAGAAAACCTTCACGGAATGCATTACTGAGATAAAACACCTCAGCTTCTGAGAACGCTTGAAGTTCTTAAACCTGTACTCCTTGGAATGCTGGCGGGATAGATAAATGATTATATACACCTGGAAAATCCTAGAGGGAATAGTACCGAACTTGCACACGAAAATCACTCACTACGAAAGCAAAAGACTCTGCAGACGATGCAACATCCCCCCAATGAAAAGCAGGGGTGTCACTAGCACGTTAAGAGACAACACAATAAGTGTCAGGGGCCGCCCAAGACTGTTCAACTGCCTCTCAGCATACATAAGGTGGATTACAATAGACCCCTGGCTGTCTTCAAGCTGGCACTAGACAAGCACCTAAAGTCAGTACCTGAATAGCCGGTCTGTGGCTCGTACTTTGGATAGCGTGCAGCCAGCAGTAACAGCCTGGTTGATCAGGCTCTGATCCGCCATGAGGCCTTATCACAGACCGGGCCGCAGGGGCGTTGACCCCCGGAACTCTCTCCAGGTAAACTGTTGTTGCTATTCTTTCTACTGTTGTAACTGCTACTACTGTTGTTGCTACTCTTACTACTGTTGCAGTTAAATGAACCATTATAACTGACAAAATAATCACAGGTAAAATATATATTTGCCCATTTTATTGTATAATAACCTACATAAATCGACACCATGCCCAGCTTTTCTAGCGTAGGGTAGGTGCCTGAGCCGGAGCTTGCAGCTCACAAGACTCCATTAGGCCCCTTGAGGCGGGGATGGCAGACCAGAAAGGCCTAGCTTGTGGCTAGGCCTGGGGACAGTTGGTTCCAAAGATGAGGAGGTACTTGTGTCTCCTTCCATGGGAGACTTAGGTCTCAGACACTCCCAAGACAGTGAGCCATGGCCGGGCCACCACTTGGAAAATGCCCGGGCTGGAGAACAAAGGCGAATCTTCAGTAATAATAATAACCTATATAATCATCCAAATTATTGGCACCTGGTATAAGGTGCCTACAAAAAAATATTTCCTTGCTGTGGTGAAGAGGCAATGGAAAACCCAGTCCATGAAATAGGTAGAAAATATTATTTATTATTATTAAAGATTCGCCGGTATTCTCCCGGCCCGGGCCTTTTCCAAGTGGTGGCCTCGCCTTGGCTCCCTGTCTAGGGAGTGTCTGAGACCTAAGTCTCCCATTGGAGGAGGCACAAGTGACTCCTCATCTTTGGGACCAACTGTCCCCAAGCCTAGCCACAAGCTAGGCCTCTCTGGTCTGCCATCCCCGCCCCAAGGGGGCTAATGGGAATGGCAGTCTTTTGAGCTGCAAGCTCTGGCTCAGGCACCTACCCTGCCCTAGAAGGGCTGGGCATGGTGTCGATCGATAGAAAATATTCTATTCTACTTGATTTGCCGGTATGGATCCCAGCCCAGGTCTCTTCCAATTTGGTAACCCGGCATTGGCACCCCGGGTATGGAAGTGTCGTTAAGCTTTTCTTGTACATGCGTGTCAGTTCTTCAGTGGGAAGGGGGGTACCTCTCTGGTGTGCACTAACAGCTGCTGGTATGCGGTGCAATTGAGGCCCAAAGCAGGCCTGCACAGCGACCTCAGCGGGGGGGAGGGGGGTGATGTGCAATGATTGGAGTAAGATTTCCAAGTCTCTGACAGCTAAGTACACAAGATGTGCTGCCGCATCCTCCCTTGCTTGACCCTCTGGGGTCATTGGGAAGTGTCTACGGCGAAGGGGCATCATAGCCGGGCAGTCTAACCTACTGTTTTGGAACCATTCGGTCACAATGGGCACAAGGCTTCTCTCGTGCCCGTTCAACAATCCATGCAGTTGTGGGATACCTTAAGCACAGGAGGTGAATATGCACCCTCAGTTTTCTGGATTGCATCCGAATACTTGGAGGGGACGCCCTGTGGGTCGCCCTGACATACCAGCGGAGACTCTGTGCATCCCCAGTCGGAGGTACTTTGCGATCCTCTTGGCAGCTACAAGTTAGATCCTGTCTTCAAGGGGCTGCAGCTGCACCTCAAAGTTTAGAGCCACTGCATTGGCCCACCTAGGAGCCCCCAGCATGGCCCGTACAGCTGTGTTCTGGATCACACAGAGGGACTTGATGTTCGTGGGTCTGGCGTGAACCAGAGCAAGTGCTCCATAGTCAACAAGTGAGCGTATTGCCTGGATGTAGAATAACCTCATGACCTGGAGGCTGGCCCCAACCCTAGGGTTGGCCATGGCACTCAATGCCCTGACCCTCTGCAGGTCTCTCTCTTTGATGTGGTGCACATATTTCTGGAAGGTGAGATGCCTGTCAATGTATATGCCAAGGCACCTATACCTGTGAACCCAGTCCAGGTCGATGCCCAGGACCCACAGCCTCTGATTCGGTTCCCTTGTGTGAAGGATCATGGCTTTGGATTTCACCACAGATATCTTGAGCACCAAGTGACGTCAAGTGGAAGCCAGCAGATCGAGGTCCTTCTGGGCACGCTGCAAAAGGCAGCGCTTCCTAGGTACGACAAGTGCCAGGTCATCGGCATAGTTGAGGAGGAAGGTGCATGTGGAGAAAGGCAGGCGCACCAGCTGGTGCATCAGAACATTGAACAGGGTGGGACTAAGTACCCCGCCCTGTGGAGTGCCGTTGTCCAGGGTCTTGAGAGAAGAGGCATGCCCCTGGAAGCGTACCCTGGCCCGCCTGTCCTAGAGATAGGAATGAAGCCATGAAAGCAGCCTGCCTTTAACCCCCCTGCTGGCCAAGAGTGAGAGGATGGCAGGTGCACTGGCTAGCTCAAAAGCTTTCTCGAGGTCAAGAAAGACAACACTGTGGGCTTGGGTGTCCGACCCAATGACGGCCATTAGAGTGGTAAGGCTTTCGAAAGTGCCCACTCCTCTGGTGAAGCCATAGAGGTGTTTATAAGGAAGGCCAAGCTTCCACCTCAGGCGCTACAACACCATCCTTTCAGACACCTTCGAGATGCAACTGGTGAGGGAGATGGGTCTCACACTGCCAGGATCCCCAGGCTTAGGAATCAGTATGATGTCAGCCTCCTTCCATACGACAGGGAGTTTGCCAGCTCGCAAAGTCCGGTTGACGACCCCCAGGACAGCTGAATGTCCAGAATGGCCAGACCGAGTGATCATGCCATAGGTGATACCATCATGCCCTGGTGCAGTGTCCCGATGAGATGTGAAGGCTGCCTGGAGCTCCTGGTCGGTGAAGTCTTCATCCATGACGTCCTTAGCCTGGCATGCCACTTGCATCACCATCATCCTGGAGATCCTGAGGAAGTTGAGCCATGGCCGCTCTGGAGGTGGAAAGGTCCACCAGACGTTCTGCCTCCATTGCAGGGTCTTGGTGCAACCGAGCCACACTGCGACACTGCCCAGTGGCCAATCGTAACTTGGTCAAATCTCAGATAAGGTGGAGAAGTAGCTGAAGGAGGCACACCACTCGAACCATTTAGCCTGCCGGACCCTGTGTGAGACATGGCATGCATGCCACACCACTTCCCTGAGCAGATGCATGGACTAAACCATGGGATTATGCCTGTGCATCTTGCGTTCGACATTGATGCGGTGGTTCTGCTCGCTGATGTCCTCATTGTAAAACCACCAGTCACATTTATATGACCCTCCGCCTGTAATCTTAGGTATGGCTGCCTCAGCTGCACACGTGAAGGCCACCTGCAGGCTTTGGGCTGCCTCATCTGGGTCTTCCGGAAGAGTAGAAGCTGCCCACCAGCTCTCAATGACCTGGAAGCACTGCCAGTCGGCCTTTTTTAGATTCCATCTGGGGGTAGGTGTGGGGAGCAGGCACTGCTGGACCATCAGCGTAGTGACAACTGCAAAGTGATCACTGGTGAGACGGGGTGGACCTCCCATCTCGCACTTGAGAGCAACTGCCTAAAGATGAGTGTGACATCCAAGCGGCCACCATAGTGATGGGTTGGCTCACCATTATTGAGGAGGGAGATCTCAGGGACCTCATCCAGCACAGCCGCTAGGTGCCTCCCAGCTGCATTGGTAGGAGAGACAGGAGAAAGTATTGAGTGGTGGGCATTGACATCCCCAGCCACAACAAGACCCTCCTGGGGGGCGAGTGCTGCCACCTCTGAAATGTCAAGTGTGCACCGAGAGCTTCTGTAAATATTGTAAACCACGAGAGGTTTATCAGTTAGGTGTAGGGTGACAGCCTGACCCTCTACGCCCTCCCCAGAGTTGATGGGGCCAGTGGAGATTGAATGAGGGATAGTGGTACTGACATAGATCGCCGTGCCCCTGCCAGTCCATTCCATGCGCTGAAGGTATGCCGAGAATCCCGGGAGACGTGGCTGCATATGATGTGACGAATTGGTATGTGTCTCCTGGAACAGGAAGACATCAACCTCATCCTGAACTGCAGCTTCAATCACTAAGTGAATTTTCCGCTGCAGCCTTCAAATGTTCCACTGGAGGATCTTCAAGGGCCACAGAGGTGGCCCTCTGATTCCATCTCTGTCTGGGACCCGTCGTCCGTCGTTGGTGACTCCAGGGCCTCCTCGAGCACGGACTGGAAGGACTCCTGGATGATGGTCTGAAGTTCCATTGAGTCCTTCTTATCCAGTAGGACCATGTGCAGCATCTATGACAGGAGCTGTCTGCAGGTGCCCCTGTCCTCCGCCGACGGCAGCAGGCGACAGAGGAGCACTGAGATGAACCCGATGGTTTTCTTCAGTGGATCGGGAAATGATTCGACCATTACCTCTGCAGGCATTGAGCTGGACGACCCGTCGAGTCGGGGCTGGGTCACTGGGTATGTCTGGGTGGCTGTTGACACTGCAGCAGCATAAGCTGGGTGCACCCTGGGCCCAGCCTGAGTGGCCATGGGCTTCTGGGTCCCCTGGCAGGGAACCTCTGCCTGACTCTGGCCACTCACAGCAGGTGCCTGCCCTTGGGAAGAGGCCTGCTGGCGGTATGGCAAGGAATGTTGGTGCCCAGCTTGGACCTGCTGGGCAGTATGCCTGGCCTGTGGCTGTTTATCCCATTGATTCTGTTTTCTTGGCCACCTTGCCATCTGACCCCATAGTTGACCGCGCTGCTGCAAGCCAGTGCGTGCCCCCTGATGCAACTGCCGGGAGTCCAGTGCTGGGAACTCGCTGGTATTGCCCTCCTGCGGTATCGGGGGAACCGCGGAGCCCATACCGACTGTTGCTGGGTGGTTCCAAGGCTGGGTGGCGTCTGGGCTGTCGGGTCATTCTGATGATGAACCTGCTGCCAGTTCTGCTCCATCACAGGACAGCTCCAGTTCCAGGCATGGTGCATCTTTGAGTAGTTGGCACACTTGAGCTCTGGCCGAAGGGCGTTGCCGGTTGGCTGTTTGAGGATGGCAATGCAGTCCTTCGAGTCGTGTGCCTTGCTGCACACACCACACTTCTTCTTACGCTGGCAGGTGGCTGCAATATAATTGAACCCCTGACAGTTGAAGCATTGTACTGAGCTCGACAGGTATGGTCGGGTCTTGAATCTTCCCCAGACCCCAAGGTCCAGGTGCATGGGAAGTGGACCTTTGTGGTGGATCAGCACCTGGCGGGGGCACCTTGTTGACTGTTGCAGTGAGTCGCTCCGCCTTGACAATATTGGGCACTTCCAAAATGGGGTCCAGTGGGAGGGGCACAGGGACGTGTAAGAGCACCCCCTTGTACACCTTCTCCGAAGCAACCAGTTCCACCATGCTGGGATGCATCACAACCAGCCCCTTCAATTCCTCGTAAGAATCCTCGTCCTGAGGAATGACCAAAACCTCGTTCCTGAGAGTGAACTCCCAGTGGAACTTGAGGCGGGGTAGACCTTCCATATACCTTAGAAACCCGTAATCCAGAACCTCGAATTTGTTGAAGGCCCTGGTTGCTTGTGCCCGAGCTTCTTCTTCCATGTGGAGTCAGCCAGTCCCTGTCCACTGTGGAGGCCAGCACAACTGGTGTAGGGACCTTGGATGGCTCTATCTTTGCAAGTTTTGGAGCTACAGCCTTTTGGCTTCCTTCCTGAATCCCTATGGTCATCTGGGGGTGCAAATCTTTTTGGGTAGCGGCTGCCGACGGATCTAGTGGCAGATTGGCAGATACAATAGTCTCTACTGCATCCTTGGTGGGGGCTCCTACCTGCCCCACGTCGTCCTTCAACTCGTCCCCGCATTCCAATGAACGTTTAGGCCTCTCTCCTGGGTCTGTCATGGTGACTGTAGGTTTGGGGACAGAGCCAGCAGCAGAGCTGCTGCCTGTGACCTCACAGCCGCCCACACTGGGTGCAGAGCTGTGAGGCTCAGTGCCCCAGTCAGGGCCCGTAGCCACCCACACATGGCTCACTGCCCTGAAACACTGAACACAGTCCAAAGACCACTAGGAACGTCGCCAATCTGTGCGTAAACTAACACAGATATATA
This sequence comes from Cherax quadricarinatus, assembly GCF_038502225.1. Lineage (NCBI taxonomy): Eukaryota > Metazoa > Arthropoda > Malacostraca > Decapoda > Parastacidae > Cherax > Cherax quadricarinatus. The sequence continues at coordinate 1,982,501 of NC_091389.1, read as the reverse complement.
TTCCAAGTTAGACAGTCCTCGATGAGGCACTGACTTTCTTGGGTTATCCTGGGTGGCTAACCCTCCGGGGTTAAAAATCCTAACGAAATCTTATCTTATCTTATCTTAACACAAAACTCTGTCCTAGGATCTTTCCACACCTGTGTTCAGTATACAATCTGGAATGTAGAGCAATTAGTTCTGAGAACTTTATGATGTTAAATTTTTATGTCTATTTATATTCTGGAATTATGTACACTGCTGTTCTGTTTTTAAATAAAATATAAAAAAAAGTTGAGGTTGTCCACTAACTACCAGTTCTCTCACAAGTTGAGGTTGTCCACTAACTACCAGTTCTCTCACAAGTTGAGGTTGTCCACTAACTACCAGTTCTCTCACAAGTTGAGGTTGTCCACTAACTACCAGTTCTCTCACAAGTTGAGGTTGTCCACTAACTACCAGTTCTCTCACAAGTTGAGGTTGTCCACTAACTACCAGTTCTCTCACAAGTTGAGGTTGTCCACTAACTACCAGTTCTCTCACAAGTTGAGGTTGTCCACTAACTACCAGTTCTCTCACAAGTTGAGGTTGTCCACTAACTACCAGTTCTCTCACAAGTTGAGGTTGTCCACTAACTACCAGTTCTCTCACAAGTTGAGGTTGTCCACTAACTACCAGTTCTCTCACAAGTTGAGGTTGTCCACTAACTACCAGTTCTCTCACAAGTTGAGGTTGTCCACTAACTACCAGTTCTCTCACAAGTTGAGGTTGTCCACTAACTACCAGTTCTCTCACAAGTTGAGGTTGTCCACTAACTACCAGTTCTCTCACAAGTTGAGGTTGTCCACTAACTACCAGTTCTCTCACAAGTTGAGGTTGTCCACTAACTACCAGTTCTCTCACAAGTTGAGGTTGTCCACTAACTACCAGTTCTCTCACAAGTTGAGGTTGTCCACTAACTACCAGTTCTCTCACAAGTTGAGGTTGTCCACTAACTACCAGTTCTCTCACAAGTTGAGGTTGTCCACTAACTACCAGTTCTCTCACAAGTTGAGGTTGTCCACTAACTACCAGTTCTCTCACAAGTTGAGGTTGTCCACTAACTACCAGTTCTCTCACAAGTTGAGGTTGTCCACTACTTCTCTCACAAGTTGAGGTTGTCCACTAACTACCAGTTCTCTCACAAGTTGAGGTTGTCCACTAACTACCAGTTCTCTCACAAGTTGAGGTTGTCCACTAACTACCAGTTCTCTCACAAGTTGAGGTTGTCCACTAACTACCAGTTCTCTCACAAGTTGAGGTTGTCCACTAACTACCAGTTCTCTCACAAGTTGAGGTTGTCCACTAACTACCAGTTCTCTCACAAGTTGAGGTTGTCCACTAACTACCAGTTCTCTCACAAGTTGAGGTTGTCCACTAACTACCAGTTCTCTCACAAGTTGAGGTTGTCCACTAACTACCAGTTCTCTCACAAGTTGAGGTTGTCCACTAACTACCAGTTCTCTCACAAGTTCACAACTTTCTCTCCGGGACTAAACTATATTAAGAGATTAAATAATGTTTATAACAATAATGATATTATAAATACTAAACTTGTGGAAAATTACATTTATCTGTATGTAACTCATTACATACATACAAGTAAATGGTAACAAAGATAATTATTATTTATCAATGTTACATAGACAAGTAGGAATTTGGGACACCTAGCCCCTTCGAGGCGGGGTAGATGGCAGACCAGAGGCCTAGCTTCTCCCTACGAGCCCCGTGAGGGCGGGGAATGTGGCTAGGCCTGGGGACACTTGGTCCCAAAGATGCGGAGGTACTTGTCCCTCCTCCCATGGGAGACTTAAGTCTCGAGACACTCCCCAGATAAGGAGCCAAGGCCGGGTCACCACTACTTGGAAAAGACCCGGGCCGGGAGAATACCGGCGAATAGATCGACACCATGCCTAACCCTTCTAGGGTAGCATCGACACCATGCCTAACCCTTCTAGGGTAGGGTAGGTGCCTGAGCCCGAGCCCTTAGCTCATAAGACTGTCATTCCCATTTGCCACCTTGGGGCGGGGATGGCAGACCAGAGAGGCCTAGCTCGTGGCTAGGCCTGGGGACAGTTGGTCCCAAAGATGAGGAGGTACTTGTGCCTCCTCCCATGAGAGACTTAGGTCTCAGACACTCCCTAAAGAGGGAGCCAAGGCCGGGCCACCACTTGGAAAAAGCCCGGGCCGGGAGAATACTGGCTAATATTTAATAATAATAATACCGGCGAATAAAAAAATAAAAAAAATAAAAAGGTTGGTGACATCGACACCATGCCTAACCCTTCTAGGGCAGGGTAGGTGCCTGAGCCCGAGCCTTTAGCTCACAAGACTGTCATTCCCATTAGCCCCCTTGGGGCGGGGATGGCAGATCAAAGAGGCCTAGCTTGTTGCTAGGCCTGGGAACAGTTGGTCCCAAAGATGAGGAGGTACTTGTGCCTCCTCCCATGGGAGACATAGGTCTCAGACACTCCCTAAAGAGGGAGTCAAGGCCAGGCCAACACTTGGAAAAGGCCCGGGCCTGGAGCTTATCTTTAATAATAATAAAAATAATAACCCTCTCGGGTATCCAAAATATTCCGTATATATATATCAATTATATTAATTTAAATATGAGTTTAAACATTTTTATAAAGGAATGTAGAAAAGAATTTTTTAAAATTCCAAATTTTTATAGTAATATTCAAAAGATTTTCAATGAATTTTAGGGATTTACAAAAATTTCACTTATATTTAAACGTACAATATTTGTGTAATAAGAAATAATTGTGTTGATAACAGAATATGTTTATTATAAGTTATGAGGTGGGACAAGGAATGTGGACACACTGGTGGACTACTGAAAACTGTAATTATTATAAGTTATAATATTTTCTTATTATTCTATAATGAAGATAACATCTTATTATCATACTAAAAAGACTATCTACTACACGAGGGTCATTACGACTATCTACAATACGAGGGTCATTACTAGGGATAAGAGGTGGGACAAGGAATGTGGACACACTGGTACAAGGTGTGAGACTGGTGGTGTGAGGGAAAAGTTCAATAGATAGGAGTAGCGACTTGTTAAGTAGCTACTTGTTAAGGTAGGGTAAGTCAAGCTCCCGCTATTCCCCCCCCCCCCCCCCCGATTGTTCGTATCGCTCTTGGGCCGTGCGGACAGGCTGCGCAGTAGCTCCTGACTCTGTTGGTTTCTGCACAGTTTTCCTCAGTGCATTTGCTGCCTGACCACGGTAGAGTGCGGTTGTGCTCTGCACCCCTCTGCTGTTTTCGGGCGAGCTACCTCATTTCGTCACTCAACCTTTGAGTAGTGAGGACGTGCGCTGCTGCTGCCCCTGGCGTTGATTAGTGGCAGCTATATTTTCACAGCATGGCGCAGGAGACGCATAAACACAGTCTGTGTTGAGCTTATCCGTGGGGCTGTGACAGGAACTTCTATGGACCAGCTACTACCTGCAATCATACAAGATACATATGGTATTGCTGACGAGGAGATATATGGAGTAGCGCTGAATGGCACGACGAGGATCTTTGTCAAGTTTAATTTGGCAAGTGTGTATGAGGCGGTGGTAGACAAGTACCAGGAGGTTACTTTGACAGTTAACTCCGCTGTGACCGTGCGACTTCACGACGTTTCTCGCCATTACACATGGGTTAAGATTAGAAATGTGCCATTCGAGGCGGATGATTCTGACATCCGTCTTGCGATGGGCAAATATGATACAGTACATATGGCCACTGTTGGGAAGTGGGCCACTGGGCCATACGCAGGGAAACTCGAAAAAACGTATTCTGTGAAGATGACGTTACATTGCCCTATTCCGTCATACGTAGTGCTGCCAGAATTTCGTACCCAGGTGTTTGTGACATACGCTGGGCAACGCCGGACCTGTCGGTTATGTGGGTCATATGATCACCTAGCGGCTCTGTGTGGAAGGAGGCGTGGCAACATGGAACAAAGGCAACGACATACAGCAGTAGAGAAGGGTGAGGAGCAAGATTTGCCTTATGTGACTCTGCCTACACAAGGTGGGTCCTGGAGTGAGGAGGTCGAGAGAGCGGAGGAGATGGAGTCAGCAGGTGTGACGAGGGGGGGGACACCCCTTCATTGAACGCAGCTCAGGTGTTGGAAGAGGACACCCCGACTGCGAGTGATAGCGATGTGGAAGACTCATTAGCCATGGCTTTAAATGTGTTATTGGCTGACAAGAGTATTGGGAAGGTTGGGAGTGCAGACCTAGTTCTTGGGTCTGTTGTGGATCAGGGCGTGGAACAGGATCTGCGGTCTGCGCAGTGTGATAAGAATATTTTGATGCAAGCGGTGGAGGTGGAGGTCCACCGGGACAATGTATCAGACGACATGATGCAAGCAGAGGGAGCATCATGGAAGCGCGCTGCTGCGCTATCTGACTCCGAGGACGTGATCACGCCTGCTCAGCGCACTGGCAAAAAGTCCTGGGCAGAAGTTACGCAGAGAGGACACAGCGGCCCTAAGGGGCAGGAGTTGGTTAAGAGCGTTTCTAAAGGGGGGGAGAGGGACCGAGGTGTCACGAAACGATCTGGTGGCAAGACAGTAACAGGGTCAAGAAGGAAAACCACTCTGTAAGCTTCAAGTGCATGACATTGAACATTAATGGATTGAGATCAGAGAGAAAGTGTGTATGGTTTAGTGAATATTTGGTGCGTAATAGTGTTGACGTGGTGTTCGTGCAGGAACACAACTACAGACCAGGTTATGAGTTGAAGGTGAATGGGTATAATGTGTATGTGGAGCATGCGATAAGGTTGAAAGGAGGAGTTGCCATCCTGGTAAGGGAAACTAGCCCGTTCGTAGTGAGGCTTTGTGAGGGTGGGGAGGGGAGGGTGATTCGTGTAGATGGGTGGTGGGGTAGGGCACAGATGAGTTTGGTGTGTGTGTATGGTCCAGCAGAGGGAGAAGTGCGTATTAAGAATAAATTTGTGAAGGATGTCTTAGTATATTATTTGCGTGCTTTGCCGGGTGTAGCTGTAATTGGTGGTGATTGGAATTTTTTTTTTTTTTTTATATTTTATTTAGAACAATACAATACAAGAGATAGATAAAGACAATAACAGTTCTTACACAGAATAAATCATTAACAACCACACAAACATGAACTTGAGATAACACAAATATCCCTCCTCACCCATACATGAAAACCCCTACACCTATGATAACCAATAAACGACTAATTCCAAATGCATTGTTATATGATTAACAAAACACACCATAATATGCATATATTGTCACATTGTAAATTATAAAGTAGGACACCTTATACGTTAAATACAATTAACGTAATGTATTGAGAATAAGGTAAAAACAATATGTTCATCAAACACAGAATATATTAATAAACAAGGATCCAACACACTGACACCTCTACAAGCATCTAAAACATGCATATGAATAACATACATAGAACAATCCCACTGCAAAGTCAAACACATATATTGAGTATACTCGTCACAAACCATGAATACACATCATACACCCAAGTTCATACACATTCACCCACTACATACCAGGAGGCGACCCCGTTTCCACCCCTGACAGCCCATCAACATAACACATTGTACCATCCCTACCCTGCTCCACCCACCTAATTTACAATTTTAATGAAACCTCTAATGTAAGGTCTCTATATCCCTCAGAGAAATCCCGCTCCCACCTCCTCCCATAAAGTTCTCTATTACGGCACAACGTTTTATAAAACGTAACAGCCAATACCCTAGTCTTCACCTCACTTACCCCTTTCCCCCTCATTCCCCACATAATGTAAACATAATCTACCATAATGTACCCCACAGCCCTAATAATACTTTCATCCATACCCCCCACATCAAGACTCAATGCCCGCAGAACAGAGAAGTATTGACCACTTATCTTATGCAACACCCTGCTCAACCAACCCCTGACGCTCCCCAACCCCTCACAAAAATACACTACATGGAATGCAGAATCCTCCCCGCCACATATTCCCCATACCCCCCCCCTCAACCACCCGTCTAGCTCGTAAGACAACTCCCGAAGGTAAAATCCCATGCAAAAACCGATACATCACCTCACGTCCACGGGGTTGTAACCTTAACCTACCAAACCTTCTCCATATACATCCCCAGTCATACATGGGGAAAATCCCCTCCACCGGAGCCACAACCCTTTCCGCTTACATCCTACACAGCCTACTTATTTTTACCTTACCCAGATCCCTAACCATCACCACTGACCTCAAAATAGTTTCACACTCCCTCAACTCCGTCCCAGAAAACATGCGTTTCAATTTATTGTGTACCTTAACCAACCCCCCCCACTCACACCCTCCCTCATCACCTCCCTTTTAATGAAGATACATTTGACCCTCCTCTTTAAGTTCATTAAACCCAACCCCCCCTGACACACAGGTAACATTACTACATCCCTTCTAAGCCAATCACAACCTGAACCCCACAAAAATTTAAAAACCCCTCTAAGTATAGTTGCAATTGCCGTCCCCGTTAAAGGGAACACGGCAGCCACATGCCAAACCTTGCTATACAATAAAACGTTAATTACAATGGCACGCTGCACAAGGGTCAACTGATAAGGCCGCAATGCTCCCAATCGACCCAGTATCTTTTCTACCAACCTGACCGAATTATTAACACGTGCAACCTCAAGATCATCTGCATAGATTAGACCACAAATTTTTAATGACATCACCCGCTTCTTTACGACTGCACTACCCCACTCGACCCTCTCCCCCCAAGTTCCTAACCCCATAATCATGGACTTCTCCGAATTTACCCTCATACCAGTTGCACATGCAAACGTGTCAACCACTCCATCTAAGGCGTTTATGGACATCCCCTCTCTAACCAATACAGTGGTATCATCTACATACCCTATGAGAACAGGCCAAACGCCCCCAGTACCCCACCCCAACCCCTCCACTAACGCCCATATGGCGCTCCACCATTCTATAAAAGGGGTCCTGTATGCATGCAAATAAAAGCTGTGACATAGGACACCCCTGTCTAAGACCTCTGCCCATTACAATCCTACCCCCTAATCTTCCATTAATCTGTACTCTCACCATTGCCCCTCTATATAACGCCTCTACCCATCCCACTATTTCTTCCCCATAGCCCTGTTTCCTAAGGATAGCTCTCAACGCCTCTCGCTCCACCCTATCATAAGCTCCTTGCCAGTCTAGTGCAACCAAACCCCCCCCTTCCCCCCCCTTTTTCTTCCACGAAATCCCTTAAAAGACCATGTCCCACCCCCATAGACCTACCTGGCAACCCAAACTGGGTTTCCGATACAACCCTCCCTACAACACACTTGATCCTATTTCCTAAAATTTTCGCAAATAACTTATAATCCGCGCATAACAACGATATTGTTCTATAGTCCCTGAGCGAACGCTGTTCCTTACCCTTCGGTACCAAAACAACTACAGCTGTTGCCTGTCTTTCACCCAACCTTCCCCTTACCTTCATCAAGTTTAGTAACCTCACCAAAAAACCTTTTATTAACTCCCAATGCTGTTGATAAAACTCCGCCGGCAGTCCATCGATTCCCGGTGCTTTGCCCTTTCGCATGGCACTCAAAGCTCTCCATATTTCCCCCTCAGTTATGTCCCCCCCCCAAAGCTTCCCTATCACTGTGTCCTAACCTACATGGCACACTTCCACACACCCTCTCTAAATCCCCTAATCCTACCCCTTCCTCCCGCCAATACTTTTCGTACCACTTATCCGCAAACAACCCCATCCCATCCGTAGTGTGGATAACCTGACCCACCCTATACCCTCCCACCGACTCAAGAACCTCCAAACATGGAATAGCTGTTGCCTGCTGACGTTGTTTTTGTCTGCGCAACACACACGAGGACGGCCTATCTCCCCATAACACCTCCTCCACCCCCGCCATTACTCTCACCGCTTGGAACCGCTCGTCCTGAATTTCCCGCAACTGCTCTTTAAGTATCATAATGTTGTCCATCGGATAGACACCCTCTACTGTCCCTTTTACATAACAACCCCGTAACCTGTCCTCCAAATAATTAATCAACCCAAATTTTAAAGAATTAATCCTTTTCCCCTCCCTCACATAATAACGCCGAATCCGGTATTACGTGGTTACTCTACTGTGGAGAAATCGAGAGGACCATTTAGTGGAGTAGCCATCTTAGTAAAATTAGGCTATACATTTAAAAATATTCATGTTGATGAAGATAACATTCTTGCAATAGAAATGACAACGTCTCATGGACAACTACTGATAGTAACTGGATATTTTCCCCCGAGACAACAATATATAGAGTCAATTCCTCTACATAGGATATTAAGTAGGAATATTCCAACAATTCTAGCAGGAGATTTTAATGCTCATCACCCTGTCCTCTTCAACTGTAGAGCTGGTGTTCCACTGGGTGACTTAAAAGGAAAACAACTCTTTAATATCATGACAGCTAGAAACTTGTCATTTCAAGGCCCATTCTTTAAATCGTACATTGGACCTCATCCAGGGACACCTGATATAGTACTGACCAACAGGGACTGTGACATCTTTCACTGTCGTATATCTCCTGGTGGGCATGTAGGATCTGACCATATCCCTGTTATAATACAACTACAAACTTCTCCATTTAGAATACCTGTACCACCTAAACCCAATCTTAACACCCTAGGATTTGACCCCTTCAGGGCATATCTGGGTGATGATGAAATTGTGTCATTGGAAAATCTACCTTCCAATGCAATTGATGATGCAATCAGGTCCCTGCATAATCGAATAATTGAAGCAACTAATGCAACTTGTCAATTAGCTTCCACAAAGATATACCAACAATATAAACCTACTAGGGAAATTAGAGACAATTTGAGAAATTATCAAGCAGAATGTCGAAGGCATCTTCAAACGCGACAACCACCAGCAGCTACACTGCGCCGATTAAGGCACGAATTAATTAACATGATTAGTCATCACAAACGGGACATATGGAAACTTCTAGTTCTTCAAGCGAATCAATATAAACGTGAACCAGCAAAATTTTGGAGTAAGATCCGACAACTTTTAGGGGCAAAGCACAAGGCTCCTAACTACCTAGTTCATATCTTCACTGATGAGGATGAGGAAGATGTTGAAATTAAACTTGACGATCCACAGGACCAGGCTAATTTGATGGGTGATGTATGGGAGAAAATTCTCTCCCATAATAACAGTCGTCAATTTAACAATAATCATTATCAGTTACTAAATGAATGGAGAGATGAGAACTTGAATGACCTACAACCACTACCTTCCATCGATACTTCAACTCTTGAAGATACCCACCCGCTTACTAGACCTATTACATTACTAGAGATAAGTCACGTTATTGGAAGAATGAGAAATAGAGCCCCTGGCCTCTCTGGAATAACAATGAAACAAATAAAGTACCTACCTAGAAATTGTAAACAGTCTTTGGTAAATATCTTTAATGCCATCTTGGCCTCAGGACATTTTCCAGTTGTTTTTAAGACTGCTAAGATGATCTTTCTTGGTAAGCCCAATAAAGACATCCACCAACCTGGGAACTATAGACCTATATCTTTACTTGAAGTCACTGGAAAAGTTCTTGACAAAGTAATTTCCAACAGATTGAACTACTATATGGAGTTTAATCACTTTTTTACTGAAAAACAATTTGGCTTTAGAACACATAAAGGTACCAATCATGCAATAAATGTTATTTTCGATACTGTAGCAAGTCTAAAACATCAGGGCAATCTTGCCTTAATTGCCACCAGAGATGTTCATAAAGCTTTTGATAGCTTATGGCATGATGGCCTTATATACAAACTCATTGACCTACCAGACCATAACTGGACTTTTCTCAGAGTAATTTATAATTTCTTAACTCAAAGAAAAATCATTCCCACCTTTCATGGCAAGTCGACAGAACCTTTTATACCGACGGCTGGTGTCCCACAAGGTTCTTGTCTCAGTCCACTTCTGTTTAACATTTATGTGAATGACCTTCCTCAACCAGAGTTTAATGATACAATTGTGACACAGTTTGCAGATGATGTTATTCATGTCGTCTCATCAACTCCAGTAACAGGAAAATACAAGTATGAGAGAGTCATAGAAAAAATGAATATTGAACTTCGTCGAACATCTAATTGGGAGAAGAAATGGAGAATTACGACTAATCCTGACAAGGTCCTTGTTAGCACGATAGGATGTTTTGCATCAACCATCGAAGATAAAGGGGGTATCTCCATCAGAGGTACACCTGTAGCCATTAGAAACCCTAACAAGATCTTGGGATATGAAATAGACAGGCTGCTCCACTCAACATCTCATGTAACTAAAAAGATCAACACAGCCAAAGCCGGTCTTAGCAGACTCTTTCGATTCAATCAAGCCCCTCAACATGTCAAAAAACATCTGTATAAAATGATAATAAGACCTATACTTGAATACCCTTGTGTCCCAATGTCATTAACAACAAAGACCAACATGCTACGGTTACAAAGGGTCCAGAATAGAGCTCTTCGCTTTATTACCGATACCAGGAGGAGAGACAGAGTTAAAATGGCAGATTTACACACACAACAAGATATTACTGCCATAAATGTACGCCTTGACACCCTAAAAAAGAAACAACTTTATACAATGCAAGAACTATACATGCCAGATAGAGAACATCCTATACAAGTGGTTAATACCACCGATTACACCATCAATACTCCGCCTCACAGGACTCAAAGAATGACTCTCCCACAGAGGGTCCGTCGTTTTATTCATAAAGATGATTACCCTCGACCCATGATATTGAGCAACCTCCCTGATGAAAAGGATTGGATACCACCAGAACCCTTCTATGTATACTGAGAAAATCATCGCCCCCAATTAGGGAGACATCTTAAATAACTTTCTAATGTAAAATTATGCTATTGACTATTGTTGGACACCACCATTAAGAAGCTATTGTCACGAACTTATAAACTGGCCAGAAAATTATTGCCTTTCTTGTCGTATAAATATCCGCTGTGCAATGGCGAAAAAAAAAAAAAAAAAAAAAAAAAAAAAAAAAAAAAAAGCAATTGCAACTTGTATAACTACTACCAATTCAGAGTCATGTACTTATATACCTATTATATCTATGTGACTCTGATGGGTTAGTATTATACCCCTTAAAGAATATCTTATTAATTCACATACACTTTTTAAATTACACCAAAGTGGTTGGGCCACTTACCTTTTATATCCTACCTCTCCCCCCCCTCCAACCCTTTTCCAATATTTCCATCCTTACCCATCCTTCTTCCTTACCCATCTTACCAAAGCTCTGGTCATTAGAACTCGAAAAGCATTGATTTTCTTGTTTCAAGAAGACATTGCCTGATTGGTTGATTTCTGGAGACTGTTCATCTTGGCTCCAGGACTTGGTGCGTCGCTGGCTTCCTGCCCAAGGGCAGACCGTTGGCCTCTGCACTCTTGCAGCTGGGTGAAGTCTTCCCACCTCAACCTGTTGGATGTAACTTGCTGATATATTGTTCAAGAGCATCACCACCACACCTCTGCACTCTGTGTATGTGTAATCCTTGCTTACCGACATCCTCTTCCCCATGTTCGGTTGTGAAGGCATCTCGGAGAATTAGACAGCTTTTTTTTAAACAATATCTTTTTTTTGTGTGACACGGGTTTAGCTCTCTGTTGTGCCGTAATCTCCTCAGAGGCCAGTCAAGCCCTCTTCATTGAGGTGGTTAAAGATTCCCACACAGTGGATCGGCTTGACTACATCGCTCTGGAGACACCAGCACCTTTCTCTCCTCTAAAATTTTCTTCTTTTTTCTGGATCGGCTGGACCTGCTCCTGCGTCGGTGGGAGTATTCGTCTGGTCCGGTGCCCGTGGCTGCATTCCTTGTAATTAATGCATGGGAAGCCTCATCTTGGCAGGTACACTTACAACACAAACATGACCTGTCAGAATTACGCACTTGATGCCCCTTAGACGCCACTCACGATTCAAGCAGCATATCCACCTGTGCTGTTGTCATCATGGCAACTGCACAGAGACCCAGTTTTCCGACAATGGCCTTGATGTTAAAGTACTCTAAAGCTGACAAGGATTCGATTAACTATGCCTCTACCTTTTTCAACATTACCCAGGCCCGAATGATAAACATCTTCAAGACTCATACCGGATGTAAGGTTAATCTTGATCCTGTCAACTATGACCTATGTACAAGTAAGGAAGTCCGAGAAAAGCTCTTTCAGGCAGGTTTTGCTATCGATTGGGCTCCTGATCATAAGGCCAGGAGTACAGTCGTGGCAAAATTTGTTGACTCATCCCTGCTAAACGAATACAACCAGAACAAAGACGCCTTGATGACAGACATTTCATCTCAAAACCAAGTCACAGTTGAGGAACTTTTCCATCCTGAACGTTCTAATATCCTTAAGATCAGATGTTCCACTCCAGATGAGGCTGATAAATTGTTCAAACATGGTGTCCGAGCTAACTACTTTCTTATTCCACCTACTTCATTGTTTCTACCTAACTATGTTGCTATTCATCAGTGCTACAAATGCCTTGAGTTTGGACATTTAAAGAACATTTGTAACAAGCAACTGCTGTGTTCTAAGTGCTCTTCTCCAGGCCACACATGGCAAAAATGTTCCAACCCTCCAAAATGTTTGCACTGCTCTCAGGCACATTCTGCTACTTCTTTCAACTGCCCTACTCGTAAGGAATATGTTTCTTCCTTACGAAAAGACCAACCTCTGAACCTCCCAAGCCCAGTCTTGACTCCATGCTCACAAAAACGGACAACATCCTCATCCACTTACCAACCAAACTCTTCTGTTCCTCCTGCTACCACTTCTACAACTTATCCTTCCTATGCTGCTGCTGCACAAACAAACCTTCCCTCGGCCTCTTCATCCTCAAAACAATCTAATATCCTTGAGACCATTGTGCTCACTGCTGTATACTGTCATAAAGCATTTAAGAGTGCCAACTATACAACGATGCTGAATGATCTTTTGAAAGCCAACAATTTTGACCCCATCATTTTCCCTCCTGATTTCTTTCTTCCCAAGGATGAAACTCTTCCCAACTGCTCTCTCTCCACTCCAGAATCTCCTCTTCATGCTTCTACTCAGGCAGACCCTTCTCCTTCCTCCCATATGCCAAAATCCTTTCCTTCTAATCCTTCCAACAGCTCTGGCTCCAACACCAAAAGATCTCAACCTCGTTCTTCCTCTACTCGTCCCTCTCGTTCTCCTACTCTCAAGTCTCGACCTCCTACTCTCAAGTCTCGACCTCCTACTATGGAACAAAAGTATACTGACTCTCCCACATTCAACAACTGTCTGAATAAAGTTCAGCACTTAATGAATCAACCCTCGCCCTCACCCTCTCCCTCTCGCTCCAACTCATCCTCTCATCTTACCACTACATCTAGTCCCACCTCCTACTCCAGGCCCCCCTCACCTTCCCATTCCCGTTCTCAATCCAGAAACCGCAAAACACAACCGATCAAATATAGATCAGGTGATGGTACACACATGATGGGTTAGCACGAAAAAAATAGGAAAGACTTCCAATTCCGATCTTCAAGTAACCCCAACCATGGCCCTTAAGGTTATTCAATTTAACATAAGAGCATATAACGCAAACAAATACATTCTTGCTGACCTCGTTGAATCAGAACAACCAGACGTGTTGTTATTAAACAGCACGTGTGTGCGTGATGATCAACGTGTCAGACACTTAGGATATACAGCCCGTCAATCTCCTGCTGAAAACTGGAATGGCGTAGCTATTCTTGTTAAAAGTACAATTAAACATGAGTTCTTATCCCTTCCATTTACATATTCTCACAGCATGGCCGTGAAAATTTACACGATACACGGACCCATCATCCTGTACACGACATATACCAGACCACACTAAAACATTAACATTCATGATTTAACCATTCTTTTTAATCATACACATCTCCCTGTATACCTACTTGCCGACCTCAACGCCAAACACACAGACTTCCATGACAACTCCACAAATTTGCGTGGAAGGCAACTTCATACACTTGTAACACAGAAACATCTTATACACCTCGGACCTTACTTCCCAACAGTCTATACATACAATGGCCAAGGCACCCCTGATAAAATTTTTACAAACAGAGCTAGTAATCGCTTACATCACTACACAACACCAGGACCGCTCTCTGGATCTGACCACATTCCTATCATTTTCCATATTTCATCAAATCCTATACTCATTCCAGTTCGCCCCTCTCCCGCTTATTCTCAGGCGGACTGGGATCTGTTCAAACAACGCTTAAACACTCTTGATCTCACACACAACTGTGACAATAGACCAGTATCAGACATAGACACACAAATTAACGCATTCAACAATCAATTACCCAAACTGCTACAGAGGTTGTCCCAATGACACACCACAAAGTACGTTACTCTTTTCGTCCATCAGAAAGAACAAAAAGATTACTCACATGTTACAGACACCATTTCCTAGCAAACCAAAACAGACTAAATATCATCCGACGGGACCTCACTATTTTACGTACACATATCATCCATAGCCTAGATGATGACCACGCCCGACATTGGCAATCAGTTATAAACACAACAGATGTACAGCGTACAAGAGATCCCAAAGCATTCTGGTCATCCATTCGGAAACTTACAGGCACCCCTCGATCCACAACCTTTAGACACATAAACAACAACAACAGACAGATCTCTGACCCTGCTGAAGCGGTACATATTTTCAAAGACATATGGGAAAACATCTTCCACCCACACCCACCAGACCAAGCTGTCATAGCACATACATTAGACATAGAGAGATGGGTATCCAACCATGAAGATTTAACCAATCCTGATCCAATCATAAACCTAAACACCCTATCTTCCACGCATCCTCTAAACTCTCCTTTTACTGTAAATGATGTTCACTCCTTACTAACACACCTTCCTAAAAAAGCTCCAGGTGCTTCTGGTCTATCACATTCAGTCCTTCGTCACCTTCCACTTTCTGTTGCTTCCGCTATCACTGACCTCTTTAATGCCTCTCTTGCATCTGGCTATTTCCCCCCATTCTTTAAATCTGCAACTGCATGTCTCATACCAAAACCTGGGAAAGACTTGACTGACCCCAAGAACTATAGACCAAGTAGCCTCCTTGAAATTTTGGGTAAGACCTTTGAACGACTTGTAAATATGCGACTCAGGACTCACCTAGAGACAAATAACTTGCTTACTGAAAGACAATTCGGTTTCCGACAACAACGATCTACCCAAGACGTTTTAAATATAATCCTGAACTATGTACGTATCAATAAAGCCCAGAACTGTACCTCCGCCCTTGTCGCCAAAGATGTAGAGAAAGCTTTTGACACTGTTTGGCATGAAGGATTAAAATACAAACTTTGCACATCCTTTGAATTAACTATAAATATGATGAAATTATTATGTCACTTTTTAGATGGCCGAACGGTGCGTATACGGTTCAGAGATCATTATTCGGACTATTTCACATTAAAAGCGGGTGTACCCCAAGACTCTGCCCTGTCTCCCACCCTATATATACTCTACACGAATGATTTACCTGAACCTCTTTACCCAAACACTTACCCTTCTTACGCAGACGATATCACTCAACTCACAACACATGAAAACTTTCGTTTCCTTGCACGCAGAACACAAAGAGAGGTCGACAGGATTACCGCCTGGGAATTATTATGGCGCATCAAAACCAACCCAAACAAGTCAAAAATCACTTACTTCCATAGAATGCGTGATGTCCCCACTCCTGTCGAACTCAAAACAAGCACCTCCCGTACCCCCATCCCACGCTCCTTCTCGACAGTTGTCCTTGGTGTTACCCTCGACCACACACTGAACCTAAAATCTCACATTACTGCAAAGACCACACTGGCGGGAACTGCACTCTCAAGGTTATATAAGCTGCGAGGAGCCAGTCCCAAGACAAAACTACATCTTTACAAAGCACTCATTCGTCCTCTACTCTCTTACTTTCCACTCGCTCTGACGTTAATCGCCAAGACAAACGCACTAAAATTTCAACGTATCCAGAATCGTGCATTACGTTGGGTGTTGGGAGTGAGGTGGGACGAATTTGCCACCAGTGAATCTCTCCACCTCACGACAAACACACCAGCTTTGAACGTATACTGGAAGACACTTAGTGACAAACAACTTGACAGACTTGAAACATATCATGACTACTGGAC
>NC_091389.1:1751443-1966093 GCF_038502225.1 Cherax quadricarinatus | reverse complement strand
TACTTGGATAACATACCTGAAAACTCCAGTTTAGTCCTAGCTGGATAACATACTGAAACCAGGTTATCCTAGGAGGATAAATACACCTGGAACCTGGTACATCCCAGGCAGACAAATATACCTGAACCCAGGTTATTCTAGGTGGATAACATACCTGTCCTATTATCCTAGAACACATACCTGAACCTATAAGTGTTCAGGTGATAACACATACTTGAACCTAGGTTATCCAAGGTGATAAATATACCTGGAACCTATTTATCCTGGTGGATAACATACGGAACCAAGGTTATCCTAGGTGGATAACATATCTCCGAACTGAGGTTATCTCAGGTGGATAAATATACCTGAACCCCAGGTTATCCTAGGTGATAACATACCGAAATCCCAGGTTATTCTAGGTGGATAACATACTCTGAACTGGGAGGGTTATCCTAGGTGGATAACATACATGAACCCAGGTAATCCTAGGTGGATAACATTACTAAACCCAGGTTATCCTAGGTGGATAACATACCCAACCCAGACCAGGTTATCTAGATTGGATAACATGCCTGAACAGGTTGTCTATGTGGATATTAACATGCCTGGAACCAAGGTTATCCAAGGTGGATAGCATACACACAGACAGGTTATTCTAGGTGGATAACATACCTGAACCCATGTTATCCTAGGTGGATTACGTATCTGAACCAAGGTTATTCTGGGTGGATAACATACCTGAACGCAGGTTATCCAAGTTGGATAACATACCTGAACCAAGATTATTCTAGGTGGATAACATACCTGAACCCAGGTTATCCTAGGTGGATAACATACCTGAACCCAGGTTATCCTAAGTGGATAACAGCCTGAACAGGTTATCCTGGGTGGATAACATACCTGAACCAAGGTTATCAGGTGGATAGCATGCCTGAACCCAGGTTATCGTAGGTGGATAACATGCACTGAACCCCAGGTTATTGTGGGTGGATAACATGCCTGAACACAGGTTATCCTGGAGTGGATAGCATGCCTGAACCCATGGGTTATTCCTAGGGTGGATGCCAACCTGAACCCAAGTTATACAAGTTGGATATTGCTAAGTCAGATTTATTTCCTTGGGAGGTTGGATAGCATGCCACAGGACCAGAGTTATCCACAGAGTGGAATAACATACACAGTTGAGTTATCATAGATGGATAACATGTATGAACCCAGGTTATCTGTTGGATAACATACCTGAACCAGGTTATCATAGGTGGATAACATACCTGAACTGAGTTATCCTAGGTGGATAACATGCCTGAACCCAAGGACTTATCCTGGGATTGGATAAGCATGCCTGAGCCCAAGGTTATTCTAGGGTGGATAACGTACCTGGAAGCCCAAGGTTATTCTGGGTGGATATTTCCCAATGCCTGAACCCATACTTTATTCCTAGGGTGGATAAGCCATGCCATGGAACCGCAGGTTATCCATAGGGTGGATAATATACCTGAACCCAGACCCTTGGTTATTCTGGAGGTCGATAACATGCCTGAACCCCAGGGTTATTCCTAGGTGGATAACATACATGAACCCAGGTTATTCTGGGTGGATAACATACCTGAACAAGGACCATCCTAATGGATAACATGCCACCTGAACTAGGTTATTCTATGGGTGGATAGATAACTACCGAACCCAGGTTATCCTAGGTGGATAACATACCTGAACCCGGCAGGTATCTGGAGGTGGATAACATACCTGAACCAGGTTATCCCTGGAATGGATAAAATGCCTGAACCCACAGGTTAGTCTGGGAGTGGATAACATGCACTGAACTCTCAGGTTATTCCAAGAGATTAACATACGGTGGAACCCCAGGTTATCCTGGGTGGAAAGCACATGCCATAGACCCAGGTTATTCTAGGGTGGATAACATACCTGAACCCATGGTTATCCTGGGTGGAATAACATACCCCTGAACCCTAGGTTATTCTGGAGTGGATAACATACCTCAGAACCCAGGTTATCCTGGGTTGGATAACATCCCACCTGAACCAGGTTATTCCTAGTTTATTAAGGCATTAATTAATTCCTGAATCCCAGGTTATCCTTAGGGTGGATAACATGCCTGAACCATAGGTTATTCCTGGTTGGATAACATGCCTAGAACCAAGGTTATTGTACTTGGGTGGATGCTTATGCCACCTGGAACCCATGGAATTATCCTGGGTTGAAAACATGGGCCTGAACCAGGTTATCCTATGATAACATTGCCTGAACCCAAGGGGTTTATTCCTAGGTGGATAACATATCCTCAGACCTAAGGTTTATTCCTAGGTGGAATAACATGTACCTGGGAACCCAGGGTTAACATCTAGGGTGGATAACGCCACCTGCAACCCTGGTTAATCCCAGAGGATAACATGCCTGAACGCTGGTTATCCCTGAAGTGGATAACATGCCTGAACCCAAGGTTATTTCTAGGGTGGATAACATACCTGAACCCAGGATTTATCTAGGTTGGATAACAAAAATTGAACCAGGTTATGATGTGGATGCATACCTGAAGCCCATAGGTTAATTCTAGGTGGATAACATGCCTGAAGCCCCAAGGTTGTTCTGGGTTAGGATAACATATGCCTGGTTCCCAGGGTTATCTAGGTGGAATTAAGCATACCTGAACAGGTTATTCTATGGTGGATAACATGCCTGAACCAGGTTATCCAAGTTGGGATAACATGCCTGGAATTAAAGGTTATTCTAAGATGATTAACATACCTGAAGCCCCAGGTTATTCCCTGGGTGGTATAACATGCCTGAATTAAGGGTTATTACTAGGTTGGATAACCCTTCACCTAGGACCAACGGTTATTCCTGGGTGGATAAGCAATGCCACCTGGAACCCAAGGTTATCCTGAATTGGTGAATAGCTATGCCTGAATTTAGGATTATTCATAGGTGGATAACATACAGACCTGGTTAATTCTGGGAGGATAACATTCTGGTAGGTTATCTAGGTGGATAACATGCCTGAACCCAGGTTATTCATAGGTGGATAGCCATGCCTGAACCCAGGTTATTCTAGGTCGGATAACATGCACCTGAACTTAGGTTATCCCTAGGTTGGATAACATACACCTGACCCCGGGTTGCATCCCCCTGGGTGGAATAACATGCCTGAACCCAGGATTATTCCTGGGTTGGAATCTTAATACTACCAGGATTCTCTAGGTGGATATCAAACCTGAACCCAGGTTATCCCTGGGTGGATAACATAATTGGAACCCAGGTTATTCCTAAGGTGGAATAACATGGCCTTGAACCCAGGTTATTCCTGGGTGGATAACATGCCTACCCAGGTTATTCTAGGTGGATAACATGGCCTGAACCCAGGTTGTCTGGAGGTTGGAATAACATGCCTGAACCCAAGTTATCCTAGGTGGATAACAATGCCTGAACCCACTTGGGTTATTCCTAAGGTTGGATAACATTGCACCTGAACCCAAGGTTATTCCTAGGATGGATTAACCATTACCTAGAACCCAGGCTTATTCTGGGTGGATAACATGCACCTGGAACCCAAGGTTATTCTAGGGTGGATAATCACCTGACCCAAGGTTATTCTAGGTGGATAAGGGATGCCTTGAACCCTGGGTTATCCGGAGGTGGATAACATGCCTGAACCCCAGGTTTATTCCTAGGGTGGATAACATGCCTGGGCAGGTTATTCTAGGTCCGATAACATACTAGACCCAGGTTATTCTGGGTGGATAACATACCTGGGACCCAGGTTTATCCTAAGGTTGGATTAGCATGCCTGAACCCAAGGTTATTCTAGGTGGACATGCAACCTGGATGCCTAGGTAATCCCAGAGTTTGGATAACCATGGCCGTAGGACCAAGATTATTCCTGGGTGGATAACATTGGGCCTTGATCCAGGTTATCCTGGGTTGGATAACATGCCTCAGAACCCTGGATTTATTCTAGGGTGGATAACATACCTGAACCCAGGTTATCCTAGGTAGATAACATGCCATAGGGACCCAAGGTTAAGTCTGGGTGGATAAGCATAGCTTCAGACCCACATGGTTATCCTAGGGTGGATAACATGCCTCAGAACCCAGGATATTTCTGGGAGTGGATTGACATGCCTGGAACTGCAGGTTATCCTAGGTAAGATAACATGCATAGAACCCAGGTTATCCTGGGTGGATAACATGCCTGAACCCTTAAAGGTTATTCTGGAGGTGGATGTATACCTGAACCAAGGTTCTTCTGGAGGTGGATAACATGCCTGAATTTAGGGTTATCCTAGGTGGATAACATGGCCTGGAACCCAGGTTAATTCTGGGTGGATTAACATGCCTGGGAACCCAGGTTATCCAAGGATTGGATAACATGCCTGAACCCAGGTTGTTCCTAGGTTGGATGTATACACACAGACCAAAAGGTTCTTCTAGGTGGATGGCATTGCCTGAACCCAGGTTATCCTAAGGTGGATAACATGCCTGAACCAATAGGTTATTCCTGGGTGGATAACACACCTGAACCCAGGTTATCCTGGGTGGATAACATGCCTAAACCCAGGTTATCCTGGAAGGATATATGCTTCAATTGGTTATCCCTGGGTGGAATGTATGGCCTTGAACCCAGGATGACCTGGGTGGATAGCATACTGGGAACACAGGTTATTCTGGGTAAGGATAACATACATGAATGGGTTAATCCTGGGTAGGATAACCTACCTGAACAGGTTGTCTAGATTTGGATTAACATGCCTGAACCCAGGTTATCTAGGTGGATAACATACAGACATGGACAGGTTATTCCCTGGGGAGTTGGATGAACGTTACCCCTGGATGAGGTTATCGTAGGATTGGATAACATGCCTCAGAACCCAGGGTTATTCCTGGGAGTCGGATAACATGTACCTTGAACCCAGGTTGTTCTTACGGTTGGATAAGCATGCCTGAACCCTGGGTTATTTCTAGGTGGATAAGCATACCTGGAACTTTGGATGTTATCCGTAGGGTGGATAACATACCTGAAACCCGGGTTATCCTAGGGTGGATAACCATGCCAGACCCAGGTTTATTCTTGGGTGGATAAGCATACCTGAACCCAGGTTATTCCTGAGGTGGATAACATACCTGGACCACATGTTAATGTTTGGGTGGATAACCCGAGGCCTTGGACCTGGGTTATTCCTGGGTGGATAATAACATGTACCTGAACCCTAGGTTTATCCTGGGTGGATCAACATGCCTCAGAACCAGGTTATCCCTGGGAGTGGATAACGTACCTTGGGCCAGGTTATTCTGGGTGGATAACATGCCTGAACCCAGGTTATTCTAGGGTCGGATGGCGTTACCTGAACCCAGGTTATTCCTAGGGTCGGATAACATACCTAGAACCCAGGTTATCTGGGTGGATTAACATTGCCTAGGACTGGGTTATTCTGGGTGGAATAATACCTGAACCCCAGGATTTATTCTTGGGTGGATAACCTACCTGTGCCCAGGGTTATCCTGGGTGGATAACATACCTGGGAAGGTTATTCTGGGAGGTGCATAACCTTAACCCAGGTTATCTGGGTAATTAACATACCTGGACCCAGGTTATCTGGGAGTGGATCATACAGACCAGGTTGTTTCTAGGTGGATAACATGCTTCCTTGAACTAGGTTTTGTCAGGTGGGATGTATGACCTGAACCAAGGTTATTCTGTGGATTAACATACCTGGACCCAGGTTGTTCCTAGGTGGATAATACCCTGACCAGGTTATCCTGGGTTGGATAATATACCTGGAATCCAAGGGATCCTGGGTGGATAACATGCCTGAACCCAGGCCTATTCTGGGTGATAGCATGCCTGAACCCAGGTTAATCTGGTGGATAAACATGCCTGAACCCAGGTTATCCTAAGGGTGGATAACATACACCTGAACCCAGGTTATCCTAGGTGGATAACATGCCACTGAACCAGGTTATCTGGTGGACATGCTGACCAGGGTTATTCTGGGTGATAACATGCCTGAACAGGTTATCTGGGTGGATAACTGACCTGACCCAGGTTATTCCTGGGTGGATAACATACCTGAACCCTTAGGTTATCTGGGTGGATAGCATACCTGAACCCCAGGGTTATCTGGTGGATAACATGCCTGAACCCAGGTTATCCCTGGGTGGATAACATACCTGAACCCAGTTATCCTAATGGATAACATACCTGAACCCCAGGTTATCAAGAGTGGATAACATGCCTGAACCCAAGGATTGTTCCTAGTGGGATACATACAAGACAGGTTATCTGGTTGGATAACATACTGAACCCAGGGTTATCCTAGGTTGGATGTTGCTAGTGGCCATGAACCCAGGTTATCTAGGTAAGATAACATACCTGACCCAAGTTATCTAGGGTGGATAACATACACCAGATATGCCTGTCCTGGGTGGGATAACATACCTGAACCCAGGTTATTCCTAGGTGGATAACAATACCGGGTGAACCCAGGTTATCAGGTGGATAAGCTACCTGAACAGGTTATCCTGGATAACATGCCTGAACCGAGGTTACTGGGTGGATAACATACTGAACAGGGTTATTCTGGGTGGATGTACATGCTTGAACCCAGGATTATCCCTAGGATGGATAAGCATGCCTGAACCCAGGTTATTCTGGGAGTGGATAACCCATTACCTGAACCAGGTTATTCCCTGGGTTGGGATAACCAAGTTGGCCTGAACCCAGGTTATCCTAAGGTGGATGACCAATACATGAGGTTATTCCCTAGGTGGGATAACATACCTGAACCCCAGGTTATTCTGGAGGTGGTATGAACGTACCTGAACCCAAGGATTATCCTAGATTGGATAACATGCCTTGGACAGGTTATCCCTAGGTTGGATAACCATACCTGGGAACCCATGGTTATCCTAAGGTGGAATAACATGCCTGAACCCAGGTTGTATCCTATGGTAGGATTCAACATACCTGAACCCAGGTTATTCTAGGGTCGGATAACATACCTCATAGAACCCAGGTTATTCTGGGTGGATAATATGCCATGGGAACCCAGGTTGTTCCTGGGTGGATAGGCATGCCTGAACCCAGGTTATCCTGGGTGGAATGTATGGCCTGAACCCAGGTTCCTAGGGAGTGGATAACATGCCTGAACCCTCCAGGTTTGTTTATCCTGGGAGTGGATAACATACACAGACCTAACAGGTTATCCTAGGGTAGGATGTATGCCATGAACCCAGGTTATTCCTAGGGTGGATAACATACCTGAACCTTGGAGTTATTCTAGGTGGATAACATGCCATGAACCCAAGGTTCTTCCCTAGGTGGATAACATGCCTGAACCCAGGTTATCCTAGGTGGATAACATACCTTGAACCCCAAGGTTGTTCTAGGGTGGATAACATGCCTGAACCCAGGTTATCCTGGGTTGGATAACATGCCTAGAACCCTAGGTTGTTCTGGGTGGATAACATGCCTGGAACCCAGGTTATCCTAGGTGGATAACATGCCTGAACCCAGGTTATTCTAGGGTGGATAACGTTCTAAGCCCAGGTTGTCCTTGGGTGGAATAGGCATTGCATGAACCCAGGTTATCCCTGGGTGGATAACATGCCTGAACCCATGGGTTATTCCCTGGGGTGGATAAGCATGCCTGAATCCAAAAAGGTTATCATAGGGTGGATAACATGCCTGAACCCTTGAGGTTATCCCTGGGTGGATTAATACCTGAACTAGGTTATCCTGGGTGGATAACATACCCCTGAAACCCAGGCTTATTCTACGGGTTGGATAACATTACCTGGACAGGTTGTCCTGGGAGGATTAACATTGCCTGAAGGATGGTTATCTTGAATTGCATTAACCTGTAACATAGACCCAGGTTATCCGTAGGGTGGATAACATGCCTGAACCCATGGGTTATTCTAGGTGGATAACATGCCTGAACCAAGGTTATTCCCTTGGGTGGATGGCTGTAATGCCTGAACCCAAGGTTATTCTGGGTGGATGGATGGCATTGCCTGAACCCATGGGTTTATTCCTAGGGTGGGATAACATGCCTGAACCCTGGGTTATTCTGGGATGGATAACATACCTGAACCCTCAGGTTATTCTAGGATTGGAATGAACATACACAGACCCAGGTTATCCTAGGTGTGGATCAACATGCCCTAGAACCCAGGATTATCTAGGGTGGATAACGTTGCCTGAACCCAGAGTTTATTCCTAGGGTGGATAAGCATGCCTGAACCCAGGTTATTCCTGGGTGGATAACATACCTGAACCCAGGTTATTCTAGGTCTGATCAACGTTGCCTGAACCCAGGTTATCCTATGGTGGATAACTATGCCACCTGAACCCAGGATTTATCCTGGGTGGATAACCTTTGGTTGGGTTATTCCTAGGTCGGATAACATGCCTGGGAACCCAGGATTATTCTTGGGTGGATAGCATAACCTGGGCAGGTTATTCTGGAGTGGATGTATGCCTGGGAACAAGGTTTATCCTAGGGTGGATAAGCATGCCTGAACCCATGGTTATTCCTATGGTGGATAACATGCCTTGAACCTAAGGTTATTCCTCGGGTGGATAACGTGCCTGAACCCAGGTTATCCTAGGTGGATAAGCATACCTAGAACCCAAGGTTATTCCTGGAGGTGGATAAAACATAACCTGAACCCTTAGGTTTTTAGTCTAGGTGGATAACATGCCTGAACCTCAAGGTTATTCCTAGGGTGGATAACCTACCTGGCCTGGTCCCAAGGTTATCTATGGATGGATAACTTATGCCTGAACCCAGGTTATCTATGGTGGATAACATGCCCAGAATGCCCAGGTTATCCTGGGTGGTATAACATACACAGAAAACAGGTTATCCTACGTGGAATAACATGCCTGAACCAGGTTATCCTAAGGTGGATAACTGTTACACAGACCAGGTTATCCCTGGGTGGATGTATACATAGAACCCAGGTTATTCCTAGGGTGGATAACATGCCTGAACCCAGGTTATCCTTGGGTGGATAAGCATTCCTGAACCCGGTTGTCTGGGTGGATAGCATGCCTGAACCCAGGTTATCCTAGGGATTGGATAACATGCCTGAACCTAGGTTGCTCCTGGGTGGATAACATGCCTGAACCCAGGTTATCCTGGGTGGACTAACATGTCTACCTGAACCCCAGGGTTATCCCTAGGTTGGATAATATGCCATGAACCCTGGTTGTCCTAAGGTTGGATAACATGCCTGAACCAGGTTATCCTAGGTGGATAAGCATGTACCTGAACCAGGTTATTCCTAGGGTGGATAAGCATGCCTGAACCCTTGAGGTTATCCTGGAGGTGGATAACATACCTGAACCAAGGTTATTCCCTAGGGTGGATAACATGCCATGAAGGCCCAGGATTTATCCTAGGGTTGGAATAACCCAGGTTATTCTAGGTGGATAACATACCTGAACCCAGGTTATCCAAGTTGGATAACATACCTGAACCAAGGTTATTCTAGGTGGATAACATACCTGAACCCATGTTATTCTAGGTGGATAACATACCTGAACCCAGGTTATCCTAGGTGGATAATATACCTGAACCAAGGTTATTCTAGGTGGACCCAGATGTATATACCTGAGGTTATCCTATGTGGATAACAAGGTATTCTAGGTGGATAACATACCTGAACCCAGGTTATCCTAGGTGGATAACATACCTGAACCCAGGTTATCCTAGGTGGATAACATACCTGAACCCAGGTTATTCTAGGTGGATAACATACCTGAACCCAGGTTATCCTAGATGGATAACATACCTGAACCCAGGTTATCCTAGGTGGATAACATACCTGAACCCAGGTTATCCTAGGTGGATAACATACCTGAACCCGGGTTATCCTTGGTTGACAACATATCTGAACCTAGGTTATCCTAGGTGGATAACATACCTGAACCCAGGTTATTCTAGGTGGATAACATACCTGAACCAAGGTTATCCTAGGTGGATAACATACCTGAACCCAGGTTATCCTAGGTGGATAACATACCTGAACCCAGGTTATCCTAGGTGGATAACATACCTGAACCCAGGTTATCCAAGGTAGATAACATACCTGAACCATGGTTATCCTAGGTTGATAATATACCTGAACCCAGGTTATTCTAGGTGGATAACATACCTGAACCCAGGTTATCCTAGGTGGATAACATACCTGAACCCAGGATATCCTAGGTGGATAACATACCTGAACCCGGGTTATCCTAGGTGGATAATATACCTGAACCCAGGTTATTCTAGGTGGATAACATACCTGAACCCAGGTTATTCTAGGTGGATAACATACCTGAACCCAGGTTATCCTAGGTGGATAACATACCTGAACCCAGGTTATCATAGGTGGATAACATACCTGAACCCAGGTTATTCTAGGTGGATAACATACCTGAACCCAGGTTATCCTAGGTGGATAACATACCTGAACCCAGGTTATCCTAGGTGGATAACATACCTGAACCCAGGATCCCAGGTTATTCTAGGTGGATAACATACATGAACCCAGGTTATCCTAGGTGGATAACATACCTGAACCCAGGTTATCATAGGTGGATAACATACCTGAACCAAGTTATTCTAGGTCGATAACGTACCTGAAACCAGGTTATTCTAGTGGATAACATACCTGAACCCAGGTTATCCTAGGTGGATTACATACCTGAACCCAGGTTATTCTAGGTGGATAACATACCTGAACCCAGGTTATTCTAGGTGGATAACATACCTGAACCCAGGTTATCCTAGGTGGATAACATACCTGAACCCAGGTTATTCTAGGTGGATAACATACCTGAACCCAGGTTATTCTAGGTGGATAACATACCTGAACCCAGGTTATCCTAGGTGGATAACATACCTGAACCCAGGTTATCCTAGGTGGATAACATACCTGAACCCAGGTTATTCTAGGTGGATAACATACCTGAACCCAGGTTATCCTAGGTGGATAACATACCTGAACCCAGGTTATTCTAGGTGGATAACATACCTGAACCCAGGTTATCCTAGGTGGATAACATACCTGAACCCAGGTTATTCTAGGTGGATAACATACCTGAACCCAGGTTATCCTAGTTGGATAACATACCTGAACCAAGGTTATTCTAGGTGGATAACATACCTGAACCCAGGTTATCCTAGGTGGATAACATACCTGAACCCAGGTTATCCTAGGTGGATAACATACCTGAACCCAGGTTATCCTAGGTGGATAACATACCTGAACCCAGGTTATCCTAGGTGGATAACATACCTGAACCCAGGTTATCCTAGGTGGATAACATACCTGAACCCAGGTTATTCTAGGTGGATAACATACCTGAACCCAGGTTATCCAAGTTGGATAACATACCTGAACCCAGGTTATTCTAGGTGGATAACATACCTGAACCCAGGTTATTCTAGGTGGATAACATACCTGAACCCAGGTTATCCTAGGTGGATAATATACCTGAACCAAGGTTATTCCAGGTGGATAACATACCTGAACCCAGGTTATTCTAGATGTATAACATACCTGAACCCAGGTTATCCTATGTGGATAACATACCTGAACCAAGGTTATTCTAGGTGGATAACATACCTGAACCCAGGTTATCCTAGGTGGATAACATACCTGATCCCAGGTTATCCTAGGTGGATAACATACCTGAACCAAGGTTATTCTAGGTGGATAACATACCTGAACCCAGGTTATCCTAGATGGATAACATACCTGAACCCAGGTTATCCTAGGTGGATAACATACCTGAACCCAGGTTATTCTAGGTGGATAACACACCTGAACCCAGGTTATCCAAGTTGGATAACATACCTGAACCAAGGTTATTCTAGGTGAATAACATATCTGAACCCAGGTTATCCTAGGTGGATAACATACCTGAACCCAGGTTATCCTAGTTGGATAACATACCTGAACCAAGGTTATTCTAGGTGGATAACATACCTGAACCCAGGGTATCCTAGGTAGATAACATACCTCAACCCAGGTTAATCTAGGTGGATAACATACCTGAACCCAGGTTATCCAAGGTAGATAACATACCTGAACCATGGTTATCCTAGGTGGATAACATACCTGAACCCAGGTTATTCTAGGTGGATAACATACCTGAACCCAGGTTATTTTAGGTGGATAACATACCTGAACCCAGGTTATCTTAGGTGGATAACATACCTGAACCCGGGTTATCCTAGGTGGATAACATACCTGAACCCAGGTTATTCTAGGTGGATAACATACCTGAACCCAGGTTATTCTAGGTGGATAACATACCTGAACCCAGGTTATTCTAGGTGGATAACATACCTGAACCCAGGTTATTCTAGGTGGATAACATACCTGAACCCAGGTTATTCTAGGTCGATAACATTCCTGAACCCAGGTTATCCTAGGTGGATAACATACCTGAACCCAGGTTATTCTAGGTGGATAACATACCTGAACCCAGGATATTCTTGGTGGATAATATACGTGAACCCAGGTTATCCTAGGTGGATAACATACCTGAACCCAGGTTATCCTAGGTGGATAACATACCTTAACCCAGGTTATTCTAGGTGGATAACATACCTGAACCCAGGTTATCCTAGGTGGATAACATACCTGAACCCAGGTTATTCTAGGTGGATAACATAACTGAACCCAGGTTTTTCTAGGTGGATAACATACCTGAACCAAGGTTATTCTAGGTGGATAACATACCTGAACCCAGGTTATCCTAGGTGGATAACATACCTGAACCCAGGTTATCATAGGTGGATAACATACCTGAACCCAGGTTATTCTAGGTCGATAACATACCTGAACCCAGGTTATTCTAGGTGGATAACATACCTGAACCCAGGTTATCCTAGGTGGATAACATACCTGAACCCAGGTTATTCTAGGTGGATAACATACCTGAACCCAGGTTATCCAAGTTGGATAACATACCTGAACCAAGGTTATTCTAGGTGGATAACATACCTGAACCCAGGTTATCCTAGGTGGATAACATACCTGAACCCAGGTTATTCTAGGTGGATAACATACCTGAACCCAGGTTATCCTAGGTAGATAACATACCTGAACCCAGGTTATCCTAGGTGGATAACATACCTGAACCCAGGTTATTCTAGGTGGATAACATACCTGAACCCAGGTTATCCAAGTTGGATAACATACCTGAACCAAGGTTATTCTAGGTGGATAACATACCTGAACCCATGTTATTCTAGGTGGATAACATACCTGAACCCAGGTTATCCTAGGTGGATAACATACCTGAACCCAGGTTATTCTAGGTGGATAACATACCTGAACCCAGGTTATCCTATGTGGATAACATACCTGAACCAAGGTTATTCTAGGTGGATAACATAACTGAATCCAGGTTATCCTAGGTGGATAACATACCTGAACCCAGCTTATTCTAGGTGGATAACATACCTGAACCCAGGTTATTCTAGGTGGATAACATACCAGAACCAAGGTTATTCTAGGTGGATAACATACCTGAACCCAGGTTATCCTAGGTGGATAACATACCTGAACCCAGGTTATTCTAGGTGGATAACACACCTGAACCCAGTTTATCCAAGTTGGATAACATACCTGAACCAAGGTTATTCTAGGTGGATAACATACCTGAACCCAGGTTATCCTAGGTGGATAACATACCTGAACCCAGGTTATCCTAGTTGGATAACATACCTGAACCAAGGTTATTCTAGGTGGATAACATACCTGAACCCAGGTTATCCTAGGTAGATAACATACCTGAACCCAGGTTAATCTAGGTGGATAACATACCTGAACCCAGGTTATCCAAGGTGGATAACATACCTGAACCCAGGTTATCCTAGGTGGATAACATACCTGAACCCAGGTTATTCTAGGTGGATAACATACCTGAACACAGGTTATCCTAGGTGGATAACATACCTGAACCCAGGTTATCCTAGGTGGATAACATACCTGAACCCAGGTTATTCTAGGTGGATAACATACCTGAACCAAGGTTATTCTAGGTGGATAACATACCTGAACCCAGGTTATCCTAGGTGGATAACATACCTGAACCCAGGTTATTCTAGGTGGATAACATACCTGAACCCAGGTTATCCAAGTTGGATAACATACCTGAACCAAGGTTATTCTAGGTGGATAACGTACCTGAACCCAGGTTATCCTAGGTGGATAACATACCTGAACCCAGGTTATCCTAGGTGGATAACATACCTGAACCCAGGTTATCCTAGGTGGATAACATACCTGAACCCAGGTTATCATAGGTGGATAACATACCTGAACCCAGGTTATTCTACGTTGATAACATACCTGAACCCAGGTTATTCTAGGTGGATAACATTCCTGAACACAGGTTATCCTAGGTGGATAACATACCTGAACCCGGGTTATCCTAGGTGGATAACATACTTGAACCCAGGTTATTCTAGGTGGATAACATACCTGAACCCAGGTTATTCTAGGTGGATATCCTACCTGAACCCAGGTTATCCTAGGTGGATAACATACCTGAACCCGGGTTATCCTAGGTGGATAACATACCTGAACCCAGGTTATCCTAGGTGGATAACATACCTGAACCCAGGTTATCCTAGGTGGATAACATACCTGAACCCGGGTTATCCTAGGTGGATAACATACCTGAACCCAGGTTATTCTAGGTGGATAACATACCTGAACCCAGGTTATTCTAGGTGGATAACATACCTGAACCCAGGTTATCCTAGGTGGATAACATACCTGAACCCGGGTTATCCTAGGTGGATAACATACCTGAACCCAGGTTATTCTAGGTGGATAACATACCTGAACCCAGGTTATTCTAGGTGGATAACATACCTGAACCCAGGTTATCCTAGGTGGATAACATACCTGAACCCAGGTTATCATAGGTGGATAACATACCTGAACCCAGGTTATTCTAGGTCGATAACATACCTGAACCCAGGTTATCCTAGGTGGATAACATACCTGAACCCAGGTTATTCTAGGTGGATAACATACCTGAACCCAGGATATTCTTGGTGGATAATATACCTGAACCCAGGTTATCATAGGTGGATAACATACCTGAACCCAGGTTATTCTAGGTCGATAACATACCTGAACCCAGGTTATCCTAGGTGGATAACATACCTGAACCCAGGTTATTCTAGGTGGATAACATACCTGAACCCAGGATATTCTTGGTGGATAATATACCTGAACCCAGGTTATCCTAGGTGGATAATATACCTGAACCCAGGGGCTCTGGTGGCCTGGTGGTTAACGCTCTCGCTTCACACGGTGAGGGCCTGGGTTCGATTCCCAGCCAGAGTAGAAACATTGGACGTGTTTCTTTCCACCTGTTGTCTATGTTCCCCATCAGTAAAATGGGTACCTGGGTATTAGTCGACTGGTGTGGGTCGCATCCTGGGACACTGACCTAAGGACGCCTGGTCACAGACCGGGCCGCGGGGGCGTTGACCCCCGGAACTCTCTCCAGATAAACTCTCCAACATCCACTGTTCTTCCCCAGCATCCACTGATCTACCCCATCATCCACTGATCTACCCCAGCATCCACTGATCTACCCCAGCATCCACTGATCTACCCCAGCATCCACTGATCTACCCCAGCATCCACTGATCTACCCCAGCATCCACTGTTCTATCCCAGCATCCACTGATCTACCCCAGCATCCACTGATCTACCCCAGCATCCACTGATCTACCCCAGCATCCACTGTTCTATCCCAGCATCCACTGATCTACCCCAACATCCACTGATCTACCCCAGCATCCACTGATCTACCCCAGCATGCACTGATCTACCCCAGCATCCACTGTTCTACCCCAGCATCCACTGATCTACCCCAGCATCCACTGATCTACCCCAGCATCCACTGATCTTCCCCAGCATCCACTGATCTACCCCAGCATCCACTGATCTACCCCAGCATCCACTGATCTACCCCAGCATCCACTGATCTACCCCAGCATCCACTGATCTACCCCAGCATCCACTGATCTACCCCAGCATGCACTGATCTACCCCAGCATCCACTGATCTACCCCAGCATCCACTGTTCTAATCCAGCATCCAATGATCTACCCCAGCATCCACTGATCTACCCCAGCATCCACTGTTCTACCGCAGCATCCACTGATCTACCCCAGCATCCACTGATCTACACCAGCATCCACTGATCTACCCCAGCATCCACTGATCTACCCCAGTATGCACTGATCTACCCCAGCATGTACTGATCTACCCCAGCATGCACTGATCTACCCCAGCATCCACTGATCTACCCCCGCATCCACTGATCTACCCCAGCATGCACTGATCTACCCCAGCATCCACTGATCTACCCCAGCATCCACTGATCTACCCCAGCATGCACTGATCTACCCCAGCATCCACTGATCTACCCCAGCATCCACTGATCTACCCCAGCATCCACTGTTCTACCGCAGCATCCACTGATCTACCCCAGCATCCACTGATCTACCCCAACATCCACTGATCTACCCCAGCATCCACTGATCTACCCCAGCATCCACTGATCTACCCCAGCATCCACTGATCTACCCCAGCATCCACTGATCTACCCCAGCATCCACTGATCTACCGCAGCATCCACTGATCTACCCCAGCATCCACTGATCTACCCCAGCATCCACTGATCTACCCCAGCATCCACTGATCTACCCCAGCATCCAGTGATCTAAACCAGCATCCACTGATCTACCCCAGCATCCACTGATCTACCCCAGCATCCACTGATCTACCCCAGCATCCACTGATCTACCCCAGCATCCACTGATCTACCCCAGCATCCACTGTTCTACCCCAGCATCCACTGATCTACCCCAGCATCCACTGATCTACCCCAGCATCCACTGATCTACCCCAGCATCCACTGATCTACCCCAGCATCCACTGATCTACCCCAGCATCCACTGATCTACCCCAGCATCCACTGATCTACCCCAGCATCCACTGATCTACCCCAGCATCCACTGTTCTATCCCAGCATCCACTGATCTACCCCAGCATCCACTGATCTACCCCAGCATCCACTGATCTACCCCAGCATCCACTGTTCTATCCCAGCATCCACTGATCTACCCCAACATCCACTGATCTACCCCAGCATCCACTGATCTACCCCAGCATGCACTGATCTACCCCAGCATCCACTGTTCTACCCCAGCATCCACTGATCTACCCCAGCATCCACTGATCTACCCCAGCATCCACTGATCTTCCCCAGCATCCACTGATCTACCCCAGCATCCACTGATCTACCCCAGCATGCACTGATCTACCCCAGCATCCACTGATCTACCCCAGCATCCACTGTTCTAATCCAGCATCCAATGATCTACCCCAGCATCCACTGATCTACCCCAGCATCCACTGTTCTACCGCAGCATCCACTGATCTACCCCAGCATCCACTGATCTACACCAGCATCCACTGATCTACCCCAGCATCCACTGATCTACCCCAGTATGCACTGATCTACCCCAGCATGTACTGATCTACCCCAGCATGCACTGATCTACCCCAGCATCCACTGATCTACCCCCGCATCCACTGATCTACCCCAGCATGCACTGATCTACCCCAGCATCAACTGTTCTACCCCAGCATCCACTGATCTACCCCAGCATCCACTGATCTACCCCAGCATCCACTGATCTACCCCAGCATGCACTGATCTACCCCAGCATCCACTGATCTACCCCAGCATCCACTGATCTACCCCAGCATCCACTGATCTACCCCAGCATCCACTGATCTACCCCAGCATCCACTGTTCTATCCACTGATCTACCCCACCATCCACTGATCTACCCCAGCATCCACTGATCTACCCCAGCATCCACTGATCTACCCCAGCATCCACTGATCTACCCCAGCATCCACCAGGATGCCACCCACACCAGTCCACTAACACCCAGGATGCCACCCACACCAGTCCACTAACTACCCAGGATGCACCCAGGATGCCACCCACACCAGTCCACTAACACCCAGGATGCCACCCACACCAGTCCACTAACACCCAGGATGCCACCCACACTAGTCCACTAACACCCAGGATGCCACCCACACCAGTCCACTAACACCCAGGATGCCACCCACACCAGTCCACTAACACCCAAGATGCCTCAACACCAATCGACTAACGCCCAGGATGCGACCCACACCAGTCCACTAACACCCAGGATGCCACCCACACCAGTCGGCTAACGCCCAGGATGCGACCAACACCAGTCCAATAACACCCAGGTACCCATTTTATTATATATATATATATATGTCGTGGGCGATAAAGGGGAGAGGGGATAGTGAAGAACGAAGGAAGGTTCTTGCGGTAACGTTCTATCGTACGATGCGTCGTAACAGAGATCCCAGGGTCACATGGCTACCATCAACTGGATCCCTGGCAATGATGCTGGAGGTGAGGCTCCTGCGACTACAACCCTCGAGGCACAGCCACGTGCTGCAATCTCCATCAGCCTCAGACAGATTGCACTGTGGGCTGCCGGTGTGGCCAGGCGCCCATTCCCTGACCCTAGGGATTCACGGAGCCTCTGTTGGTATATCAGGGTGACCCCCCTCCTAGTATTCGGACACAGTCCAGAGAACTCACGGTGCACATCCACCGCCTACGCTTAGGGTATCCCAACACTGCACGGATTGTTGAATGGGCTTGAGAGGAGGTCTGTGCCCATTGTGACCGAATGGTTCCGAAGCCCTTGGTGCACTACCTGTTAGACTGCCCCACTACGATGCCCCTTCGCCGTAGACACTTCTCAATGAGCCCAGTGGGGCAGGCCCGAGAGGATGAGGCAGCACATCTTGTGTACTTAGCTGTCAGGGACTTGGAAACCTTACTTCCAGTCATTGCACGTCATCCGCCCGCCCCCCGCTGGAGTTGCTGCGAGGGCCTGCTTTGTGCCTCCATTGCACTGCACACCAGCTGCTGTTAGTGCACACTAACGTTTGGTACATCATCTGGCCATAGTGCCGGTGGCTGAAGACCTGCCACGCAGGTGCAAGTAAAGATAGAATAAATAAAGATAGAATAGAATAGAATACATCATACATAACAGAACTAAAACTTTTTTTTTATATATTTTATTTAAAACTTCACATACAAATATGTATATGTACATATATCAATATGTAACATTGACACTGGTGATGAGCAATAAACATTCACTACATAATCTACTGAATAAGCACATACATAAGGACATTAAAATAAACTTAACACAACCTACAGACTGCTTCTATGATCGACACCATGCCTAATCCTTCTAGGGTAGGGTAGGTGCGTGAGCCCGAGCCTTTAGCTCACAAGACTGTCATTCCCATTAGCCCCCTTGGGGCGGGGATGGCAGACCAGAGAGGCCTAGCTTGTGGCTAGGCCTGGGGACAGTTGGTCCCAAAGATGAGGAGGTACTTGTGCCTCCTCCCATGGGAGACTTAGGTCTCAGACACTCCCTAAAGAGGGAGCCAAGGCCGGGCCACCACTTGGACAAGGCCCGGGCCGGGAGAATACCGGCTAATCTTTAACTAACTAACTAACTGCTTCTATGTACGTTGTTTCACAAGTACACAAGTACACAAGTACACAAGAGTTCATAGATATAATGGAACCTACTCATTATTGCTTACACTCCCCTCCCCCACCACCAGTGAATACATTCTACATTCCCTTGTTCACTTAAAATTCAAAAATGACTTGAACAAGGACAACATCAATAACACAATATATAAACACATAACAATCCAGGCAACATCTGACACTATACTATATACAAGTTTTTAAAACATATCACAATTCAAGAAGGAATAAAGGTATAATAATAAAGGCCACAGAATGGCTATAACAAAACTCCTAAATTACAACCTCAACACAATAATAATGCATCAAGCTTAATAACAATCACCCAAAATACAACTCGCAACAAATTACACAAGACCTTCAATATGCATTATTAAGAAACCTGTGCTGCAACACAGGTGACCCATCATCCCTTCCCCCACTCACACAACACAGGTGACCCATCATCCCTTCCCCCACTCACACAACACAGGTGACCCATCATCCCTCCCCCCACTCACACAACACAGGTGACCCATCATCTCTCCCCCCACTCACAGAATACAGGTTACCCATCATCCCTCCCCCCACTCACACAACACAGGTGACCCATCATCCCTCCCCCCACTCACACAACACAGGTGACCCATCATCCCTCCCCCCACTCACACAATACAGGTGACCCATCCTCCCTCCCCCCACACACACACACACTGAAAACTAACCCCATCACCAATCTGAATAATCATGACATTAATTATCCTCAATTTAGGAATATCATGACACATGTCACTTGAGGAAAGATTATTTACAACCATGGATGATACAGGACTACCAAAATCACAATACCTTTAATAAGACTAACACAGTGTGATATTACATATCAAAACACATGTAACAATTACCAATAAAGTTGGTATTATCGTTAATGACTTAAACTTAATATACATTAATTGCCCCCCTCACACCGAAATAATATGGCCGTTATCACCAACTTGTTGGAGTACATCCTAACTTGCCATATATGAATAAACATAAGTGGTAATTATAAAAGTATTGGTGAAACAGTAACACCAAAGACACAGTACATTTAATAACAAATATAAACATAA
Organism: Cherax quadricarinatus; assembly: GCF_038502225.1. NCBI lineage: Eukaryota > Metazoa > Arthropoda > Malacostraca > Decapoda > Parastacidae > Cherax > Cherax quadricarinatus. The sequence goes on along the minus strand of NC_091389.1, from coordinate 1,945,327 downwards.
GGGAAACATGACCAAGTCTTACACATTGACACTTACGCAGGCGCAGACAGCCACAACTGTGTATGTGCCATTCCACATTTCATACGCACAGGTTCATACACATTCGCACGTTACGTTATTCCAACTCTCTCGCCACACCTTTGCAACTGTCGAACCTCACGGAGGAGACCCCATTTCTACCCTTGACATCCCAACCTACAGAAGCATTTACCATCCCTACCTTGCCCCTCCCACCTGATTTACAAATCTAATAAAACCCCTAACATAAGATCTCTATATCCCTCTGAGAAAGCCAGCTCCCACCTTCTTCCATAAATTTCCCTGTTACGACACAACGTTTTATAAAACGGAACCACTAAAATGTGCCTCTTCACCTCACTAACCCCTTTATCCCTCATTCCCCCACCACTTGTATATATAATCTACCATAATGTACCCCACAGCACTAATGATACTCTCATCCAATCCCCCGACATCAAGACTTTAAGCTCTCAGAACAGAAATCCCTTTACCCCCAATCTTACAGAGTACCCTACTCAACCAACCCCTGACGATACCCATCCCCTCACAAAAATGTACAACATGAAACGCCAACTCCTCACCTTCACATATTCCACACACACACACCCCTCAACCACACGTCTATCCCTCAGAACCATACCCGACGGCAAAATCCCGAGCAGAAAACGATACTTTATGTCACGTGCTCATGGTTGTAACCTCATCCTACTTAACCTATTCCATATACTTCCCTATGTATACATGGGGAAAATTCCCTCTACAGGTGCCATAACCCTCTCTACCAACAATCAACACATCACACCTATTTTGACCTTCCCTGGATCTCGAGCCCACGCCATAGCCCTCAAAACAGTTTCACATTCATTTCAATCATTCATGGATCCTGACCAGACCCCCCCACCCACATTTTCCTTCACCACCTCCCTTTTAATAAAGACACATTTGACCCTCCTCTTTAAGTCCAACAAACCCAACCCCCCTGCCGCGATACAAAGCATCTACCCATCCCACTATTTCTTCCCCAAACCCCTGTCCCCTAAGGATGGCTCTCAATGCTTCTTGTTCCACTCTGTCATATGCTCCCTGCCAGTCTAAAGCCACCAAGCCCTCCTCCCCCCCTTTTGCTTCCACGATATCCCTCAGGAACCCATGTCCCTCCACCATAGACCTCCCTGGCAATCCAAACTAAGTTCTCGATAATACTCTATACACAATGCATTTAAACTGATTCCCAAAAATTTTGGCAAAGAGCTTATAATCTGTTCATAACAAGGATATTGCCTGGTAGTCCCTAAGTGTATGTTGCCCCTTACCCTTCGGTACCAATACTACTACAGCCGATGCCAGCTTCTCTCCCAACTCTCCCCTCTCCTTCAATAAATTTAATAACCTAACCAAAAAACCTCTCATTAGCTCCCAATGCTGTAGATAAAACTCTGCCAGGAGTCCATCGATTCCCGGAGCTTTGGCCTTACACATTTCACTTAAAGCCTTCCATGTTTGTCCCTCAGTTATTTCCCTTCCCAATGCTTCCCTATCACTGTTTCCCAACTGACATATCACATTCTCACACACCTGTTTTAAAACCCAAGCTCCTACCCTATCCCTTTGCCAATACTTTCCATACCACATGTCTGTAAACACCCCCATTCCATCTATGGCGCATATAACCTGACCCACCCTTTACCCACCTACCGACTCATGAACCTCCAACCATGGAATAGCTGTTGCCTGCTGTCGTTGCTTTTGCCTACGCAATACACATAACAAAAGCCTATCCGATGCCCCATAACACCTCTTCCACGCCTGCCATTACCCTCACCGCTTGGAACCTCTCATCTTGTAGCTCCCGCAGCCTCCCCTTAAGTGCCAGTATGTCATCCATAGGATAAATACCAGCCACTGCCCCCCTCGCATAACAACCCCTTAACCTGTCCTCCAAAGAGTTGGCCAGCCCATATTTTAAAGAATTAATTCGTTTCCCTTCTCTCACATAATATTGCCTAATTCGTTCTTTAGCCACACCATCCCACCATGTTACCACATCCTCCACTCCATGTACCTCCACACTTAAACCCTCCCATAATGTTGTAAATCCCTCCAACCCCTCCTCATCTCCTAACACACTCGTATTTAACTTCCAATAACCCCTAGAGATAACCACTAGTGACTCTCATCCCACCTCTGCCACGACCCCCCTATGGTCCGAATAAGCTACCTCTATTGTGCGGAAAAACTTTATCAAGACCCATTGAGAAATGTACAACCTATCTAACCTAGCTGCATAACCCCTCCTTGCGAAAGTGTGGTCTACCTACCACACTCCCCCTCCAACTGCATCCCTCAACTGAATATCCCTGAAGAGGTCTCGTAAGGCCACCAACATGTGCCCCATCCCTTTTGGCTCCACATCAGCCCTCCTGATAACACAATTCCAGTCCCCACCAACGATGGCCACCGCAGGTAAACCAAGTAAGAAGAAAACTAGGTTATCATATGCAAATTCCTGCTTTACTTTCACATCGTTCTCAGCAGGCGCACACACACTTACAAAGGTTACCCTCTGCCCCATCCACCACCCATCCACAGGCAACACCCTCCCCCCTCCCCCCTCACTTCGTATCAACACAAACAGGCTCGCCTCACTGGTCAATATACCCACACCACCTTTCAGACGTGCAGATGGCAGTCATGACCTGAAACCCCGCCACCTCCACCTCTCTTCCCTACTTGAAATTGTGTTCTTGCAGGAACACTACTTCCACCCTATATTTACACAGAAACATTCGAAACCATTCCCTCATCACACTATTACACAGTCCATTTACATTCAGTCATACATAGTCTATCTTTCAGTTTTTTTGTCAAGGCAGAGTACCAAGAAGAGCAAGCGTAATCCATATGGCATTGTATAAGGGCTAGACATAGGGTCCTGCGAGCCTCAGTAGGTAGACACTGTGCTTGTCTATACAGGAACTTCAGTCTGGCATTCCCTTTCTGCAAGAAATTATAGTCATTTATATCAGGTATGGTGACGGCGATGTGGGTAGCGAGTCTTCTCACAGCCCATATATTTTTTGGAATATTTTCCTTGTTTTTTGTAGCTTTTTCTTGTATTATTCTTTCTAATATAATAACTGACTATTTGGCATCATAAAACAGAAGGTGGAGCTTATCTGTAGAGTGCCAGATAATCAGGCACCATCTGGGAACGCTCGGCAGCACTCCCCCTCCAGAGAGTGCCAGGAGAAATCACTTCATTATTACGCTTATATCAGCTTATATATCAACTCTACGGTTTATCTATCATAATTGATCTAATATGATATAATAAACACTATAAATAACATACAAACATGTTATATTCTCTAGACTGAATAAAATAAACCATAATATGGCCAGAATCCACCTGTAATATTCGATATAAAATTGTTATCCCTCAATTTCTTGTAATATGACTTTGTCATCAATGATAGAAAACGGTGTGTTGAAGAGGATAACTGCACTAGAACATCAGTTTACTAAGAAATACTCCCAAACAAACGAGATTTTCGCGATTTTTTTTTTTTTCGAGACGGTGGGCCAGCCGGCGCTCCCGGCCAATATCTCGGAAGTAACTTATTCACTTATTTCGCTTTTTTCCGCCTTTATTACTTAATTAAATGGAATAATATTCACAGAAACTGTAGAATAATAATTTGTCTATTTTCTGAAGCTATAATTTTGGAAATATTCCAAATATACTTTGGGAGTTATGTGGGAGTAAAAGGCAGATTTTTTTGCAACATTCCAAGTACATTAAACTTTATTTTTTTGTGAAATAAAGATAAGACATTTAGAGGACATTATACCTTTAGAAATTCGTACTTTTTTTTTTAATATTTTATTTAAAACCTTTACAGGTTAATATAAAATAAAAATATATAAAATAAGTACAGTAGGATCGTCAGTCCTACACAACAACACTGACAAAATATGACAGTTTTCTGGACACTATACATGCTGCTCAAACAACCTTTATCCCATATAAAGAAATTTGTTTTTTTTATTTTTTATTTAAAATATACAGTATACATGCATATCACACATTGACGTAATCACAATACATGAAACATTTATAAGAAAACATCCTTATAACTAATGGATGACAACCTACACCTGAACATATAAAATAAAATTGCCACTAGCCAAAACTGACATTTGTATTCATATCTTGTATGAAACTTATTATTATTATTATTATTAAAGATTAGCCGGTATTCTCCCGGCCCGGGCCTTTTCCAAGTGGTGGCCCGGCCTTGGCTCCCTCTTTAGGGACTGTCTGAGACCTAAGTCTCCCATGGTATGGAAAATTTTCTAGGCTGCTTATCTGTATGTACCTCAACATTATATACATACAAGTAATCTCATTGGGAGACAACCATATGGTTTACCGTAGTCACCCCGTGTAGACATGTGAGAAAACTTAACCACCTCTGGTCACTACAGGTGGTCCCTTCGACCTCACAATCTTATCCATATCTATCCGAGACCAGTATGGATTGGATAACACCCACAAGTACGGTGCTACTAATTAATTGTGGACTGTATATATTATATTAGTTTAGCTGAATGAAGGGGGGGGGGGGGTAGGATACACATGGATACATCCATCAAGGAAAAACATTTGTACATAATCCCACCACTTACCAGATGTTCTCTGGTGGTCACTTGAAGTAGCTGGATCACTCATAACCTATCCAATTACAACACAACCCAACTGGCCAGCATGAGTCTGTTATAACTAGAAGGGTTACTTAACTGTGGGTGATTGATACTCCGTATTTCCTCCATTCACCATCTCATTTCGAAGTCCTGCTACACTGACACGGTTCTTATTCCAGCAGGACGAGGTATCCGTTGGTTTGTCCCGCTTTAAAGGTCGTGACTCAAGGAGCTTCACTTTCCTCGTCTCGGGAACAACCAGGTCTAACGTGTTCACTCGGAGCAAAACGACTTATTTCACTTCACGCATTATCTTAACTCAATGTTATTATCACTAATTACATTACTATTCACAAGACGATTTAACCTCTCATAATTATTATACACATTAGAGATCACTCCATTAAGATCTGAGACCGATGAGTGATGATCAAACCAAGGGTAATTTTTCCCAGGACACAGTCCATAGTGACGCGACAGTCACCCGGTCCTACCCTTATTCACTCATTTTTCCACTTTATTACCGTGGTCCCGTAAATCACGTTCCCTCACTCTCCACCAGGAACAGTTACGACACTTCCTATTATGAAATGAGGCCTATATTAATCTTTAGGCCGCCGTGAATGCCAATTTCGTGGTTCCATGCTTTCCAGCCTCCTCACCACATTCAAAACAAACCCGCCACCTCTCCCCCGCACATCCGCGCATGCGCAAAGGGAACTCTTGGTTCTACTCTATTTTCAAATACATTTTTGACCCATATAGACACATTAAACACCTATTAGGCACTATAGTTTCGGAAAATCAAAAATTTTCCACACTGCGGCCGGGCGGAGGTCGTTGCTAGACGACTTACATAATGTGGAGTACAATTTTCCCATCTTCACTGGCCACCTGGCTTGGGAACTCCAACATTGATATTTACATAATCACCCATTAATTCTTTCCACCTGTTAACTCCTCAGGTAGGGCTCCATCCAAAGCACACTCAAGCCTCCATGCTTCTGGTATTAACAATTTCCCTCTTATTGTAAGGTATGACACTAAGTCTATGCTCTCGGGGCTAATTTGTTGGGCATACTGGAATTATGAGACTTTACAATAACAAGTCTCTCAGTATCCCAAGTCAGCCCCAGCACATTACTGCATATAGGCACCAACTCCATGGCCATCCATATTTATTGAACCCTCAAAATGGACTAATTAGTGTTCCATTCTCTCAGGGGCATAAGCCTATGCTCCCTGGATTAATTTATTGGGCATACTGGAATTATGAGACTTTAACAATAACAAGTCTCTCTCAGTATCCCAAGTCAGCCCCAGCACATTACTGCATATAGGCACCAACTCCATGGCCATCCATATTTATTGAACCCTCAAAATGGACTAATTAGTGTTCCATTCTCTCAGGGGCATAAGCCTATGCTCCCTGGATTAATTTATTGGGCATACTGGAATTATGAGACTTTAACAATAACAAGTCTCTCTCAGTATCCCAAGTCAGCCCCAGCACATTACTGCATATAGGCACCAACTCCATGGCCATCCATATTTATTGAACCCTCAAAATGGACTAATTAGTGTTCCATTCTCTCAGGGGCATAAGCCTATGCTCCCTGGATTAATTTATTGGGCATACTGGAATTATGAGACTTTAACAATAACAAGTCTCTCTCAGTATCCCAAGTCAGCCCCAGCACATTACTGCATATAGGCACCAACTCCATGGCCATCCATATTTATTGAACCCACAAAATGGACTAATTAGTGTTCCATTCTCTCAGGGGCATAAGCCTATGCTCCCTGGATTAAGTTATTGGGCATACTGGAATTTTGAGACTTTAACAATAACAAGTCTCTCTCAGTATCCCAAGTCAGTCCCAGCACCTTACTGCATTATTTCATTAACCCCTTCACATATCCTCATTAGTTCCTCTTCAGTTGACGTCACACCCGGAAATTGTCCACATAAGATTATTTACCCAATTACTTCGCTCAGTGGACCACCTGTGTACTTAAGGTGTGCATTTATCGTCGCCTGAAGTAAGAACAATTTATTATTTAACTGTTTATTAATTATATCATTATAAGCAGTCAACAATTTTGGTGTCTTGCTCAGTTCGCAGAGCTGGGCCCTTTAACTGTCCATACGCCATCCTATAATTAGTAGGTAATTCTGGACGGTCGAGCTTCCACGGAAGTCGCACCCAGTAATGTCCAGATTCACATTTAACATCCTTCAGGTATTGTTCCTGAGTAAAGGAATCATTTGGACTTTCCTCATTTATATTAATCCCTATGCTGTCCAGCTCCCACAAATTAGACTGGTTCAACATCATTCTCGATAGAAGAATACTTGTACTGGGTTGACCTTTTATGAGTAAGACACCATGACTGTATTCACTACTTCCTCTAGTCATTATTACTAGGCGGTAGTTTGCCATATATTACATGGCCCTTACCAGTGTTGAGGAGAGTGACGCCGCATGGTTTTGGATTTATGCCCTTTATCCTGAATTTTTATATCCAACGCCGGCAAGGCTACCTCAGCTAGGCCATCATTATTGCCATTAGCTGCAACCTTTACATCAGTCACTGTAGTGTCAGGGTTATTAACATTATCATTATTGTCACCATTATTATAAGAATCACATACAACCCTGCACATAACTGTATGGTGCTTTCCCTTGTTGCATTGATAGCAACTGTTCAATTTGGTATGACAATCCTTTACATTATGATTGTCTAGACATCTGATAAATCTGTCAAGTTCTTTCATTCTTTCCACTTTAATATCCCATGAATTACAGGCATTACAATTTTTAGTGAAATGAGTACCCTGGCAGAAGAGACAGTCTCTCTTTTCCTTGCCTGACCTCTTATTAACTGGGTTACCTTTACTGAGGTACTTATTCCTCTTACCTTGATGTGAGGAACCACTATTACTGATTCCTGTCACTTGATATGTGCCTATTTAACTCTTAACTATGATTATTACCACTGGGATTATTTTTCCCTTTTGCGACTTGACAGATACTTCAGAGTCATTATGTGTTATATCCTTAGAACTGTTTGGCTGACTGGTCTGCAATTGAACAATTAATTCCTGCCGACCTAGTCTGATTTCCTCCAGACCGTACTATGGAGGTTTTGGCAAACCCACCCTTTGCATTAATAGGTTGATCAACTGCCTGGCTTACACCCTTTAATTTATTCAAAGCCTTACTTTTACAAGGCAGTTTTTCTTCCAATTCGTAATGTTGATTAATTAAAACATTCATTTCCATTCCATCTGCACAATTCTCTAGCAGATCTCTTTCACAGTCTTTAAACCACAATTTGTACCAATCAAATCTACTCTCTAAAGCATCTAAATATAACTTTAATTCATTAGGGTTCACGGTTCTTTGATTCACTAAATCAAATGCCTTCGTCACATGGCTTTTAATAGCCTGTAATGATGCTTTCATTACTCTAAAATTCACGGACTTGTCAGCCACATTAACTCCATTAGATCCAGTCATGGTTAGAGAATTATTAATCACTGATTATACAACTTAAGTAGGCGCCTTATAAGAGTAATTCTTGCACTTTACTCTTGTATAAATCCTAGCCACCCATGTGCTAGCAATTTATTGGGCTAATTATCATCCATCACACGATCGATTAAACTTGTGCACCCTACATCAACTTCCTTCAATCAGTCACTTAATTATTAAGTAATTAATTCAATTAATTTTTTTTCACTGATTGCATCCGGTTCACGAAGGACCAGCAGGCAGATATGGAAAATTTTCTAGGATGCTTATCTGTATGTACCTCAACATTATATACATACAAGTAATCTCATTGGGAGACAACCATATGGTTTACCGTAGTCACCCCGTGTAGACATGTGAGAAAACTTAACCACCTCTGGTCACTACAGGTGGTCCCTTCGACCTCACAATCTTATCCATATCTATCCGAGACCAGTATGGATTGGATAACACCCACAAGTACGGTGCTACTAATTAATTGTGGACTGTATATATTATATTAGTTTAGCTGAATGAAAGGGGGGGGGGGAGTAGGATACACATGGATACATCCATCAAGGAAAAACATTTGTACATAATCCCACCACTTACCAGATGTTCTCTGGTGGTCACTTGAAGTAGCTGGATCACTCATAACCTATCCAATTACAACACAACCCAACTGGCCAGCATGAGTCTGTTATAACTAGAAGGGTTACTTAACTGTGGGTGATTGATACTCCGTATTTCCTCCATTCACCATCTCATTTCGAAGTCCTGCTACACTGACACGGTTCTTATTCCAGCAGGACGAGGTATCCGTTGGTTTGTCCCGCTTTAAAGGTCGTGACTCAAGGAGCTTCACTTTCCTCGTCTCAGGAACAACCAGGTCTAACGTGTTCACTCGGAGCAAAACGACTTATTTCACTTCACGCATTATCTTAACTCAATGTTATTATCACTAATTACATTACTATTCACAAGACGATTTAACCTCTCATAATTATTATACACATTAGAGATCACTCCATTAAGATCTGAGACCGATGAGTGATGATCAAACCAAGGGTAATTTTTCCCAGGACACAGTCCATAGTGATGCGCCAGTCACCCGGTCCTACCCTTATTCCCTCATTTTTCCACTTTATTACCGTGGTCCCGTAAATCACGTTCCCTCACTCTCCACCAGGAACAGTTACGACATTTCCTATTATGAAATGAGGCCTATATTAATCTTTAGGCCGCCGTGAATGCCAATTTCGTGGTTCCATGCTTTCCAGCCTCCTCACCACATTCAAAACAAACCCGCCACCTCTCCCCCGCACATCCGCGCATGCGCAAAGGGAACTCTTGGCTCTACTCTATTTTCAAATACATTTTTGACCCATATAGACACATTAAACACCTATTAGGCACTATAGTTTCGGAAAATCAAAAATTTTCCACACTGCGGCCGGGCGGAGGTCGTTGCTAGACGACTTACATAATGTGGAGTACAATTTTCCCATCTTCACTGGCCACCTGGCTTGGGAACTCCAACATTGATATTTACATAATCACCCATTAATTCTTTCCACCTGTTAACTCCTCAGGTAGGGCTCCATCCAAAGCACACTCAAGCCTCCATGCTTCTCGTATTAACAATTTCCCTCTTATTGTAAGGTATGACACCAAGTCTATGCTCTCGGGGCTAATTTGTTGGGCATACTGGAATTATGAGACTTTACAATAACAAGTCTCTCAGTATCCCAAGTCAGCCCCAGCACATTACTGCATATAGGCACCAACTCCATGGCCATCCATATTTATTGAACCCTCAAAATGGACTAATTAGTGTTCCATTCTCTCAGGGGCATAAGCCTATGCTCCCTGGATTAATTTATTGGGCATACTGGAATTATGAGACTTTAACAATAACAAGTCTCTCTCAGTATCCCAAGTCAGCCCCAGCACATTACTGCATATAGGCACCAACTCCATGGCCATCCATATTTATTGAACCCACAAAATGGACTAATTAGTGTTCCATTCTCTCAGGGGCATAAGCCTATGCTCCCTGGATTAATTTATTGGGCATACTGGAATTATGAGACTTTAACAATAACAAGTCTCTCTCAGTATCCCAAGTCAGCCCCAGCACATTACTGCATATAGGCACCAACTCCATAGCCATCCATATTTATTGAACCCACAAAATGGACTAATTAGTGTTCCATTCTCTCAGGGGCATAAGCCTATGCTCCCTGGATTAAGTTATTGGGCATACTGGAATTTTGAGACTTTAACAATAACAAGTCTCTCTCAGTATCCCAAGTCAGTCCCAGCACCTTACTGCATTATCTCATTAACCCCTTCACATATCCTCATTAGTTCCTCTTCAGTTGACGTCACACCCGGAAATTGTCCACATAAGATTATTTACCCAATTACTTCGCTCAGTGGACCACCTGTGTACTTAAGGTGTGCATTTATCGTCGCCTGAAGTAAGAACAATTTATTATTTAACTGTTTATTAATTATATCATTATAAGCAGTCAACAATTTTGGTGTCTTGCTCAGTTCGCAGAGCTGGGCCCTTTAACTGTCCATACGCCATCCTATAATTAGTAGATAATTCTGGACGGTCGAGCTTCCACGGAAGTCGCACCCAGTAATGTCCAGATTCACATTTAACATCCTTCAGGTATTGTTCCTGAGTAAAGGAATCATTTGGACTTTCCTCATTTATATTAATCCCTATGCTGTCCAGCTCCCACAAATTAGACTGGTTCAACATCATTCTCGATAGAAGAATACTTGTACTGGGTTGACCTTTTATGAGTAAGACACCATGACTGTATTCACTACTTCCTCTAGTCATTATTACTAGGCGGTAGTTTGCCATATATTACATGGCCCTTACCAGTGTTGAGGAGAGTGACGCCGCATGGTTTTGGATTTATGCCCTTTATCCTGAATTTTTACATCCAACGCCGGCAAGGCTACCTCAGCTAGGCCATCATTATTGCCATTAGCTGCAACCTTTACATCAGTCACTGTAGTGTCAGGGTTATTAACATTATCATTATTGTCACCATTATTATAAGAATCACATACAACCCTGCACATAACTGTATGGTGCTTTCCCTTGTTGCATTGATAGCAACTGTTCAATTTGGTATGACAATCCTTTACATTATGATTGTCTAGACATCTGATAAATCTGTCAAGTTCTTTCATTCTTTCCACTTTAATATCCCATGAATTACAGGCATTACAATTTTTAGTGAAATGAGTACCCTGGCAGAAGAGACAGTCTCTCTTTTCCTTGCCTGACCTCTTATTAACTGGGTTACCTTTACTGAGGTACTTATTCCTCTTACCTTGATGTGAGGAACCACTATTACTGATTCCTGTCACTTGATATGTGCCTATTTAACTCTTAACTATGATTATTACCACTGGGATTATTTTTCCCTTTTGCGACTTGACAGATACTTCAGAGTCATTATGTGTTATATCCTTAGAACTGTTTGGCTGACTGGTCTGCAATTGAACAATTAATTCCTGCCGACCTAGTCTGATTTCCTCCAGACCGTACTATGGAGGTTTTGGCAAACCCACCCTTTGCATTAATAGGTTGACCAACTGCCTGGCTTACACCCTTTAATTTATTCAAAGCCTTACTTTTACAAGGCAGTTTTTCTTCCAATTCGTAATGTTGATTAATTAAAACATTCATTTCCATTCCATCTGCACAATTCTCTAGCAGATCTCTTTCACAGTCTTTAAACCACAATTTGTACCAATCAAATCTACTCTCTAAAGCATCTAAATATAACTTTAATTCATTAGGGTTCACGGTTCTTTGATTCACTAAATCATATGCCTTCGTCACATGGCTTTTAATAGCCTGTAATGATGCTTTCATTACTCTAAAATTCACGGACTTGTCAGCCACATTAACTCCATTAGATCCAGTCATGGTTAGAGAATTATTAATCACTGATTATACAACTTAAGTAGGCGCCTTATAAGAGTAATTCTTGCACTTTACTCTTGTATAAATCCTAGCCACCCATGTGCTAGCAATTTATTGGGCTAATTATCATCCATCACACGATCGATTAAACTTGTGCACCCTACATCCACTTCCTTCAATCAGTCACTTAATTATTAAGTAATTAATTCAATTAATTTTTTTTCACTGATTGCATCCGGTTCACGAAGGACCAGCAGGCAGATATGGAAAATTTTCTAGGATGCTTATCTGTATGTACCTCAACATTATATACATACAAGTAATCTCATTGGGAGACAACCATATGGTTTACCATAGTCACCCCGTGTAGACATGTGAGAAAACTTAACCACCTCTGGTCACTACAGGTGGTCCCTTCGACCTCACAATCTTATCCATATCTATCCGAGACCAGTATGGATTGGATAACACCCACAAGTACGGTGCTACTAATTAATTGTGGACTGTATATATTATATTAGTTTAGCTGAATGAAGGGGGGGGGGTAGGATACACATGGATACATCCATCAAGGAAAAACATTTGTACATAATCCCACCACTTACCAGATGTTCTCTGGTGGTCACTTGAAGTAGCTGGATCACTCATAACCTATCCAATTACAACACAACCCAACTGGCCAGCATGAGTCTGTTATAACTAGAAGGGTTACTTAACTGTGGGTGATTGATACTCCGTATTTCCTCCATTCACCATCTCATTTCGAAGTCCTGCTACACTGACACGGTTCTTATTCCAGCAGGACGAGGTATCCGTTGGTTTGTCCCACTTTAAAGGTCGTGACTCAAGGAGCTTCACTTTCCTCGTCTCAGGAACAACCAGGTCTAACGTGTTCACTCGGAGCAAAACGACTTATTTCACTTCACGCATTATCTTAACTCAATGTTATTATCACTAATTACATTACTATTCACAAGACGATTTAACCTCTCATAATTATTATACACATTAGAGATCACTCCATTAAGATCTGAGACCGATGAGTGATGATCAAACCAAGGGTAATTTTTCCCAGGACACAGTCCATAGTGATGCGCCAGTCACCCGGTCCTCCCCTTATTCCCTCATTTTTCCACTTTATTACCGTGGTCCCGTAAATCACGTTCCCTCACTCTCCACCAGGAACAGTTACGACATTTCCTATTATGAAATGAGGCCTATATTAATCTTTAGGCCGCCGTGAATGCCAATTTCGTGGTTCCATGCTTTCCAGCCTCCTCACCACATTCAAAACAAACCCGCCACCTCTCCCCCACACATCCGCGCATGCGCAAAGGGAACTCTTGGTTCTACTCTATTTTCAAATACATTTTTGACCCATATAGACACATTAAACACCTATTAGGCACTATAGTTTCGGAAAATCAAAAATTTTCCACACTGCGGCCGGGCGGAGGTCGTTGCTAGACGACTTACATAATGTGGAGTACAATTTTCCCATCTTCACTGGCCACCTGGCTTGGGAACTCCAACATTGATATTTACATAATCACCCATTAATTCTTTCCACCTGTTAACTCCTCAGGTAGGGCTCCATCCAAAGCACACTCAAGCCTCCATGCTTCTGGTATTAACCCTTTGACTGTCGAAGGGCCAAATCCTGAAGTTGTTTCTGGTGTCGCAAAATATTCGAAAAAAAAAAAAATTATTTTTTCTTATGAAAATGTTAAGATTATTTTTCTGATTGTTTTAGTCCCAAAAAAAAAATTTTCCCATCAGTACTTACCGAGATATAGAGTCCTGAACTTTGCTGAAATTGATCTGCTGGCGGCAACAGCGGCGACTGCCGCTCACCCGGTAAACTTTTATTTACTTGTATTCGATGGTTTCTTGTTTTTTTCACTATTTCATTTTTTCACATAACTTTTGTGGCCTGTGAGACCAAATTATTGTGCAATGTTCAAATATACACTCGTTGAATGTAACACAATTATAGCAAAAACACTCGTATCATTATAATGTTGCTAAAACTTGTTTACACAAACAAACAATGTAAACAAATGTTTATTACGATTGCTTTATAATATATATACATATGTACAATCACTGGACACTTTATTAGAAGTGCTGCAGCTTGTGGAATTCTTTGAAACATGGGTATAAGCACAATGGTGTCTTACACTCCTCACACATAAAACGTGTGTCTCTGCGTTTTTGTTGGCGTTTTGTGGTATGTCCACAGACAAAACACCTCTTCTGAGCATTTTTCTTGGCAGTAGTAGCAGGCAGTGGTATGGGGTAGTGATCACCAGGCCTCAGACGAGAGGACATGTGTTGATAATTTCGTGGGCGCTGGTCTATTGCAGGTGTTGTTTCTTGGTACTTGAATATTATTTGTCTGATGACTGACAAACAAAATTCACCATATTTGGGTTTGTTCTTGGTCTTCAACTTATACATATTATAAGCATTCAACATGGAAATGTCAAGAAGATGGAAAAACAGTTTTATGTACCACTTATAACTCTTGCGAACACAGTCAGCAAACCCAATCTGCATGTCACATTTGTCCACTAAGCGCATATTGAGGTTGTAATCCATCACAGCTGCAGGTTTTACAATAGGTTCTTTGGTCTCTCTATTCTGCTTGCCAGTCTCTACCATTTCGTGTCGGTGAACTGATGTCAGCAGTGTGACATCACGTTTGTCATGCCACCGAAATGCCATGATGTCATTGGCAGCAAACACCTGCACTTCACCTCTACGACTGCCAGCTTCGAACCTAGGCATATGTTTACGACTTCTACGCACTGTGCCACACACATCTGTCATGTTCACTCGCAAGAAATCACTGAGTATAGGGCTTGTGTACCAGTTGTCAGTATATAAAATATGCCCCTTACCAAGATATGGCTCCATCATTGTTCTAACCACATCACCAGAGATACCCAGTAACTTCCTGGTATCTTCCATTGTTTTACCGCCAGTGTACACAATTATATCCAAAACCAGACCAGTTTTGCAATCACACAGAACAAATAACTTTATACCAAAGCGTTTCCTCTTGCTTGGTATATACTGCTTGAATGAGAGTCTTCCTTTGAACAAAATCAAAGACTCGTCAATAACAAGCTTCCTGAAGGGATAAAAATACATACAGCACTTTTGTTTCAGGTACATAAACACACGTCTGATCTTATATAACCTGTCGCTTCTGTCAGGCCTGGTTTTGTCTGAAAAGTGTAACATACGTAACAGTAACACAAATCTATTCACTGGTATAATGTCACTGAAAGCAGGGGTTGAAATCAGGCGGTCTGTCGCCCAGTATGTGCTGACACTATGCTTATACACATGTGGCATAAGCATTATTGTGGCAAAGAACAGATACATCTCTGCCACAGTTGTGTCCTTCCACTGGTGTAGGCGTGATCTTGGTGAAAGCATAGTGTTTGCCATGGTGTACTCATAGTATGTATTGCTTTCCCTGACAATAATGTCCATCAGGGGTTCATCGAAGAACAACTGAAAGCATTCCAGTTCAGTGGGATTGTTCCCAAGTGTACATGATGGCCGTATTCCACTTTGTCCTTCATCAAAGTCATGGGGATTGGGAACAAACTCGTCATCTTGATGCCAATCCCAGATGCGGTCAGCTGGTGCGTTCTGGATATTGTAATGTCGTTGTGGTTGTGCAGGTTGTGGTTGTGGTTGTGAGAGTGTGGGGTCGGCCGAAGCAGGTTGTAGTTGTGCAGAGTCAGCAGCGCGGGCACTAGCGTGGCCCGCTGCTGGTGTCACATGACTCATGGCACCGTCACTATCACCACCACCGCCTGCTGCCTCACTCACATCATTTATACCCATCGTAACAATATCGTCATCTTCACTATCAGGACGTGGTGTAGGGCCACGGGATGTGCTCCGAGATGTACTCCTACCTCTTGGAAGAGCATATGGCACACTACCAGACCGCATGCGACGTCGTACATACTGCCGTTTCACTGGGGAATATTCACCCTCACTGTCACAACTAGAAGTGCTTTCAATAACCTTGAAATCACTATCACTATCACTTGCACTGCTCACATCTGAGTCTTGTACACGGGCAAATAGTTTCCTCTTTCGTCCTGGTACAGGTGAATATGAACGAGCCGGCCTAGCACCAGAGGTGGATGGTTGTGGGTCATCTGGGTTTTCATCACTAATTATGTTATCCTGGGTAATTTTCTCGGTCACACCCGCTTCAAAACCATGGAATTCACTTTCACTGACACTATCATCACTGTTTGAGCTATCACTTGGGAACAAAAGACCTCCAATCCGCCGAGGAGTGAGGAACTTCTTACCGCGAGGCATGGTGAAAATGGACTACCAAGATGGCGTTCCCACAATGCACCGCTGAGTCCCAGATTTTTTTCACAGGGTGCACACCGACCACTGAGACCCATTCTCTCTCGTGTAGGCCTACCAGCCCTCTCCCGCTCGATTTGAAGCCGCTAGAATTTATGCGTATAGATACGTCAAACACGGTATCTCCCATGACGTACATATACGACCGCGACAGTCAAAGGGTTAACAATTTCCCTCTTATTGTAAGGTATGACACCAAGTCTATGCTCTCGGGGCTAATTTGTTGGGCATACTGGAATTATGAGACTTTACAATAACAAGTCTCTCAGTATCCCAAGTCAGCCCCAGCACATTACTGCATATAGGCACCAACTCCATGGCCATCCATATTTATTGAACCCTCAAAATGGACTAATTAGTGTTCCATTCTCTCAGGGGCATAAGCCTATGCTCCCTGGATTAATTTATTGGGCATACTGGAATTATGAGACTTTAACAATAACAAGTCTCTCTCAGTATCCCAAGTCAGCCCCAGCACATTACTGCATATAGGCACCAACTCCATGGCCATCCATATTTATTGAACCCACAAAATGGACTAATTAGTGTTCCATTCTCTCAGGGGCATAAGCCTATGCTCCCTGGATTAATTTATTGGGCATACTGGAATTATGAGACTTTAACAATAACAAGTCTCTCTCAGTATCCCAAGTCAGAGCACATTACTGCATATAGGCACCAACTCCATAGCCATCCATATTTATTGAACCCACAAAATGGACTAATTAGTGTTCCACTCTCTCTCAGGGGCATAAGCCTATGCTCCCTGGATTAAGTTATTGGGCATACTGGAATTTTGAGACTTTAACAATAACAAGTCTCTCTCAGTATCCCAAGTCAGTCCCAGCACCTTACTGCATTATCTCATTAACCCCTTCACATATCCTCATT
Source organism: Cherax quadricarinatus (assembly GCF_038502225.1). Classification (NCBI taxonomy): domain Eukaryota; kingdom Metazoa; phylum Arthropoda; class Malacostraca; order Decapoda; family Parastacidae; genus Cherax; species Cherax quadricarinatus. The sequence continues at coordinate 1,927,822 of NC_091389.1, read as the reverse complement.
AGTTCCTCTTCAGTTGACGTCACACCCGGAAATTGTCCACATAAGATTATTTACCCAATTACTTCGCTCAGTGGACCACCTGTGTACTTAAGGTGTGCATTTATCGTCGCCTGAAGTAAGAACAATTTATTATTTAACTGTTTATTAATTATATCATTATAAGCAGTCAACAATTTTGGTGTCTTGCTCAGTTCGCAGAGCTGGGCCCTTTAACTGTCCATACGCCATCCTATAATTAGTAGATAATTCTGGACGGTCGAGCTTCCACGGAAGTCGCACCCAGTAATGTCCAGATTCACATTTAACATCCTTCAGGTATTGTTCCTGAGTAAAGGAATCATTTGGACTTTCCTCATTTATATTAATCTCTATGCTGTCCAGCTCCCACAAATTAGACTGGTTCAACATCATTCTCGATAGAAGAATACTTGTACTGGGTTGACCTTTTATGAGTAAGACACCATGACTGTATTCACTACTTCCTCTAGTCATTATTACTAGGCGGTAGTTTGCCATATATTACATGGCCCTTACCAGTGTTGAGGAGAGTGACGCCGCATGGTTTTGGATTTATGCCCTTTATCCTGAATTTTTACATCCAACGCCGGCAAGGCTACCTCAGCTAGGCCATCATTATTGCCATTAGCTGCAACTTTTACATCAGTCACTGTAGTGTCAGGGTTATTAACATTATCATTATTGTCACCATTATTATAAGAATCACATACAACCCTGCACATAACTGTATGGTGCTTTCCCTTGTTGCATTGATAGCAACTGTTCAATTTGGTATGACAATCCTTTACATTATGATTGTCTAGACATCTGATAAATCTGTCAAGTTCTTTCATTCTTTCCACTTTAATATCCCATGAATTACAGGCATTACAATTTTTAGTGAAATGAGTACCCTGGCAGAAGAGACAGTCTCTCTTTTCCTTGCCTGACCTCTTCAGGAATGTGATTAAAGGTTAACATATGCTGACCCAAACTGTTATATTTCTCCTGCATTTGATTGATTTCAGCGACTCTGTTTTGTACATACACAATCTTACTGTTACCATTACGAATCCATTGTAAGGATACCTCGTTATCAGACCAAATTACGGTGTCGCTGATATTTATCTCTCGCAATTTATTTCTTATATAATTGGCTAATTTGACACCTACATAAATGGCCGTTAATTCCAACTGAGGTAAGGTGCGTGATTTGATGGGAGCCACCTTAGCCTTCGACATAACAAGAGAAATGGCACTATTACATTGAAGGTAAGCGACTGCTCCATATGCTAATTTCGAAGCATCGCAAAAAATGTGGAGTACATTTTCTCCATCTTGACTGGCCACATTACGGGGGAACTTCAACATTGGTAATTTTACATATTCCCCTATTAGTTCTTCCCACCTTTCAACAAATTCCTCAGGTAGGGTTTCATCCCAAGCACACTTAAGCTTCCATGCTTCTTGTATCAACAATTTTCCTCTTATGGTAAGTGGGGACACTAAGCCTAGTGGATCGAAGCATTTTGAAACTTCTGCAAGCAAGACTCTCTTGGTTAATTTATTGGGCATGCTGTAGTCATTAGACTTTAACGATAACAAGTCTCCCTCTGTGTCCCAAGTCAGTCCCAGCACATTACTATATTTGGACACTTCAACTCCAGGGTTGTCTTTATTTATTTGAACTCTTAAACTGGACGAATTACTGTTCCATTCCCTCAGGGGCATATTTGCACCTTGCATTATTTCATTAGCCCCTGCGTATATGCTCATTAGTTCCTCTTCAGTAGACGTCACCCCCAGGAAATTGTCCACATAAAATTGTTTACCCATTACTCCACTCAGTGGACCACCCGTACGCTTAAGGTGTGCATTTATCGTTGCCTGGAGTAGGAACGGACTGGAGGTAGCACCAAACAATACACTCCTGAAGCGAAAAGTCTTCAGGGGACTAAGTGGGTCACTAGGATTCTCGGGCCATAAGAACCTAGTGCAATCCCGGTCAGCCTCCTGCAGACCCACTCTCAGGAAAGCTTTACTTATGTCTGCCGTAAAGGCATAATTCTTAACCCTGAAGTTTAATAGTATGTCTCCCAGTTTTTCCGTCAACGACGGACCTGTCATCAAACAGTCATTCAAACTAGGTACACTTTTATTACTCCTGGCACTACAATTAAACACAATCCTCAGAGGAGTGGTCTTAGAATACTTCTTCACTCCGTGGTGTGGCAAATAGTGACCATGAATCTGGGTTTGCTCGGGAGGTACCTCCTCTATGAATTTATTATTTAACTGCTCATTAATTATATCATCGTAAGCAGTCAACAGTTCTGGTGTCTTGCTCAATTCGTGGAGCTGAGCCTTTAATTGTCCATACGCCATCCGGTAATTAGTTGGTAGGTCTGGATGGTTCAGCTTCCACGGAAGTCTCACCCAGTATTGTCCAGATTCAAATTTAACATCCTTCTGGTATTGTTCTTGAGTAAAGGAATCATCTGGACTTTCTTCATTTACATTGATCCCTATGCTGTCCAATTCCCATAATTTGTGCACAGGTTCAACTTCATCCTCTATTGAAGTATATTTATACTGGGGTGATACTTCATGAGTAAGACACACCGTAACTGTATTTATGGCTTCCTCCAGTCATTCATTATCAGTACGAGGAAGCCTGCCATACATCACGTGACCTCCTGCGGTCCTTAGAAGGGTGACTCCGCATTTCTTTGTCATACCCTTTACAAAGGTGGCATAATGGTCACTACCTATCAAAATATCTATTGGCCCCACAGAATCATTATTTATACCAGAAGGTGCCAAATTTACCTTACTCGAAAGCCTTTCAGTAGCGTCACCAAGCCCTATTGTAGATATTTTCTCTGGGAGCCTATCCACAATTACGGCATTAATACGTTTTCTCTCATTGCCCAGCCGGACAGTTACATAAACAGTGTCGTATGACTGGGCCTTCTTATTCGAGAGAAAGCCAGATAGGTTGAGTATAGCAGGATCTCCCATTTGTACCTTCATCCCAATAAGGCAGTTACGTTTTATGAAGGTACGTTGTGATCCCTGATCCAGTAATGCTGTTACAGTTTTGGATTTACGCCGTTTATCATTAATCACCACATCCAACACAGGCAAAGCTACCTCAGCTAGGCCATCATTACCGACGTTAGCTGCAATCTTTACGTGGGCTACTGTTGTGTCCGGGTTATTATCACTATCAGTACTATTGTTACCATCATTACGATTAGATCTGCCCTTACACATAGCTATGTGGTGTCTTCCCTTGTTACACTGATAACAATAGTGCAAGTTAGCACGGCAATCCCTTACATTATGATTTCCTAGACACCTGATACATCTAGCAAGCTCTTCCAATCTTTCCACTTTAACATCCCATGAATTATAGGCATTACAGTTCTTAGAGAAATGAGTACCGTTGCAGAAGATACAATCTCTCCTTTCTTTGCCTGACCTCTTATCAAATGGGCTACCCTTATTGTGGTACTTCCTCCTCTTGCTTGGAGGTGGAGAACCACTATAACTGGCACCTGTCACTTGATACGTGCCTACGTAACCCCGTGTAGTAGGTGGCTTAGGATTATTGATATTAGGATAAGGTTTTCCTTTGTGGAACTTGGCAGGTGCACTGGGGTCTGTAGACGTGGTATTCCTAGAGGTAATGGGTTGGCTGGTCTGCAGTTGGACAAGTAGCTCTTGCAGTCCCACTCTTATTTCTTCCAACCTGAAGTAACCCTTGTGATATCTGTTAGATAACCACTCTATGGTCTTGTGGTTCAATTTATTCTGAATCAAGGCACTCAACAACCACTCTGCTCCCTCCAGATCATATTTATTACTCAAGGTCTTAAGAGTGCTTTCTAGTTTGATCCTAAATTGCTGTAAGCTGTTGCGGTTGTGATCTGGAGTCTTCAAACTAGCCAAATTAGCTACTAGGTCCAGTCTACTTTGCTCCAAGTTACCGTAAGTGACCTCCAACAAGTCAACTGCCTCACTATAGGAGTCATCTACATTTGGGAATGCTTGTATGAGAACATGCGCATCTCCCCTTACTTGTCCCTTTAAATAGCATAATTTGGTAACACTTGCAAGATCACTCCTATCATGTACGACTGCTTTAAAGATAGACCAAAACTCCTCCCAGTGTTCTCCCGGATTAAACACAGGCATACATAATTCTGGGAGTTTTGGTAGACGCCTCTGACTTTCCTTACTAGGTTGACCAACAACATTGTTTACACCCTTTACCTTCTCCAAAGCCTTAGTTTTGCAGGACACAATGTTGTCCTCCACTTCATAATGTTGATCCAGCAGCCGCTCCCTTTCAGCATCATCTGCACAATTCTCTAGCAGCTCTTTTTCATAGTCTTTAAACCACAATCTATATGACTCATGTCTATTTCCTAAGGCATCTAGGTGTAGCTTTAATTCATCAGGGTTTACCGTGTCTTGTCTCATTAACTCCATACACTTCTTGTATGATTTAGTAACATGACCCTTCCGAGCTTGTAGTGACGCTTTCTTTGCTTTGGCATCCATGGACTTGCCAGCCGCACTAACTTCCTCAGACCCAGCCATGGCTAGGGAATTAATAATCACCCATTATACTACTTAAGTAGACGCCTTATAAGAGTAATTCTTGCACTTTACTCTTGTATAAATCCTAGCCACCCATGTGCTAGCAATTTATTGGGCTAATTATCATCCATCACACGATCGATTAAACTCGTGCACCCTACACCCACTTCCTTCAATCAGTCACTTAATTATTAAGTAATTAATTCAATTAATTTTTTCACTGATTGCATCGGGTTCACGAAGGACCAACGGGCAGATATGGAAAATTTTCTAGGGTGTTTACTTGTATGTACCTCAACATTATATACATACCAGTAATCTCGTTGGGAGACAATCATATTGTTTACCGTAGTCACCCCGTGTAGACATGTGAGAAAACTTAACCACCCCTGGTCGCGGCAAGTGGTCCCCTCGACCTCACAATCTTATCCATATATATCCGAGACCAGTATGGATTGGATAGCACCCACAAGTACGGTGCTACTAATTAATTGTGGACTGTATAGATTATATTAGTTTAGCTGAATGAAGGGGGGGGTAGGATACACCTGGATACATCCATCAAGGAAAACATTTGTACATAATCCCACCACTTACCAGATGTTCTCTGGTGGTCACTTGATGTAGCTGGATCACTCCTAACCTATCTAATTACAACATAACACCACTGGCCAGCATAAGTCTGTTATAACTAGAAGGGTTACTTAACTGTGGGTGATTGATACTCCTTATTTCCTCCATTCACCATCTCATTTCGATGTCCTGCTACACCGACACGGTCCTCATTCCAGCAGGACGAGGTATCCGTTGGTTTGTCCCGCTTTAAAGGTCGTGACTCAAGCAGCTTCACTTTCCTCGTCTCGGGAACAACGAGGTCTAACGTGTTCACTCGGAGCAAAACGACTTATTTCACTTCACGCATTCTCTTAACTTAGCGTTATTATCATTAATTACATTACAATTCACAAGACGATCTAATGGCTCATAATTATTATACACATCAGAGATCACTCCATTAAGATCTGAGACCGATGAGTGATGATTAAACCAAGGGTAATTTTCCCCGGGACACAGTCCATGACGACGCGCTAGTCACCATCGGTCCTACACTTATTCACTCATTACCACTCTATTACCGAGGTCCCGTAAATCACGTTCCCTCACTCTCCACTAGGAACAGTTACGACACTTCCTATTACGAAATGAGGCCTATATTAATCCTTAGGCCGCCGTGAATGCCAATTTCGTGGTTCCATGCTTTCCCAGCTTCCTCTGCACCTTCAAAACAAACCCGCCCTCCCCCCGCACATCCGCGCATGCGTAAAAGGAACTCTTGGTTCTACTCTATTTTCAAATACATTTTTGACTCATATCGGCACATAAAACTCCTATTAGGCGCTATAGTTTCGGAAAATTAAAAATTTTCCACAACCAGTGTGTCCACATTCCTTGTCCCACCTCATAACTTATAATAAACATATTCTGTTATCAACACAATTATTTCCTATTACACAAATATTGTACGTTTAAATATAAGTGAAATTTTTGTAAATCCCTAAAATTCATTGAAAATCTTTTGAATATTACTATAAAAATTTGGAATTTTAAAAAATTATTTTCTACATTCCTTTATAAAAATGTTTAAAATCATATTTTAATATATTTAATTTTTATATTATATGGAATATTTTGGATACCCGAGAGGGTTATGATTATTATTATTATTAAATATATTAGCCGGTATTCTCCCGGCCCGGGCCTTTTCCAAGTGGTGGCCCGGCCTTGACTCCCTCTTTAGGGAGTGTCTGAGACCTAAGTCTCCCACGGGAGGAGGCACAAGTACCTCCTCATCATTGGGACCAACTGTTCCCAGGCCTAGCAACAAGCTAGGCCTCTCTGATCTGCCATCCCCGCCCCAAGGGGGCTAATGGGAATGACAGTCTTGTGAGCTAAAGGCTCGGGCTCAGGCACCTACCCTGCCCTAGAAGGGTTAGGCATGGTGTCGATGTCACCAACCTTTTTATTTTTTTTTTTTTTTATTCGCCGGTATTATTATTATTAAATATTAGCCAGTATTCTCCCGGCCTGGGCTTTTTCCAAGTGGTGGCCCGGCCTTGGCTCCCTCTTTAGGGAGTGTCTGAGACCTAAGTCTCTCATGGGAGGAAGCACAAGCACCTCCTCATCTTTGGGACCAACTGTCCCCAGGCCTAGCCACAAGCTAGGCCTCTCTGGTCTGCCATCCCCGCCCCAAGGTGGCAAATGGGAATGACAGTCTTATGAGCTAAAGGCTCGGGCTCAGGCACCTACCCTACCCTAGAATAGTTAAATAGTTAAAGATTAGCCGGTATTCTCCCGGCCCGGGCCTTTTCCAAGTGGTGACCCGGCCTTGGCTCCCTCTTTAGGGAGTGTCTGAGACCTAAGTCTCCCATGGGAGGAGGCACAAGTACCTCCTCATCTTTGGGACCAACTGTCCCCAGGCCTAGCCACAAGCTAGGCCTCTCTGGTCTGCCATCCCCGCCCCAAGGGAGCAAATGGGAATGACAGTCTTATGAGCTAAGGGCTCGGGCTCAGGCACCTACCCTACCCTAGAAGGGTTAGGCATGGTGTCGATGCTACCCTAGAAGGGTTAGGCATGGTGTCGATGCTACCCTAGAAGGGTTAGGCATGGTGTCGATCTATTCGCCGGTATTCTCCCGGCCCGGGTCTTTTCCAAGTAGTGGTGACCTTGTTTTTTTTTTTTTTTTTTTTTTTTTTTTTTTTTTTTTATTCGCCGGTATTCTCCCGGCCCGGGTCTTTTCCAAGTAGTGGTGACCCGGCCTTGGCTCCGTATCTGGGGAGTGTCTCGAGACTTAAGTCTCCCATGGGAGGAGGTACAAGTACCTCCGCATCTTTGGGACCAAGTGTCCCCAGGCCTAGCCACATTCCCCGCCCTCACGGGGCTCGTAGGGAGAAGCTAGGCCTCTGGTCTGCCATCTACCCCGCCTCGAAGGGGCTAGGTGTCCCAAATTCCTACTTGTCTATGTAACATTGATAAATAATAATTATCTTTGTTACCATTTACTTGTATGTATGTAATGAGTTACATACAGATAAATGTAATTTTCCACAAGTTTAGTATTTATAATATCATTATTGTTATAAACATTATTTAATCTCTTAATATAGTTTAGTCCCGGAGAGAAAGTTGTGAACTTGTGAGAGAACTGGTAGTTAGTGGACAACCTCAACTTGTGAGAGAACTGGTAGTTAGTGGACAACCTCAACTTGTGAGAGAACTGGTAGTTAGTGGACAACCTCAACTTGTGAGAGAACTGGTAGTTAGTGGACAACCTCAACTTGTGAGAGAACTGGTAGTTAGTGGACAACCTCAACTTGTGAGAGAACTGGTAGTTAGTGGACAACCTCAACTTGTGAGAGAACTGGTAGTTAGTGGACAACCTCAACTTGTGAGAGAACTGGTAGTTAGTGGACAACCTCAACTTGTGAGAGAACTGGTAGTTAGTGGACAACCTCAACTTGTGAGAGAACTGGTAGTTAGTGGACAACCTCAACTTGTGAGAGAACTGGTAGTTAGTGGACAACCTCAACTTGTGAGAGAACTGGTAGTTAGTGGACAACCTCAACTTGTGAGAGAACTGGTAGTTAGTGGACAACCTCAACTTGTGAGAGAACTGGTAGTTAGTGGACAACCTCAACTTGTGAGAGAACTGGTAGTTAGTGGACAACCTCAACTTGTGAGAGAACTGGTAGTTAGTGGACAACCTCAACTTGTGAGAGAACTGGTAGTTAGTGGACAACCTCAACTTGTGAGAGAACTGGTAGTTAGTGGACAACCTCAACTTGTGAGAGAACTGGTAGTTAGTGGACAACCTCAACTTGTGAGAGAACTGGTAGTTAGTGGACTCTGGTAGTTAGTGGACAACCTCAACCTGTGAGAGAACTGGTAGTTAGTGGACAACCTCAACTTGTGAGAGAACTGGTAGTTAGTGGACAACCTCAACTTGTGAGAGAACTGGTAGTTAGTGGACAACCTCAACTTGTGAGAGAACTGGTAGTTAGTGGACAACCTCAACTTGTGAGAGAACTGGTAGTTAGTGGACAACCTCAACTTGTGAGAGAACTGGTAGTTAGTGGACAACCTCAACTTGTGAGAGAACTGGTAGTTAGTGGACAACCTCAACTTGTGAGAGAACTGGTAGTTAGTGGACAACCTCAACTTGTGAGAGAACTGGTAGTTAGTGGACAACCTCAACTTGTGAGAGAACTGGTAGTTAGTGGACAACCTCAACTTGTGAGAGAACTGGTAGTTAGTGGACAACCTCAACTTGTGAGAGAACTGGTAGTTAGTGGACAACCTCAACTTGTGAGAGAACTGGTAGTTAGTGGACAACCTCAACTTGTGAGAGAACTGGTAGTTAGTGGACAACCTCAACTTGTGAGAGAACTGGTAGTTAGTGGACAACCTCAACTTGTGAGAGAACTGGTAGTTAGTGGACAACCTCAACTTGTGAGAGAACTGGTAGTTAGTGGACAACCTCAACTTGTGAGAGAACTGGTAGTTAGTGGACAACCTCAACTTGTGAGAGAACTGGTAGTTAGTGGACAACCTCAACTTGTGAGAGAACTGGTAGTTAGTGGACAACCTCAACTTGTGAGAGAACTGGTAGTTAGTGAGACAACCTCAACTTGTGAGAGAACTGGTAGTTAGTGGACAACCTCAACTTGTGAGAGAACTGGTAGTTAGTGGACAACCTCAACTTGTGAGAGAACTGGTAGTTAGTGGACAACCTCAACTTGTGAGAGAACTGGTAGTTAGTGGACAACCTCAACTTGTGAGAGAACTGGTAGTTAGTGGACAACCTCAACTTGTGAGAGAACTGGTAGTTAGTGGACAACCTCAACTTGTGAGAGAACTGGTAGTTTTTTATATTTTATTTAAAAACAGAACAGCAGTGTACATAATTCCAGAATATAAATAGACATAAAAATTTAACATCATAAAGTTCTCAGAACTAATTGCTCTACATTCCAGATTGTATACTGAACACAGGTGTGGAAAGATCCTAGGACAGAGTTTTGTGTTAAGATAAGATAAGATAAGATTTTTAACCCCGGAGGGTTAGCCACCCAGGATAACCCAAGAATGTCAGTGCCTCATCGAGGACTGTCTAACTTGGAATATATATCTGTGTTAGTTTACGCACAGATTGGCGACGTTCCTAGTGGTCTTTGGACTGTGTTCAGTGTTTCAGGGCAGTGAGCCATGTGTGGGTGGCTACGAGCCCTGACTGGGGCACTGAGCCTCACAGCTCTGCACCCAGTGTGGGCGGCTGTGAGGTCACAGGCAGCAGCTCTGCTGCTGGCTCTGTCCCCAAACCTACAGTCACCATGACAGACCCAGGAGAGAGGCCTAAACGTTCATTGGAATGCGGGGACGAGTTGAAGGACGACGTGGGGCAGGTAGGAGCCCCCACCAAGGATGCAGTAGAGACTATTGTATCTGCCAATCTGCCACTAGATCCGTCGGCAGCCGCTACCCAAAAAGATTTGCACCCCCAGATGACCATAGGGATTCAGGAAGGAAGCCAAAAGGCTGTAGCTCCAAAACTTGCAAAGATAGAGCCATCCAAGGTCCCTACACCAGTTGTGCTGGCCTCCACAGTGGACAGGGACTGGCTGACTCCACATGGAAGAAGAAGCTCGGGCACAAGCAACCAGGGCCTTCAACAAATTCGAGGTTCTGGATTACGGGTTTCTAAGGTATATGGAAGGTCTACCCCGCCTCAAGTTCCACTGGGAGTTCACTCTCAGGAACGAGGTTTTGGTCATTCCTCAGGACGAGCATTCTTACTAGGAATTGAAGGGGCTGGTTGTGATGCATCCCAGCATGGTGGAACTGGTTGCTTCGGAGAAGGTGTACAAGGGGGTGCTCTTACACGTCCCTGTGCCCCTCCCACTGGACCCCATTTTGGAAGTGCCCAATATTGTCAAGGCAGAGTGACTCACTGCAACAGTGAACAAGGTGCCCCCGCCAGGTGCTGATCCACCACAAAGGTCCACTTCCCATGCACCTGGACCTTGGGGTCTGGGGAAGATTCAAGACCCGACCATACCTGTCGAGCTCAGTACAATGCTTCAACTGTCAGGGGTTCAATTATATTGCAGCCACCTGCCAGCGTAAGAAGAAGTGTGGTGTGTGCAGCAAGGCACACGACTCGAAGGACTGCATTGCCATCCTCAAACAGCCAACGGGCAACGCCCTTCGGCCAGAGCCCAAGTGTGCCAACTACTCAAAGAGGCACCATGCCTGGAACTGGAGCTGTCCTGTGATGGAGCAGAACTGGCAGCAGGTTCATCATCAGAATGACCCGACAGCCCAGATGCCACCCAGCCTTGGAACCACCCAGCAACAGTGGGTATGCGCTCCGCGGTTCCCCCGATACCGCAGGAGGGCAATACCAGCGAGTTTCCAGCACTGGACTCCCGGCAGTTGCATCAGGGGGCACGCACTGGCTTGCAGCAGCGCGGTCAACTATGGGGTCAGATGGCAAAGTGGCCAAGAAAACAGAATCAATGGGATAAACAGCCACAGGCCAGGCATACTGCCCAGCAGGTCCCAGCTGGGCACCAACATTCCTTGCCATACCGCCAGCAGGCCTCTTCCCAAGGGCAGGCACCTGCTGTGAGTGGTCAGAGTCAGGCAGAGGTTCCCTGCCAGGGGACCCAGAAGCCCATGGCCACTCAAGCTGGGCCCAGGGTGCACCCAGCTTATGCTGCTGCAGTGTCAACAGCCACCCAGACATACCCAGTGACCCAGCCCCGACTCGACGGGTCGTCCAGCTCAATGCCTGCAGAGGTAATGGTCGAATCATTTCCCGATCCACTGAAGAAAACCATCGGGTTCATCTCAGTGCTCCTCTGTCGCCTGCTGCCGTCGGCGGAGGACAGGGGCACCTGCAGACAGCTCCTGTCATAGATGCTGCACATGGTCCTACTGGATAAGAAGGACTCAATGGAACTTCAGACCATCATCCAGGAGTCCTTCCAGTCCATGCTCGAGGAGGCCCTGGAGTCACCAACGATGGACGACGGGTTCCAGACAGAGATGGAATCAGAGGGCCACCTCTGTGGCCCTTGAAGATCCTCCAGTGGAACATTTGAAGGCTGCAGCGGAAAATTCACTTAGTGATTGAAGCTGCAGTTCAGGATGAGGTTGATGTCTTCCTGTTCCAGGAGACACATACCAATTCGTCACATCATATGCAGCCACGTCTCCCGGGATTCTCGGCATACCTTCAGCGCATGGAATGGACTGGCAGGGGCACGGCGATCTATGTCAGTACCACTATCCCTCATTCAATCTCCACTGGCCCCATCAACTCTGGGGAGGGCGTAGAGGGTCAGGCTGTCACCCTACACCTAACTGATAAACCTCTCGTGGTTTACAATATTTACAGAAGCTCTCGGTGCACACTTGACATTTCAGAGGTGGCAGCACTCGCCCCCCAGGAGGGTCTTGTTGTGGCTGGGGATGTCAATGCCCACCACTCAATACTTTCTCCTGTCTCTCCTACCAATGCAGCTGGGAGGCACCTAGCGGCTGTGCTGGATGAGGTCCCTGAGATCTCCCTCCTCAATAATGGTGAGCCAACCCATCACTATGGTGGCCACTTGGATGTCACACTCATCTTTAGGCAGTTGCTCTCAAGTGCGAGATGGGAGGTCCACCCCGTCTCACCAGTGATCACTTTGCAGTTGTCACTACGCTGATGGTCCAGCAGTGCCTGCTTCCCACACCTACCCCCAGATGGAATCTAAAAAAGGCCGACTGGCAGTGCTTCCAGGAGGTCATTGAGAGCTGGTGGGCAGATTCTACTCTTCCGGAAGACCCAGATGAGGCAGCCCAAAGCCTGCAGGTGGCCTTCACGTGTGCAGCTGAGGCAGCCATACCTAAGATTACAGGCGGAGGGTCATATAAATGTGACTGGTGGTTTTACAATGAGGACATCAGCGAGCAGAACCACCGCATCAATGTCGAACGCAAGATGCACAGGCATAATCCCATGGTTTAGTCCATGCATCTGCTCAGGGAAGTGGTGTGGCATGCATGCCATGTCTCACACAGGGTCCGGCAGGCTAAATGGTTCGAGAGGTGTGCCTCCTTCAGCTACTTCTCCACCTTATCTGAGATTTGACCAAGTTACGATTGGCCACTGGGCAGTGTCGCAGTGTGGCTCGGTTGCACCAAGACCCTGCAATGGAGGCAGAACGTCTGGTGGACCTTTCCACCTCCAGAGCGGCCATGGCTCAACTTCCTCAGGATCTCCAGGATGATGGTGATGCAAGTGGCATGCCAGGCTAAGGACGTCATGGATGAAGACTTCACCGACCAGGAGCTCCAGGCAGCCTTCACATCTCATCGGGACACTGCACCAGGGCATGATGGTATCACCTATGGCATGATCACTCGGTCTGGCCATTCTGGACATTCAGCTGTCCTGGGGGTCGTCAACCGGACTTTGCGAGCTGGCAAACTCCCTGTCGTATGGAAGGAGGCTGACATCATACTGATTCCTAAGCCTGGGGATCCTGGCAGTGTGAGACCCATCTCCCTCACCAGTTGCATCTCGAAGGTGTCTGAAAGGATGGTGTTGTAGCGCCTGAGGTGGAAGCTTGGCCTTCCTTATAAACACCTCTATGGCTTCACCAGAGGAGTGGGCACTTTCGAAAGCCTTACCACTCTAATGGCCGTCATTGGGTCGGACACCCAAGCCCACAGTGTTGTCTTTCTTGACCTCGAGAAAGCTTTTGAGCTAGCCAGTGCACCTGCCATCCTCTCACTCTTGGCCAGCAGGGGGGTTAAAGGCAGGCTGCTTTCATGGCTTCATTCCTATCTCTAGGACAGGCGGGCCAGGGTACGCTTCCAGGGGCATGCCTCTTCTCTCAAGACCCTGGACAACGGCACTCCACAGGGCGGGGTACTTAGTCCCACCCTGTTCAATGTTCTGATGCACCAGCTGGTGCGCCTGCCTTTCTCCACATGCACCTTCCTCCTCAACTATGCCGATGACCTGGCACTTGTCGTACCTAGGAAGCGCTGCCTTTTGCAGCGTGCCCAGAAGGACCTCGATCTGCTGGCTTCCACTTGACGTCACTTGGTGCTCAAGATATCTGTGGTGAAATCCAAAGCCATGATCCTTCACACAAGGGAACCGAATCAGAGGCTGTGGGTCCTGGGCATCGACCTGGACTGGGTTCACAGGTATAGGTGCCTTGGCATATACATTGACAGGCATCTCACCTTCCAGAAATATGTGCACCACATCAAAGAGAGAGACCTGCAAAGGGTCAGGGCATTGAGTGCCATGGCCAACCCTAGGGTTGGGGCCAGCTTCCAGGTCATGAGGTTATTCTACATCCAGGCAATACGCTCACTTGTTGACTATGGAGCACTTGCTCTGGTTCACGCCAGACCCACGAACATCAAGTCCCTCTGTGTGATCCAGAACACAGCTGTACGGGCCATGCTGGGGGCTCCTAGGTGGGCCAATGCAGTGGCTCTAAACTTTGAGGTGCAGCTGCAGCCCCTTGAAGACAGGATCTAATTTGTAGCTGCCAAGAGGATCGCAAAGTACCTCCGACTGGGGATGCACAGAGTCTCCGCTGGTATGTCAGGGCGACCCACAGGGCGTCCCCTCCAAGTATTCGGATGCAATCCAGAAAACTGAGGGTGCATATTCACCTCCTGTGCTTAAGGTATCCCACAACTGCATGGATTGTTGAACGGGCACGAGAGGAGCCCTGTGCCCATTGTGACCGAATGGTTCCAAAACAGTAGGTTAGACTGCCCGGCTATGATGCCCCTTCGCCGTAGACACTTCCCAATGACCCCAGAGGGTCAAGCAAGGGAGGATGCGGCAGCACATCTTGTGTACTTAGCTGTCAGAGACTTGGAAATCTTACTCCAATCATTGCACATCACCCCCCCTCCCCCCCCGCTGAAGTCGCTGTTCAGGCCTGCTTTGGGCCTCAATTGCACCGCATACCAGCAGCTGTTAGTGCACACCAAAGAGGTACCCCCCTTCCCACTGAAGAACTGACATGCATGTACAAGAAAAGCTTAACGACACTTCCATACCCGGGGTGCCAATGCCGGGTTACCAAATTGGAAGAGACCTGGGCTGGGATCCATACCGGCAAATCAAGTAGAATAGAATATTTTCTACCGATCGACACCATGCCCAGCCCTTCTAGGGCAGGGTAGGTGCCTGAGCCAGAGCTTGCAGCTCAAAAGACTGCCATTCCCATTAGCCCCCTTGGGGAGGGGATGGCAGACCAGAGAGGCCTAGCTTGTGGCTAGGCTTGGGGACAGTTGGTCCCAAAGATGAGGAGTCACTTGTGCCTCCTCCAATGGGAGACTTAGGGAGCAGTCAGGTGTAACATATCGACTTCTTTATTTTTCAACCGATTACGTTCATTTTTGGTGTACTATTAGAAGCTTATATAAAACCTCCTGTGCTGAAGTTTCAATCGTATCGGCCAAAAAGTAAATGAAATATGCAAAATTTACGAAAAATTGCATTTGGCACCGGAGTCCTACTCAGTGGTACTTGGAAAAGTGGTTTTGACACTTGCTGCTGATAGAGCACCTCTAATTCCATCATGAATTACGTACCTTTTCTAAAATAAACCTTATCTTCATGCTAAAAAAAAATAAGTTTCATAACTTTTTTGTCATATTGGAAGATGTCGGTCTTGTTGCCCACATAAATCTAAAAATATCTGGGATAGTTCAGAAAGGTACGTAATTTCTTGTAAATCAATCATTCTCCTATGTTTGTTGTGAAAATCAAGTCAATTCATTCATAAATAAGGATGCAGTCCCCCTAAATAGGTAAATAAGTTACTTTCGAGATATAGGCCGAAGCGCGCGGCACCCCAGGTGCCCGGGAAATATTTTTTTCCCCCGCAAAATTCGCCTTATTTTACACTTTTTCCGCGACCTACGAGTGTTTATTACAGTTAACCATTGTAAATCCGTTTTCTCTCATCACTGATGAGAGAAGTCGGACCCTCTCTTCACCTTCAGGGGAAATATCGATAGAAATTTTTTCCTTGGGGCGTCATATTATGCTATATATTTTTTTTTAAGGTGTACTTTTTATGTTTATATGCTATTATTATATTGCATTATGTCATAATAGATCAATTGTGATAGATAAATAAGCCTTATAATTGATATTAGCGTGGGTATGGAATATTTTGTTGGCTGGAGGTGTCGGCCATTTTATGCAATATACCCAGGGTACCTTGATTGGTTCCTTGATCATATTATCTCCGCCCACTCTGGCATGATCTCAGATGGTGAATTTGTATTATATTAGACATAAAGATATAAGAAAACGATAAAAATAACACGGGGAAAAACGTAACAAAAACGTCAACAAAGCCGAGTCAGCGCTTCTTACGCAATATGTCGCATCAGCGCTGTCACCATGCCTGTTATAAATGGCTGTAATTCCTTTCAGAAACATCGTACAAGGATAATAATTATATCAGAGTGTAGCCAGAAAGTTCAGCTATTTTTTGGTAACAATAACTCAATTTTCATATTTTTTCGATTTTTTTTTGCACCGCGCGCGTGAACCTGACTGCTCCCTAAGTCTGTTATTTTTAGTATCTGTTGGACGACCCCCGTGTCCATGCTCCCTCTCCATAGGATGATAAAAGCACGTGATAATGGCTTCTTGCAGTTCTTGATGAACACGGAGTTCCATGAGTCTGGCCCTGGGGCAGAGTGCATGGGCATGTCATTTATCGCCTGTTCGAAGTCATTTGGCGTCAGGATAATATCAGATAGGCTTGTGTTTACCAAATTCTGTGGCTTTCTCATAAAAAAATAATTTAAATCTTCGACTCTAAGTCTGGTTAGCGGCTTGCTAAAAACTGAGTCTTATTGGGACTTGAGTAGCTCACTCACTTCCTTGCTGTCATCTGTGTAGGACCCATCTTGTTTAAGTAGGGGCCCAATACTGGATGTTGTTCTCGACTTTGATTTGGCATAAGAAATAAAATACTTTGGGTTTCATTCGATTTCATTTATGGCTTTTAGTTCTTCCCGCGATTCCTGACTCCTATAAGATTCCTTTAGCTTTAGTTTGATATTTGCTATTTATCTGACAAGTGTCTCCCTACGCATTTCAGATATATTGGCCTCTTTTAGCCGCTCTGTTATTCTTTTCCCTTGCCTGTAAAGGAAGCGCCTGTCTCTTTCTATTTTACATCTACTCCTCCTTTTTCTTAAAGGAATAAGCCTTGAGCATACATCGAGTGCCACAGAGTTAATCTGTTCTAGGCATAAGTTGGGGTCTGTGTTGCTTAGTATATCTTCTCAGCTTATATCATTGAGGACTTGGTTTACATGGTCCCACTTTATGTTCTTGTTACTGAAGTTGAATTTGGAGAAGGCTCCCTCGTGACTGATCTCATTTTGTCGGTCTGGGGCTCAGCCCATACATGTCTTAACCTCGATTATTTTGTGATTTGAGTATATTGTTTTTGATCATCATTGTTAGTGAAGATATGGTCCAGTGTATTCGCCAGTCTAGTAGGCTGTATTGTTTGCTGGTTTAAGTTGAATTTTGTGCAGACATTTAAAAGCTCGTGTGTGTGTGAGTTCTCGTCTGAGCTGCCTCCTGGTGTTATCACTGCAACAACATTATTGTCTATATTTCTCCATTTTAGGTTCCTCAAGTTGAAATCCCCCAGTATCAAGATGTTGGGGGCAGGAGCTGGAAGATTTTCCAGACAGTGGTCAATTTTTAACAGCTGTTCCTGGAATTGTTGGGACGTTGCATCCTGAGGATTGTAGACTACCCCAATGACTAGGTTTAGGCTCTCGATCTTTACTGCTAAAACGTCCACTACATCATTTGAGGCATTAAGGAGTTCTGTGCAAATAAGTGACTCTGCGATATACAGGCCAACCCCTACCCCCCATTTACCTGTTCACTCTGTCGCATCTGTATAGGTTGTAACCTGGGATACATATTTCGTTGTCCAAGTGATCCTTTATGTGTGTCTCTGTGAAAACCACTAACATTGCATTTGCCTCTGCAAGCAGTCCACGGATGAAAGGTATTTTATTGTTTGTTGGTGGCTTTAGACCCTGTATATTTGCAAAGAAGAATGTCATCGGACTGGTGGTATTGGTGGTACTGGGGGACTTTTTCCTGGCACTAATATTTGTATCTGTTGGTCTGGAGTGGAGGCCATCGAATGTGGTTCCACTCTAGAAATGACTGGATTTGGTGTATGATTTCTGCAATTTTTTGCCAGTTTTTTTTTTTCCTTCCTGGAACTAAAAAGCCTCTCACTCTTGAGTGGCTGTGGCTACGCAGATTTTCCCATGGTCTGGATGTTTTGTATCTTTTTGTCCCCTTTAGATGGTGTGCATGGCAATTTAAGTTATAGCACTGTCTTTCCTGTACTGAAGAGGGTGAAAAAGCTTACAGGAAGGGAATTTGCATTTTGCTGTTGTCACATGGGCACGGCATTTTCTAGGGTGGTCAGAGTTGCACGTCCTATCTGTTTTTCCAGATTTCCCATGTCTGCAGATACCAAGTGCATAATATGTGCACAGGCTTGGTTTCCGTTTGCCTTGGGTTTTTATGACTGTATTCCCTGTTGTAGCATGTTTTCCTGTCTCTTTCCTATCCTCACTAGTACTAACAATGGAGCTGTCACCAGTTGTTTCTGGTAATATATCCTCACTATTACTAGTGGAGTCCCCTTGTTTGCTATCCCCTGTGCTATTACTAGTTTGTAATATTAGTTTTATTTTGTCCTTGACTACATTTGTTTCCCCACTAAAGCTCCTTTCTCCCTCGAGGCCATTAATATGCATTTCCTCATGTATACAATTACTGTCTACCAGGACAGCACTTCCAGCCCCACAGTTACTGTCTACCAGGACAGCACCTCCAGCCTCACCATTACTGTCTTCCAGGACAGCACTTCCAGCCCCACATTTACTGTCTACCAGGGCAGCACCTCCAGTCATACAGTTACTGTCGGCCAGGACAGCATCCACACCAAGGGCAACCATCCAGCCCAGATTTTTTATTTTCCCATCTGTTATAGAATGCTTCCAGGTTTTCTATGAAGGCTGCTTTGATGTTATCCTCTTTTAACACCAATGTGATTTTAGTCCACAGATTGCTCTCATTTGGTCATACCCAAAAACTCTTCCCTGATTTAATACTGCTTGTAGATAATTCTTGGATGTCTGCACAAGGGGCGTGACACAAATTTTCACAAAAGTCGCATGTAATCCATGTGGAAGCCCATTTGTTTGATTTACTGCAGACTACACAGAATTTCATAATGTGATTTCAATGGTTGATTTACTGTAATTCTACTAGTAACCCTTTGAATATTCTACTAATAACCTCCTTAAAGTAAAGTCTGGCTATTTGTATTTCTATTTCTAACTGTACTACTTGTATACTAGGGCAAGCTTACCACTTTATGTTTCTGCTTCATAGTTATTGTTTGTGTTTGATAAGGGCGCCTAAAACCCCGTCTGTTTAGGCTGCTTTATTGTCCAACGAATCCGTTAGAAACCGGTCAAGGGTTGGGACCAGTCGGATCTGATCAGTGGGTAACTTATTTAAAACATACTGGTCGGTAATTTGGACTAACACATGAAGGAACTACTGGAAATTATTTAACCGAGTAATATGTGATTATATTGATACAAAAGTATAACTTGCGTGTTGAAGAACCGGTGATTGCTGGCAGCTCCTACAATGAAGAACAGTCGAGACCTCAACCCTTATTTACAGCCTGAAGGTTTATAGATCACTGTATTTAGCTATTCTAGATTTTTCCGTCTCAACCACAACAAATGCTATGTTACCACTATAGTTGGCTGGTGAAGATTAATGGAGGAAAGTCGCTTTTACTGGAGTAATATTTGCTTTTCGTTGTGTATATTGTGACCGCTGGTAACTACAGGTTATATGAATTTCCACTGTATACGTCTAGTATTTCAAGAATGAAGAAAAAACTAATGATGGTCACTCCACTCCACTAAGTACCATTATATTACTGGTTACTTGCTACTACAACACTGTGGTAAGGTTTCTGCATGATAAATGATGGTCACTCCACTAAGTACCATTATATTACTGGTTACTTGCTACTACAACACTGTGGTAAGGTTTCTGCATGATAAATGATGGTCACTCCACTAAGTACCATTATATTACTGGTTACTTGCTACTACAACACTGTGGTAAGGTTTCTGCATGATAAATGATGGTCACTCCACTAAGTACCATTATATTACTGGTTACTTGCTACTACAACACTGTGGTAAGGTTTCTGCATGATAAATGATGGTCACTCCACTAAGTACCATTATATTACTGGTTACTTGCTACTACAACACTGTGGTAAGGTTTCTACTTGCTACTACAAGTACACTTGCTACTACAACACTAGTAAGGTTTCTGCATGATAAATGATGGTCACTCCACTAAGTACCATTATATTACTGGTTACTTGCTACTACAACACTGTGGTAAGGTTTCTGCATGATAAATGATGGTCACTCCACTAAGTACCATTATATTACTGGTTACTTGCTACTACAACACTGTGGTAAGGTTTCTACTACTAAGTACACTGTGGTAAGGTTTCTGCATGATAAATGATGGTCACTCCACTAAGTACCATTATATTACTGGTTACTTGCTACTACAACACTGTGGTAAGGTTTCTGCATGATAAATGATGGTCACTCCACTAAGTACCATTATATTACTGGTTACTTGCTACTACAACACTGTGGTAAGGTTTCTGCATGATAAATGATGGTCACTCCACTAAGTACCATTATATTACTGGTTACTTGCTACTACAACACTGTGGTAAGGTTTCTGCATGATAAATGATGGTCACTCCACTAAGTACCATTATATTACTGGTTACTTGCTACTACAACACTGTGGTAAGGTTTCTGCATGATAAATGATGGTCACTCCACTAAGTACCATTATATTACTGGTTACTTGCTACTACAACACTGTGGTAAGGTTTCTGCATGATAAATGGTTTAAGTACTGGTTAGTTGCTACTACAACACTGTGGTAAAGTTAGTTGCTACTACAACACTGTGGTAAAGTTAGTTGCTACTACAACACTGTGGTAAAGTTTCTGGATGATAAATGATGGTCCACTAAGTACCATTATATTACTGGTTACTTGCTACTACAACACTGTGGTAAGGTTTCTGCATGATAAATGATGGTCACTCCACTAAGTACCATTATATTACTGGTTACTTGCTACTACAACACTGTGGTAAGGTATCTGCATGATAAATGATGGTCACTCCACTAAGTACCATTATATTACTGGTTACTTGCTACTACAACACTGTGGTAAGGTTTCTGCATGATAAATGATGGTCACTCCACTAAGTACCATTATATTACTGGTTACTTGCTACTACAACACTGTGGTAAGGTTTCTGCATGATAAATGATGGTCACTCCACTAAGTACCATTATATTACTGGTTACTTGCTACTACAACACTGTGGTAAGGTTTCTGCATGATAAATGATGGTCACTCCACTAAGTACCATTATATTACTGGTTACTTGCTACTACAACACTGTGGCAAGGTTTCTGCATGATAAATGATGGTCACTCCACTAAGTACCATTATATTACTGGTTACTTGCTACTACAACACTGTGGTAAGGT
The DNA here is from genome assembly GCF_038502225.1 of Cherax quadricarinatus. NCBI lineage: Eukaryota > Metazoa > Arthropoda > Malacostraca > Decapoda > Parastacidae > Cherax > Cherax quadricarinatus. The sequence continues at coordinate 1,906,442 of NC_091389.1, read as the reverse complement.
TTCTGCATGATAAATGATGGTCACTCCACTAAGTACCATTATATTACTGGTTACTTGCTACTACAACACTGTGGTAAGGTTTCTGCATGATAAATGCTCTTATTGTTGTAAACCTTCACTCATATCCTATTATTTTTTTTTTTACATATCTGTACACTTTTCGCATTTCCTCAGGATTTTGTAACATATCGTAATTTAGAGGAAAAAAAAATTCAACACTGGTATCGTTAGATTATAGGCGAAGTACACTAGCAGAAGCAGTTACAACAGTGGTAAGAGCAGCAACAACAGTAGTAGCAGTTACAACAGTGGTAAGAGTAGCAACAACAGTAGTAGCAGTTACAACAGTGGTAAGAGTAGCAACAACAGTAGTAGCAGTTACAACAGTGGTAAGAGTAGCAACAACAGTAGTAGCAGTTACAACAGTAGTAAGAGCAGCAACAACAGTAGTAGCAGTTACAACAGTAGTAAGAGCAGCAGCAACAGTAGTAGCAGTTACAACAGTGGTAAGAGCAGCAGCAACAGTAGTAGCAGTTACAACAGTGGTAAGAGTAGCAACAACAGTAGTAGCAGTTACAACAGTAGTAGCAGTTACAACAGTGGTAAGAGCAGCAACAACAGTAGTAGCAGTTACAACAGTGGTAAGAGCAGCAACAACAGTAGTAGCAGTTACAACAGTGGTAAGAGTAGCAACAACAGTAGTAGCAGTTACAACAGTGGTAAGAGTAGCAACAACAGTAGTAGCAGTTACAACAGTGGTAAGAGTAGCAACAACAGTAGTATCAGTTACAACAGTAGTAAGAGCAGCAGCAACAGTAGTAGCAGTTACAACAGTGGTAAGAGCAGCAGCAACAGTAGTAGCAGTTACAACAGTGGTAAGAGCAGCAACAACAGTAGTAGCAGTTACAACAGTAGTAAGAGCAGCAACAACAGTAGTGGCAGTTACAAGAGTGGTAAGAGCAGCAACAACAGTAGTAGCAGTTACAACAGTAGTAAGAGTAGCAACAACAGTAGTAGCAGTTACAACAGTGGTAAGAGTAGCAACAACAGTAGTGGCAGTTACAACAGTGGTAAGAGCAGCAACAACAGTAGTAGCAGTTACAACAGTAGTAAGAGCAGCAGCAACAGTAGTAGCAGTTACAACAGTGGTAAGAGCAGCAGCAACAGTAGTAGCAGTTACAACAGTGGTAAGAGTAGCAACAACAGTAGTAGCAGTTACAACAGTAGTAAGAGCAGCAACAACAGTAGTAGCAGTTACAACAGTGGTAAGAGCAGCAACAACAGTAGTAGCAGTTACAACAGTGGTAAGAGCAGCAACAACAGTAGTAGCAGTTACAACAGTAGTAAGAGCAGCAACAACAGTAGTAGCAGTTACAACAGTAGTAAGAGCAGCAACAACAGTAGTAGCAGTTACAACAGTAGTAAGAGTAGCAACAACAGTAGTAGCAGTTACAACAGTGGTAAGAGCAGCAACAACAGTAGTAGCAGTTACAACAGTGGTAAGAGTAGCAACAACAGTAGTGGCAGTTACAACAGTGGTAAGAGCAGCAACAACAGTAGTAGCAGTTACAACAATAGTAAGAGCAGCAGCAACAGTAGTAGCAGTTACAACAGTGGTAAGAGCAGCAGCAACAGTAGTAGCAGTTACAACAGTGGTAAGAGTAGCAACAACAGTAGTAGCAGTTACAACAGTAGTATGAGTAGCAACACCAGTAGTAGCAGTAACAACAGTAGTAACAGTAGCAACAACAGTACTAGCAGAAACAACAGTAGTTAGAGAAGCAACAACAGTAGTAACAGTTACAACAGTAGTAAGAGTAGCAACAACAGTAGTAGAAGTTACAAAAGTAGTAAGAGTAGCAACAACAGTAGTAGCAGTTACAACAGTAGTAAGAGTAGCAACAACAGTAGTAGAAGTTACAAAAGTAGTAAGAGAAGCAACAACAGTAGTAGCAGTTACAACAGTAGTAAGAGTAGCAACAACAGTAGCAGTAACAACAGTAGTAACAGTAGCAACAACAGTAGTAGCAGAAACAACAGTAGTTAGAGAAGCAACAACAGTAGTAACAGTTACAACAGTAGTAAGAGTAGCAACAACAGTAGTAGAAATTACAAAAGTAGTAAGAGTAGCAACAACAGTAGTAGCAGTTACAACAGTAGTAAGAGTAGCAACAACAGTAGTAGAAGTTACAAAAGTAGTAAGAGAAGCAACAACAGTAGTAGCAGTTACAACAGTAGTAAGAGTAGCAACAACAGTAGCAGTAACAACAGTAGTAACAGTAGCAACAACAGTAGTATCAGTTTCAACAGTAGTATGAGTAGCAACAACAGTAGTAGCAGTAACAACAGTAGTAACAGTAGCAACAACAGTAGTAGCAGAAACAACAGTAGTTACAGAAGCAAAAACAGTAGTAGCAGTTACAACAGTAGTAAGAGTAGCAACAACAGTAGTAGCAGTTACAACAGTAGGAAGAGTAGCAACAACAGTAGTAGCAGTTACAACAGTAGTAAGATTAGCAACAACAGTAGTAGCAGTTACAACAGCAGTAAGAGTAGCAACAACAGTAGTAGCAGTTACAACAGCAGTAAGAGTAGCAACAACAGTAGTAGCAGTTACAACAGCAGTAAGAGTAGCAACAACAGTAGTAGCAGTTACAACACCTCGCTAACCCCTTTCCTCCGCATTCCTGGAGTTTACCTGGAGAAAGTTCCGGGGGTCAATGCCCCCTGGACCGGTCTGTGACCAGGTCTCATGGTGGATCAGAGCCTGATCAGCCAGGCTGTTACTGCTGGCTGCAAACAATCCAACGTACGATCCACAGCCCTGCTGGTCAGGTACCGACTTTAGGTGCTTGTCCAGTGCCTGCTTATAGACAGCCAGGGGTCTATTGGTAATCCCCCTTATGTATGCTGGGAGGCAGTTGAACAGTCTCGGGCACATGACGCTTATTGTATTGTCACTTAACGTTCTAGTGACGCCCCTGCTTTTCATTGGGGGGATGTTGCATCGTCTGCTGAGTCTTTTGCTTTCGTTGTGAGTGATTTTCGTGTGCAAGTTCGGTACTAGTCCCTCTAGGATTTTCCAGGTGTATATAATCATGTATCTTTCCCGCCTGCATTCCAGGGAGTACAGGTTCAGGAACTTCATGCGCTCCCAGTAATTGAGGTGTTTTATCTCCGTTATTTGCGCCGTGAAGGTTCTCTGTACATTTTCTAGGTCAGCAATTTCACCTGCCTTGAAAGGTGCTGTTAGTGTGCAGCAATATTCCAGCCTAGATAGAACAAGCGACCTGAAGAGTGTCATCATGGGCTTGGCATCCCTAGTTTTCAAGGTTCTCATTATCCATCCTGTCATTTTTCTAGCAGATGTTATTGATACAATGTTATGGTCCTTGAAGGTGAGATCCTCAGACATGATCACTCCCAGGTCTTTGACCTTGGCTTTTCACTCTATTTTGTTGCCAGAATTTGTTTTGTACTCTGATGATGTTTTAATTTCCTGATGTTTACCATATTGGAGTAACTGAAATTTCTCATCGTTGAACTTCATATTGTTTTCTGCAGCCCATTGAAAGATTTGGTTGATGTTCTCCTGGAGCCTTGATTCCCAACGATATGTACATATAATCTACCATAATATACCCCACAGCCTTAATGGTACTCTCATCCAAACCCCCCACATCAAGACCTAATCCCCTCAGAACAGAAATGCCTTTATCCCCTATCCTATGCAACACCCTGCTCAACCAGCCCCTTATGCTCCCCATCCCCTCACAAAAATACACTGTGTGGAATGCCAATTCCTCCCCTCCACATATTCCACAGACCCCCGTCAACCACCCGTCTATCCTGTAGAACCACACCCGACGGTAAAATTCCTTGCAAAAAAACAATACATCACTTCATGCCCACAGGGTTGTAGCCTTAACCTACTGAACCTACCCCATATACTTCCCCAGTTATTCATGGGGGAAAATCCCCTCCACTAGTGCCACTACCATACCCACTAACATCCTATGCAGCCTACCTATTTTTACTTCCCCCAGATCCTGAGCCAGCACCAGAGCCCTCAAAACAGTTTCACACTCACGCAACTCTACCCCATTATACCGTGCATGCTGACCAACCATCCCCCACCCACACTCTCCCTCATCACCTCCCTCTTAATGAAGACACATTTGACTCTCCGCTTTAAATCCATCAAACCCGACCCCCCTTACTCACAAGTAACATTACCACATCATTTTTAAGCAAATCACAGCCCGAACGCCACAAAAATTTAAAAACCGTCTAAAGTATGTTCGCAATTGCCGTCCCAGTTAAAGGGAACACGGCTGCCACGTGCCAAACCTTACTGTACAATAAGACGTTAATAACAATGACATGCTGCAGGTCTAATGATAAGGCCGCAATGCTCCCAAGCATCTCTTAATCCTATCCACCAACCTAACTGAGTTTTCCATACATGCAACATCCAGATTGTCTGCATAGATAAGACCACAAGTTTTTAACAAATTCACCCGCCTCCTCACGTCTGCCCTACCCCACTCAACCCTCCCCGCCCAAGCTCCTAACCCATTGACCACAGACTTTCCTGAATTCACTCTCATACCAGTCGCACCTGTGACCATGTTTACTACCCCATCTAAGGCGTCCATTGACATCCCCTCCCTAACCAGAACAGTAGTATCATCTACATACCCTATTAGGACTGGCCAAATCCTCCCAACTCCACTCCCTTCTCCCCCACTAATGCACATTTGGTGCTCCACCATTCTATAAAAGTGGTTCTGTATGCACGCGAACAATGGCTGTGACATAGGACACACCTGTTGAAGTCCCCTACCCATTACAATCCTCCCACAAGTCTTCCATTAATCTGTGCCCTCACTGTTGCTCCATGATACAACGCATCTACCCATCCCCCTATTTCTTCCCCAAAACCTTGTCCCCTAAGGATAACTCTTAATGCTTCTCGCTCCACTCTGTCATATGCTCCTTGCCACTCTAATGCCACCAAACCCCCCTCCCCTCTTTTTCTTCCACAAAATCCCTTAGTAGCCCATGCCCCTACACCATAGACCGACCTGGCAACAAACTGAGTTTTCTATACGACCCGCCCTACTTAAAATTATTTCCCAAAATCTTAGGGAACAACTTGTAATCCGTGCATAACAACAATATTGCCTGGTAGTCCCTAAGCATATGCTGCCCCTTACCCTTCGGTACCAAGACTACTACAGCCATTGCCTGCTTCACTCCCAACTCTCCCCTCTCTTTCATTAAATTTAATAACCTAACCAGAAACACCCCATTAGCTCCCAATCCTGTTGATAGAACTCTGCCGGTAGTCCATCGATTCCCGATGCTTTGCCCTTTTGCATTTCACTTAAAGCCCTCCATATTTCCCTCTCAATTATTTCCCCTCCCAGTGCTTCCCTATCACTGTTTCCCAACCGACATATAACACTCCCAAACACCTGTTCTAAATCCCCAGCTCCTACCCCTTCCCTGACCCACCCTATACCCACCCACCGACTCGTGAACCTCCAACCATGGAATAGCTGTTGCCTGCTGTCGTTGCTTTTGATGTGCAATACAAACGACGATGGCCTATCTCCTCATAAAACCTTTTCCACCTGGAGTTTACCTGGAGAGAGTTCTGGGGGTCAACGCCCCCATGGCCCAGTCTGTGACCAGGCCTCATGGTGGATCAGGGCCTGGTCAACCAGATTGTTACTGCTGGATGCAAGCAATCCAACATACTGCACAGAATCCAACCCCCACCATTACCCTCATGGCGTCTAACCTCTCATACTGTATTTCACGCAACCTCCCCTTAATTGCCACAATGTCGTCCATAGGATAAGTACCTGCCACTGCCCCCTTACATAACAACCTATTAATCTGTCCTCCAAATAGTTAATGAGCCCATATTTTAAAGAAGTGATTCGTTTCCCTTCTCGCATGCAATATTGCTGAATCTGTTCCTTAGCTACACGATCCCACCACATCACCGCATCCTCCACTCCTTTTACCTCCTCTATTAACCCCTCCCACAGTAATGTAAAAACCTCTGCCACTACCGCCCGATGATCTGTAAAACCTACTTCTATTGTTTACCTGGAGTTTACCTGGAGAGAGTTCCGGGGGTCAACGCCCCCGCGGCCCGGTCTGTGACCAGGCCTCCTGGTGGATCAGAGCCTGATCAACCAGGCTGTTGCTGCTGGCTGCACGCAAACCAACGTACGAGCCACAGCCTGGCTGATCAGGAACTGACTTTAGGTGCTTGTCCAGTGCCAGCTTGAAGACTGCCAGGGGTCTGTTGGTAATCCCCCTTATGTGTGCTGGGAGGCAGTTGAACAGTCTCGGGCCCCTGACACTTATTGTATGGTCTCTTAACGTGCTAGTGACACCCCTGCTTTTCATTGGGGGGATGGTGCATCGTCTGCCAAGTCTTTTGCTTTCGTAGTGAGTGATTTTCGTGTGCAAGTTCGGTACTAGTCCCTCTAGGATTTTCCAGGTGTATATAATCATGTATCTCTCCCTCCTGCGTTCCAGGGAATACAGGTTTAGGAACCTCAAGCGCAGACAAACTTTGACAAGACCCCTTGAGATATATACAACCTATCTAACCTAGCTACATAACCCTTCCTTATGAAAGTGTGCTCTACCTCCCAAGCCCCCCCCCACCAACCACATCCCTCAACTGAACATCCACCAAGAGATTTCATAAGGCTGCTGACACGTGCCCTGCCCCTTTTGGTTCCACATCAGCCCTCCTAATAATACAATTTCAGTCCCCTCCAACGATGGCCACTGCAGGTAAACCAGTTAAGGAGAAAACTAGGTCATCACATACAAATTCCTGCTATACTTTCACATCGTTTTCTGCTGGTGCACACACACTTACAAAGGTTACCCTCTGCCCCATCCACCACCCATCCACGTGCAACACCCTCCCCCCTCTCCCTCACTTCGTATCAGCACAAACAGGCTCACCTCCTTTATCAATAAACTCACGCCACCTTTCAGACTTGCAAATGGCAGAGTCATTACCTTAAACCCTGCCACCTCCAGCACTCTCCCCTCGCTGAAATTATTCCTGTAGAAACACTACATCCACTCTATAGTTACACAGAGGCATACGAGAACATTCCCTCTTCACATTATTGCACAGAACATTCGCATTCACAGCCATACACCTAAGGCCTTCTTATAATTTCCAACCCTTCCTCCTCTCCTCCTTCCTCCCAGGGCCTCCTGCCCCAGGATCAACACATGATTTCACACCATCCATCCTGCCCCCCTTCTTTTGATGCCTCTTATCCTGGCTACCTCGACAATATTCTTCTCTCCTCCCAGGCCTCTGCACCGGCGTCAGGACATCATCTGAGTCTGACACCATCGTTCTCTTCCTTGTGATGCCCTCCACCACTATGTTGTTTTCTGATGATCCCTCACAATGAACCTTAACCTCCACCTTTTTCATGTTCCACAGAACACAGCGACACCTCTCTGTGCCTGCTGATTCCCTCCTTCCATCCTATGCATGTCCCAACACTCTTCTCCTCTTGCAACTCAGAGACGTTCCCCCGTACAGAGACATCATCCTCCCAAGGCTGAGTTAAAGTTTTCAAAACTTCGTCCAGCTCTTCCTCCAGCGCCATCACCTCCTCCTGCACAAGCACTTCTGCCCCCATCACCGCCAAAGTGGCCATTCCTGGCTCGACACATCTTACGAGATGCACATCATTCACCACAAGGGTATCTTCAAGCACATCACTCCACAGGTGCCCACTCCCTCGTTTGCCCATGGGGCTATCCACGATGGCGTCCACACCTGCAACTGGTGCTCCACCAATCTGCGCCATCCCCCTCCTCTGTTGTACACACGTCGCCACCATGTGATCATACTCACCACACAACCTGCACATATGTCGTTACCCAGCCTAAGACACAAGAATCTGCATCCAGAACTCCATCACAACGTAAAATGGGATTGGATATCTCAGAGTCATTTTGAGGGAGAACATACCGTCTAGACAGCCCATGTATGCACCTGCTGCCAACTTGCCTTAGGTTTCCAGATGCACGGTACCATACACCTCAAACACATTCCTGACGTCAGCCTAATCTACCTCAAAGGGTACATTGCACAACTTTCACCACGTAAAATGTCGAGAGACGTCTATGAGACGCACCCTTGCAGCAGGAGTTGCATCTAGACTTACATCCTGTTATCTTATTACCAACGACTCATACACAGCCGTCGAATTCAACTTAATGAAGATTCTGAAGGCCCCCATTAATAAGGGCTACACCATATACCTCGTCGTCCTGTATTTCATACGTCTCTCTGATGATCGTCGGTAGCAACACTTGTGCCATTGAAGGGGAAATCGCCCCAAGAAGCAGCTCAATACCGACAGTATTCACCCTACGCCTTACACTCAGCGCCATGTTGTTGCTATGAGAGCCCGCCTGAAAACAGCAGAGGGGTGCAGAGCACAATCGCACTGCACCGCAGTCAGGCAGGGAATGCCAGAATTGTAGGAATATTTCTACTTAATATCCGATGTAGGGGAATGGACTCTATATATGGTTGTCTCGGAGAAAAATATCCAGTTCCTATGATTAGTTGACTATAAGATGTCGTCAGTTCAATTGTAATAATGTTATCTTCGTCAACGTGAATATCTCGAAATGCACATCCTAATTTAAATAGCACAGCCACGCCACTATGGGGTCCTCTCGATTTCTCTACAGTAGAGTAACTGCGTAATTTGATGTGTTGATCAAGTCCCGCAGCTGTCTCATTCAGAAGGATAATATCAGGGTTGTAATTATGTAGTTCAACTTCAAGGAGGTAACGGTTATTAAAGAAATGTTGAACATTAAGCTGGAAAATTGTAATACCCATTATTTCTTGCACTTCACGTGTATACTGCAGACAGACTCTGAACATCTGCAAGTAACATCATAATTGCAATATACGCCCTCCCTCCTTTTTTTTTTATTTCAGACAGTACAATACATTAAATAAATAAAAGAACACAGTATCGGATCTTCCACAGAAATTATAAATTTTCACTGTTGAAATACACACTTGACGTTTAACTTTGTGTTGACACAAACTGTCCCTCATCCCCTGTGCATTATATCCCTTTACACCTATGATAAATACAAGATGACACAAAATTATACATTACATCAACCAAAACATATTACAATATGCATTATTATTATTATAAACAAAAAGAAGCTCAAAACCTTCAATATGCATTAATATTTCAATAAGTGTACTTATCACTCGACTGGCAGGTGTGTAATGTTATTTTTTTATATTTTATTTAATTAAAACAATGCAATACAAGGTGGTATAAATATATTATAAAGGTACACGAAAATTAATTAATTCAGAAGAATCCCAAAATGGCCTTAACACAGAATAACCACAACATACATTACAGTGGTATTTTATTATTTTAATAAAATGACTCACAGGTTGCATTACAAACATTGTTGTGACTCGGATGTACTGACTTAGTAAAACCTGCACTAACAGGTAAATACAGAATACTTCTCATAAAACAATGCATTACAAAACTCCAACAATGTACGCTATAAGCAATTAACACCAGCCTGGGTTTTTAAGTCTTCACAAAACATTACAATTAACCACGGCGTAGCCTCTGCTGGTGACTTAATAGCTTCATTATATTAGTGTATTATGACATGATTCTAATGTTGGTACACATAAGCAAGGTATACACTACCAAGGTGAAAACCCACCTGCACACCAACAGTTCCTTCCGGGAAGTCCGCGTAAAGGCACTCCTGGTAACAAGGTTTACTACCGTTAATGATACCTTGAATTCACATGGCATCAAGAGCAGATTGCTACAACACTTTATGTGGCATTGGTTACACACCAACCTAACAACTCATCTATAACAGCCTATTCTGAGCATCAAAACTCATTTCCACTCTACAAGTAATAACTATGTAAACGTTTCAAGGAAAACCACAAAACTGCTGTATGAGAAAACCACACCTTGGTTCTCAGTACCACTCCCCCCCCTTTCTCAGACTGACACTCAATCATGCCAGTAAGAAACAATACCCCAGACCACACAAAGATCACCTCCCTCACCCTACATTACACCCTGATCACCATACACACCAAATAAAACGTACATTCCAGTCGCCAAAAAACCTAACTCTTTCCTCCCCCTCCCTCCCAGGAGACCAACCCCTTGGCTCCACCGAGGGATTATATACCTACCTACACCTCATTATTCCTGTAACATTTCCATCGTTAGATTCCAATACCCCAATGAAAAGGCTCCCTCCCAACATTGCCCATACACCTCTCTATTCGTACATTTCGCCCTATGAAAACGGCACATTAGTGCTCTGATGTGCATCGCACCCCTATTCTCCTGCATACCCCATGACACGTATAAATAGTCAAGCACCAAATATGAAACAGAACGTCGTGCCACATCTGAGCAATCTCCCATCTAAAGACTCAAAACTCTAAGCATCGACAACCCCACCTCCCACTCATCTGAGAACACCCTTGAACCAATTTCTGACCTTATGTAAACCGTCAGAAAAGTATATGACGTGAAACGCCATTTCTGTCCACCTGCACAATGCACAGGTCTGATCCTGAGTCATTCCCATAACGTACAATTATTGCCTTGGAAACCAAAATCCCGTGGAGGAAGCGGTAACCAGTTTCCCTAACCCATGGTTGTAAGTACAATTTCTTGAACCCCTGCCATATAATCTTCCAATGATATCCTGGGAAAACCTCAACACCAATGACCTCTCCCGATGTTATACCTATATTGTCAAATTTACCTGCCCTAACTCTCATAGGGTAATGCATTACCAATAAGTGCCATACCAGTGCTTTGCACCTTGTGAGGTCTCTCCCCACCCACCATCGTCGAACCTCCCTCATCACCGCATCAACCCTCGCTCCCCTGACCCCACCCCTTGTCAAGAATTCCTGTCATACATATATGCTCATTAGGCGACTGTGTAGTGGTATTAGCCCAAATCCTCCCTTAGCTACGTGCATTATAACGACGTCCTTCCCTAACCAATGCCTATGGTAACCCCATATGAAATCCAAAACCTTCCTCTGTAACCACAACACATCGTCCGTCATCAATGGATAGACTACTGAAACAAACCAAAATTTACTATACACCAGTACATTGACAATGTTTACTAGTTGGTGTGATGTTACATCACCTGGTCGCCATCCTGCCATCCTATGAATTGTGGCTGCTACTACAATTGACGAATTAAATGCACACATCGCCTGTTCATCATTGCAAAAATACCCCACCTCCAAAAGTTTGGATTTTTCTCTATTAATGCGCATGGAAGACACATCACTAAAAAAACCTTTAACCTTATTAACGCACGCCAAACCATTCCTACTATGCACCAAGATGGTGGTATCATCCACATAACCTAAAATCCCTACTGCTTTGCCCTGTGCACACTCACCTCACCCACTACCCCACCCATTACCAATCTTTAAAAGGGGTCCTGCAAACAGGCAAACAAAAGCTGTGAGAGGGAACACCCTTGCCACAGCCCCCACTCCATGCCTATCACAGACCCCAACCTCCCATTGACCTGGACCTGTACCTGTGCCTCTATGTATAACATACACACTCAAGCTACTATTTCTTCCCGGAAACCCTGCTTCAGTAATATTGCTAATAATGTTTCCCTATCCACATTGTCAAAAGCCTTTTCCGAATCTAATCCTATGACTCTGCCTCTGCTACAATCCTCCACAAAACTTTTGAGGCGTCGATGACCATCTCTCATAGACCGTCTAGGAATCCCATATTGCCCTTCCCATATTACATTGTCCAAAACCTGTTTCATCCGGTTTGCCAAAATACGCGCAAAAATCTTATAATTCGCCCCATCAACATGATGGGCCTATATGCCTCCAAAGATTCGTGGACCTCGGCCTTTGGTACCAACACTACAACACCCAACCCTGCATCACTGCCCATGCTACCTCTAATTTTCAATGAATTGTAAAGTTGAACCAACACGTGTTTTAACAGTTCCCAAAGAACTACATAAAAATCACCTGGTATTCCATCCCAACCAGGCGATTTCCTCAGTGCCTGTCCCTGAACAGCCACATAAATGATAGAAGCTTACGACGACGTTTCGGTCCGACTTGGACCATTGACAAAGTCACACTAACCAGAGGTGGAGCAGGACGGCTATATATAGGCAGGAAGAGGTGGTGGTAGTAATAGTACAAGAGTTGTATATAATACCGACAAGATGAAATAATACACATGCACAACACCCTTGCTAATCTTTACATGGAATACTTCGAGACTGTTCTTCTTCCTACCCTCGATGTGCAACCTTCACTCTGGCTCCGCTATGTGGATGACATCTTTGCTCTGTGGCCTCATGACTCCAGTCTCTTCCAACCTTTTCTTGAAGCTCTTAATAATCTTGCCCCTTCCATTAAGTTTAAAGCTGAATGGGAATCTAATTCCTTGCTTCATTTCCTTGATGTCCATGTCCACCGTTAAGATACAGGTTTTTCCTTTTCCGTTTACCGTAAACCTATGCACAGTGGCATGTACATTCACTACTTTTCCTATCATGCTTCCCCTGTCAAGAAAAGTGTTCTTATCTCCCTCTTTCTCCATGCCCTCCGCATCTGTGATCCTCAGTTCTTTCCAGCAGAAATTTCCACGCTTCATAATTCGTTCTCCCGTCTTGGCTACCCTTCCCATATCATAGACTCTTCCCTCTCACGTGCTAAACGCAATTTCTTCTCTCCCAAACTCTCTACTCATGAGAACTCTTCTATCCTCTGCCTTCCCTACATTTCCGGTCTTTCTAATCTCAACAATTCTCTCCGTCCCTTACACGTCAAGCTTACCTTCCGCCAGACTAACACTCTTCGCACTAATCTCGTTCATACCTCTCCTCCCTCTACAGATGTTCCTGGTGTCTACTCTATTTCTTGTTCCTCCTGTCCTCTTCAATACTTCGGAGAAACTGGTCGATCTCTTTCTGACAGACTTAGGGAGCACAAAAATAGTGTTAGGCTTGCCGATACTAACAATGCTCTTTTCTGTCACATCAGAGATCATAGCCATCCTATTGACTGGTCTTCTGCTAAAACTGTCTTCCCTACTTCCAACTCGAACAGTCGCCGTCTAGTTGAATCCTCTCCAATACACAACTTTCCTTGTATGAATCTTAGCCCTGGCTTCGTCTCTGTAGATGCCTTCCTCTCCCACTACATTGTAAAATGCTCCAAACTTCAGAACACCCGTGACTTAACCTGAATCCTCATTTTTTCTTTTTCTTTTTCTTCTTCTTCCTCTTCCCCTTTCCTCTTTCCTTTTCTCCTCTGGGTTGTCTTTCTCTCTCCTGTCTCGTGTTTCTGTTCCTTCTTCATTTATTTCACCACTTCCCCTTTCACGCACCTCTGTGCGCTTGCTCTCCCTCTGTGGGCATCTAGCTCTCTTGCAGTGCTCCCCTTCCTTTGTATTTGACTTGCTCGTCATCCTTATTTCCCACTTCTACCACTACCACTACTACTACCTCTTCTTCTTCTACTACTACTACAACTACTGATGAAATTAAGACACATGTGCGGCGTCTGGTTGTCTTTGCTGTGGACGTTTCACCATCCAGTGGCTGGCTGGATGGCGAAACGTCTATGATGGGGATGCCCGGGTGTTGTGTCTTAATTTCATCTTGTCGGTATTATATACAACTCTTGTACTACTACTACTACCACCACCTCTTCCTGCCTATATATAGCCGTCCTGCTCCACCTCTGGTTAGTGTGACTTTGTCAATGGTCCAAGTCGGACCGAAACGTCGTCGTAAGCTTCTCTCTTTTATGTGCGGGTTATTTGTGTGAGAGTCCAGACTTATCCTTATTACATATCATACTCGTTGCCTCGCTAAAAGTGGTCACAATACGATCTACGGCAGACAAACTACCGGCATCTGAAAGCATGAGCATTATATGGATAGGCATACCGCACTGCCCATTACATGGATGCTGCTCACACCCGGCTGCCAGTGCCCTATATAATGGCTCTTGATAAATAGCAAATAAAATTTGTAATAACAGGCACCCCTGGCGAATCCCATGATGCAAATATACAGATGCACCTAACTTCCCATTTACCTAGACGCACAAACTCGCGTCAGTATACAAAGACATAACCCACTTAACAATCGTTAGTGCGAAACCCAGCAGCTCCATTATCATTTTCAACACAAGATGATCAACGTTATCAAACACAGCCTTCCAGTCTAATGCCAAAATCCCTCACCCCCTACCCATTTCACTTTGGTGGTCATGAACAAAATCACCAAGTACCTTTTGGCCTAAATACAGCGATCGTCCTGGGATACCAGCCTGACCTGGATGTAAAATCTTCTCTAAGATGGGTTTAAGGTGATTGCACAAAATTTTTGCATATAATTTATAGGCAGTGTTTAACAGGGTAATCGCCTTGTAATCATGTGTATCAGTACATTCGTATTTTTTCAGAACAAGAACCACAATACCTTCTCGCTGAGACCTACTTAAACAACCCCGATTTTTCATACTATTTAATAACCTAACAAGAAACCCACGTAACTCGCCCCAGAATTCTAAATAAAATTCACATGGAAACCCGTCTGACCCCGGCGATTTTTCTTTTTTCATATCCTGCAAAGTTGTCCCTATTTCATCAGCACTAACAGGCCCCATAGCACATAGTTGCTCATCCTCTATTAATTTACGAGTCACCCACGACTGGGCGGCATCCATGGCAACAGTACGATCTCGACTATCACTAAATGTTATCACGGTAAACTATGTCAGCATAAAGACTCATACGATCGGTATCCATGATCGTCATACCCGATGGGAAGGACTCAATCCTGTCCCATACTGTAAAACCCATTATATTTAACGCCCGACGATGCTGACTATGTTCATGTAGAACATACGCATATGGTCGGTCTCCAAAAAGAACTTCATCAATTCCCGCCACTATTCACGCCCCCTGAAATAACTGATTTTGTAAATGCGATATTTCTGCTTTCATGGCGGCGATGGTGGTTACTGGACATGCTGCACATGGCTCGTAACAAGCATATAATTTATGTCGTAAGTAATTCAACTTCTCATAACGCAATTGTATCGCCTCTTTATTTATCGCCCCAAAAAAAGGATTTAATACAGGGTTTTCCCCTTACATAGCACCACTCTAGAATATCTATGACTCCCATCCCATTATTCTATAATTGAGACTACATTCTACGAAATGAATCATGAATTTCATCCCCTTTTAAAAGACTAACATTTAATTTTGAAAACTGAGGAATGACTTGTGGCAAACCAGCCCAGGCAAGAAGTACCAATAACGCACGATGATCGGTAAAATGTTCATAACATGTCTGGACACACTGTATGTCAATAGCACGCGCTACATAGATCCAATCGAGTCGTGCCGCGTAACCCTGTCGGACAAAACTAAAATCCACCCCACCAACTACGTCACCTCCCACATCACGTAACGCAACCCCTTGCAAAATATCACCCAAAAGTTGAGAATAGAACCCACTACCACGCGGTTTCACATCCTGACGTCATGTAATGCAATTCCAGTCACCTCCCACGATGGATACTGCAGGAAGCGACCGAAAATGATACACAAGTGTCTCCTGAAAAAACTGATTTTTCGCATCATACCCCACCACCCGTCAACACACACCAAACGACAGTCAGACCCAACTTCCCAATGATGTAACTGAAAAGGACTGTTCTCTCGTATCAACACTGCCACACCACCCTTTAACTGCGGATTATTCACACCGTACACAACATAACCTCGTATTCTCAATTCACCCACATCCCGAAAATTGTGTTCTTGAAGAAACTCAATGTCAGGTTTAAAATAACATAAACACTGCTCAAAATCATCTTTCCTATGCACCGCCCATAAAACATTGACATTTATAGTTAAACACTGGAATATTGCTGGCTTTCATCACACGCATTCACTCTTAACACATTTAGACACAGAACTACGTCACCGTCAGTGCCACTAACATTGCCAGGCGGGAGACTCACCACCCTGGCATCATCTTCAAAGCTATTAGCCGCAATTGCAGCCCACGACTTTTTTCCAGGCTGCTGTCCTGGTGTCAGTCCATCATCAGTACTTAAATTCCCTACCGCCCGCTTATGGGAGCTCCCATCGAGAACAGTGCGGGCAGGAGCAGCCACGTGTGCATGGACGTCCAGGCTAGTAGTTATCACAGTGGGTCCATCGGGAGTCGCAGTTGTTGATGGTGGACTACCAATGCTATTATCGGATGTCACTGGGGTGGATGGCGGCACTGGACACTTTTCCACTGCACAATATAATTCCAGAAAATACACAGGGATGCCTAGCTCGACCTCACTAGATGGAACAACGTCAGTTGACGTCACCGCGACACAGTCAGCAGCAAAGCTCTTCTTCATACATGGCAATGTTGCACACAGCTAATCAGGTGTAGAGACAGGTACATCGAGGGAAGACTGCTGAGTCGTTGGAGTCGGGTGGGCACCCGCCCCTGCCATGGACTCAGGTGCCTGTGTAGGAGCATCTGATGGCACACGTTGCTCACGTTGTCGAGAACGCTGACGATCACATTGATATGCCATGTGTCCATATGCATCACATAATGGACACAGCTTCCTTTGCCCCGGGTAATACACATATACTTGAGTACGGTAGACTCCGAGGACAACAAAAGACGGGATTGGCATTTTGAGGGACATTTTCAAAGAAAATGACCTATCAGTTTACCGTCAAATGGGCCATGGCTCCATACCCCTGCAGTAGCCTGATGGATAGTCCCAAATTTAGTTAAGGCCTGACAGATTGCATACTCATCAGCTTCGAAAGGGACATTTCGAAGCTTGACCCACGTGTAAGTGCGGAACACGTCCTGGAGACACACTGCCACAGCTGGGTTCACCTGGCAACGTAGATCTTGATATCGTTGAACAACCTCCTCATACACCGTAGAAGTTGTAAATTCGGGAAGCACAGTTCGCAGAAACACTATTGATGTCATCATTGGAGAACTTATGTGTATCCTGCAGGATTTGAAGTAGGAGGACGTCGACATTAGAAGTCAACAAGGATCCTTGTAAAAGCTCCACACAGATGGTATTAACACGTTGCCAGCTTCCCTCCATCTTGTAGATAATGTTGATTTTCGCCACCAGAGAGCCAGGCGTGGAGCATACAAATGCTCACTTCTGCACCTGAGAGGCAACTGGCGGTTTTCAACAATTCCACACAGACAGTGTTGACTCTTCTCCTGCGCTCCGCCATCTTGAGAAAACAAAACTTCTCAATACAGACACCAGAGGGCACCATCCGCATGCTCTGCGTCCACCCTCACTGACAGATGGGTGAGAACTACACCCTCCCTACTAGACTCATCAAGGGGAAAAGGGTAATTCTGAGTAGTTGCTTGCGTACTAACCATGTCACCATCCTCACTGGTGATGGTAATTGTTACACACCACTCCTTTATGCTCCATTGTATACGAAAATGAAAAGGCCTGGCTATAATAAGTTCTATAATATTGTATCGTGAATCACTTTATTACTAGCTAGATAAAGAAGGTTCAACTACGTATTATTATTGGGTATTGTATAAATGATAGTTACTCTCGAGAAAGGTTGAACTTAATAAGATTTATGTTATTCGTTAGGTACTTCTATTGCATCATACACATGTCATGAATATTGTATTATATTAGGTTTATTACTGTGTTCTGTTATGCAAGTGGGAAACCACTACGTTAGAGACTGGGTGATGGTTCCAGAATTGGCGCCTTGCACAACCTCTTGACCGACCTGACATCAGACAATTGAGTATTTGAAGAGTCAGATCATATGACTGACTCTGATCGGGTCATCAACCCGAAGCTCTTAACTTAGTCAAGAATTCTAAATCATGCCTGTTGTCTTAACTTTGCTATTAATTCCCAAAGTCTGATAACTCTTCTGCTTAGGAAGGATAATTAATTTACTTCCTTAACGCTCCCATAGTCATTGAATGCTGTGAGTGACAAATTAGACGTTCTTAATTTGACTGTTCATTGCAATTATTGTATTATACTTAATTTATAAGGATTTGAACATAGAATTACGTTCCTCATTGTACAGTCTCAGTTCATTGATAATAGTGAATTGCCATTTTAATTCAATGACTGGATACCAATAAAGGTTCATAATTGGTAGTAAATAAAACTAACCAAAACACAAAGTGAAGTAATTATTCCCCTATTGTGACGGAATAGAGCAAGTCGTAACAGTAATATCAACAGAAGCATTAGAGTCATTAGAGTCGTCATCGGATAACTGAGGTGTGATATTCCCAGTTAGAGGAAGTACATTGTCCTCGTCGCTCTCGGGCTGAGAGGATCTATTGCGCAGACGCTCCTCAGTTGCCTGTCAGTGGTGGTGTGAGGAGGTGTGTTTGTGCCTCTGTTGACACCTCAGGAAAATTACTGCTGTCAACATGGCGGTTTGTCATAGACACCAGATTAATACTGTTGGAATTCAGCTTCTCTGGGGGACGATTTCGCCTAGTTCAGCGCAGGTTCTCTTACCTAAGATCATCAGAGAGACATATGGAATTCAAGATGGAGAATTATATGGAGTGGCTATAAATGCAGCACATAGAATCTTCGTAAAACTACTCACTGCAACGGTATATGAATCGTTGGTTAATCGTTTCCAGGACGTGAGTCTTGATGTTACACCTACTGTACATGTGAGAATGGTTGATGTTTCCAGGCATTATACCTGGATTAAGGTACGTAACATTCCCTTTGAGGCGGATGAAGCTGATATCAGAAAAGTCTTCGAAAAATATAGGACAGTTCATTTTGCCCAGCATGGTATGTGGGTAGCAGGCACCTATGCAGGTTTGCCAGAAGGTACTTTTAACCTTAAAATGACATTGAGACATCCCATGCTGTCTTACATTTATCTTCAGGAATTCAGGACACAGGTCATGGTTTTGCATCCCGGACAAAGGGTTATCCTAGGTTCTCTACACATATGCTGCTATGTATGATAATTCTATGTAACTGTATTTGTGTATACCTGAATAAATTTACTTACTTACTTACATGTCGCCTATGTGGTGAGTATGACCACATAGCTGCAGCATGTGAGAAGAAAAGACGCATGCCTGAACCTGTGGTAGAAGATGCAGCCCCTGTCTTATGGGTTGCAGGTGAGGATCAATCACCTGGGGGAGGGCGTGGTCGTTTGTGGAGTGAGACGGTGGAGCAAGCTTTTAGGACTGGGGGTGAGAGTCCCCCTCAGTTCCCAGCCCCAGAATCTCCTTCAGTGACTTCTGCAGGGATGGTACCACAGGAGGAAGTGTTGGAAATAGAGGAAGAATTGGAGGAAGACCTTGTCACCGCCTGAGGAGAACGTTAGATCTGAGCAAGAAGTAGCTGGAGAGTTATCACTTCCAGCTTGTCAACGATATGAGAATTTGGGGATTAATGAAGTGAATAAAAAGTCAGTGGAATTAATAAATCATTGTAAGGTGGAGGATGTTGAGGTTCACCGTGAGGCTTCCCCAGACCATGTTATGGGGGACATGATTGTAACAAGGAAACGGGCAGCTACGTCAGACTCGGATGATGTCCTGATGCCAGCGCAAAGGTCTGGGAAACAGACTGGGATGGTAGGAGAGGGAAGAGGTGGCGATGGGGGAGGTCATGATAGGAGACATCGGAAGAAGGGAGGGGGGAAAGAAGGTATTGTGAAGATAACATACAGAAATACTAATTCTAGTTGTGAAAAGAGTGAGGAGAAGAGGCAGGTGTGGAAAATTTAAAAGGCCTTCGGTGTATGACTGTCAATGTTAATGGCTTATGTAGCAGAATAAAGAGAGAATGGTTAAGTATGTTTCTTAATAAATATAGAGTGGATGTTGCGTTCCTCCAGGAACATAATTTCAAGGAGGGTAACCTGGAGTTTACCAGGAGAGAGTTCCGGGGGTCAACGCCCCCGCGGCCCGGTCTGTGACCAGGTCTCCTGGTGGATCAGAGCCTGATCAGCCAGGCTGTTACTGCTGGCTGCACACAAACCAATGTACGAGCCACAGACCGGCTGATCAGGTACCGACTTTAGGTGCTTGTCCAGTGCCAGCTTGAAGACTGCCAGGGGTCTGTTGGTAATTCCCCTTATGCATGCTGGGAGGCAGTTGAACAGTCTTGGGCCCCTGACACTTATTGTATGGTCTCTTAACGTGCTAGTGACACCCCTGCTTTTCATTGGGGGGATGGTGCATCGTCTGCCAAGTCTTTTGCTTTTGTTGTGAGTGATTTTCGTGTGCAAGTTCGGTACTAGTCCCTCTAGGATTTTCCAGGTGTATATAATCATGTATCTATCCCACCTGCATTCCAGGGAATACAGGTTCAGGAACCTCAAGTGCTCCCAGTAATTGAGGTGTTTTATCTCCGTTATGCACGCCATGAAGGCTCTCTGTACATTTTCTAGGTCAGCAATTTCACCTGTCTTGAAAGGTGCTGTTAGTGTGCAGCCAAGATAGAACAAGTGACCTGAAGAGTGTCATCATGGGCTTGGCATCCCTGTCAGCATAGTTGCTGATCCTCCTTTACATGTGTTGTATAGCTCCATGTGTTATATAGGAGATCCCTTGAGGCCTAGTGACTGTATGACGTCATGGGATGCTGCATGAGTGAGCGGGACAGGCTACCTCGCTCTCACTCGACGGATAGACATAGACAGGCGAGCAGGCAGGCCTGGGCTCCCATCTCTTACCACAGTCTGACAATATATATAGTGTTTGCCTGCCAAGCCAGCTTTTCACCCCTGCTGTGCTCATTGTGAGAAGTTATCAAGCCATTCTGTGTGAAGGGTTAAGATAAGCCAGCCAGCAACTAACCCAGGTGACTAACCGAGGTGACTAACCCAGTACTCAAGCAAGCCACGTGGGTACAGTTTTCATCGCTTTGTGCTTCAAGCTCCAAGCCATTCTGAGTGCTTTTCCATCCCTGTTGTGTTGTGGTATTTCGTGGGTTGTTTTAAGCTGGCCCGGCTTAGAATTATCTTCGTGCCAGTGAGGGTGTCCCCAGTGAGGCTTATGCCGTTCATCCCATAGGCCCAGTTACCATGTGGTGTTTCACCACTGCCCGGCCTCAGCCCTGTCTCAGCCCACTCACCAAACCACTACCATTGTTTTGGTACCCTTATTACGGGTTCTAGCACTATATTTTAAGGACCACATACGGGGTCAAGAGCTAGAGTGTGTTATTTCGTCAATGGCGCCATCGTTAAAAGCCTCCTGTGTGAGTCCATCATCGATGTAAGCACAATTCTACGATCACGTGTGCAGAGGACAGTAGCCAGCCATGAGACGATATAAACATCCTTCACCACCTTCACCACCATCAACCTCATTCCTTACCAAGTTGCTATAGTGATAATATTTATTTTTCATAGAGACATTTGCGAGTGTTGAGACATTTCTTTTTGTGTTTCCAGTGATTTCTTAGTGACATTCAGTGACTCGATTAGACTCAGTGTTTATTATATACTGTTTGCAATATTTTTTTTTGTCTTCTTAATTCAGTGTTATTATTTCATGTCCGTTGTGTTGTGCTTCTTTTTTTTATACACTTGAAGTAAGTACCTTAGTGTTTTTCCTTGCTGTGTGCAACATAAAAGCAGTATAGAATTTGTGTTACATGTCACAGTCACCTTGTGTTCTCAGTATTGCAGTAAAGTAATTCAGTAATTTATTACCTTGTATTCTGCATCACAACTCAGTGTTGTCTGTTATAATTTTTTCCCAGCATTTGTGTAGTCTTGCCAGTTTATTTCATTTTTCTCTGTGTGTTGAACATTTTTGTGTTAATTCTTTCATTTAGCCAGTGTCTAATTTGTCTTATTTTCACAGACAATAGTGCCATTATTTTGTGTAAGCATGAAAATTATTTTTCCAAATTTTTCACACATCAAGTTTCATAGCAAGAAAATTCTAGTATTGTGTTTATATTGATGTGTTGTGTTCTGCATCACTGTAAGTGTTCAAACTTTTTTGTTCTGTGTTTTTGCACCTATTATTTTTCATGTTTCATTGAACAAATTCACCCTTAGTGCAATTTTTAAGTTGTTCATTTAAAGTAAATTATTTTTTGCTTGTCCAGTAAGTGTTGCTTAAGCTGCAATTAAGAGTTAAAGTGTTCACTCAGTTCATTCCTTGCTGATATACTTTTCTTTTCTTGTAAACTGTATTTTCTTGTGTGTGTAACTTTTTTATCATTGCACATTGACTCATTTTGCAATAATTCTTGTGTAAACATTGTGTTGCCATTTAAAATTTTTCTTGCAGAAATTTTAAGTAGTGTTGTGCAGTACTTTTGATTAGCAATTGTTATTTGAAATATATTGCTACAGTTTATTTCAGTGCAGTTTCTTATGCTCTGTTCTGTGCATAATATTTTATTCTTTGTGTGCCATTTTATTTTCTTTTAGTGAATTGTTTCCCAGTTTGTTTTAATTTTGCACAGGATTTATTGAGCCCATTTTAACATTTTTGATTGATTCATCATTTAATGTTGAATTTCCTAATTGCATTGAGAGCAAAGACAACTCACTGTGCCATTAACTCATTTTAAAGTAAAATTTGAGCAAATTAGATTTGAGTAAAGTACAATTTCTCTTGATTTTCAGAGTGTTGTTTACTCAGTTGAGTATTTTCTTTTGTGAGTTTCCTTGCTTAAAGTGTGACCTCTCAATTTTTATTTACTTATGCAGAATAGTTAAGTAATTTCTTCCCATTTAAGCGTATTATGTCATTCTCTCTATTTTTTTTTTTTTTTGCCTTATGTCATTGAGTAAGTTCCCTGAGAACATGTCCCAGTCACTTTTGAATGTTCACTTAGTGTATCATGCCAGTTAAAGTCAATATGAATCAGTCCACAGTACCAATATTCCCTTACTGACTGAAAGACAATACCTAGCCCTTGAGCAATGTGTTTGTTCTCACAGCTTGTATCTGAGATTTGTTAAAGTGCTGCAAAATATGAAGTTCAGATTAAGTTCCTATAGATTCGTTCATTACTTATTAACGTAGCCAAGCGGTCAGACACTAGTAACTCTGTCACTCCCATCTGTGTTCCACCTACACCTTCAGACATGCAAGATAGTGTATCGCCTCAAGTGTCCGAGGACATTCAGACTGCCTTGAGTGCACAGCCTATCCCTGCAATGAATGCTAGTTCAAGTAGTAGTTTCTCCACAGGGGATGACTTGTCGGAAAACGATTACTTGAAACTAGTAATGCCATCTCTTGTTGATGTCACATGCCGTCTGCAGAAAGATGTCTCTGTTGTGGCTAGTGCTCTCACTTGAGTGTTGTTGTTGTCCCTTGTGTTCCAGATGGTGATCCCATCCTAGTTGACAGTAATCAGTGCAATGTAAGAAGTTATTTCTCGAGTAACTTTCACATGTTGTTAACGTTTGTAAGTGAAGTTTCTTATAGTTGATACCTCGTGTCACTGTGTGTGACTCAGATTGAATATCAGTATTGTTGACCGTGTTCATTTATTTTCTCCTGTGCTTGCAGTCTGAGATAGTAGATTTGTTCTCCCTTGCTCATATTGCGTGTTATAACATTATTTTTTCAACCGGGGAGAGTCATCCACTCAACCAAGTTTGTTCATTCCTCCAGTAAGAAAGAACCGATCCCTTGTGTTCTGGTGTGATTCGATTCCTGCTCCAGGAAGATCTTATTCTGACTGTGAAGCCACCAGCACCCATTAGTGACTTTGTAATGAGCCAAGAATTACTGTATCAAACAGCCGAGTTGGGTTCTCCAAGCAGAAGAGTATACCAGTTAGTAATTCCACAGTCACTAGTGAATGTAGCTGTATGTTTTGTAGATACTCGTTCAGACTGTCCTCAGTCAAGGCATGTGTTAGCCATCGCAGAAGAATTCGATCCTCCCAGAGATGATAACCATTCTGCATATGTAAACCTCGCCCTCGCAGAATTGGGTTTAAATGTACATAGTCTATATAATTAGATGTCCGAGATGAAGGAAATTGTCAACTGTTTGTTATTAACTGATCAGTTTTTTCAGAATTTTTTTTTCGTGTTCACGTTCCCTCCGTATTCTGAGAATTTGACAGTAATGATCTGAGTGTACCAGATTGCCTTTGCTGTTAATTTCACCTTGTACATATATATTTATTCTTCGTCAGAATCCGTAGAGTGCATGAATACAGATCCATCGATCAATTCCATCCCATATTGTACAATGATTTGTTTTTATAAGTCATAATGCATTACTATGAAACTCATTATGCTAAAAGTGAATATGTTAACACCCATCATGTTAAAACTCATGATGTTAACATCCATTATGATACCATCCATTAGTTCTAAGTTATATATGAATTTGTTATTATATAGAATCAGCCCAGAACCACCTCCCTGTTCAGCCTATAGCATAGTAGTGTATGTCGAGACGACATACGTAACATGACCAAGCTGTCAGCATAGTTGCTGATCCTCCTTTACATGTGTTGTATGCATAGATTAGCTGTGTATTATAGTACCATCCGTGTGTTTATATAGAAGATCCCTAGTAGGCCTGTGACTGTATGACGTCACGGGATACAACATGAGTGAGCGAGACGCGCTGCCTCCTTCTCACTAAACACATAGACATCCAGGCAGTAACACGGCAGGTCTGGGCTCCCATCACAGTCTGACAATAC
Organism: Cherax quadricarinatus; assembly: GCF_038502225.1. Taxonomy (NCBI): domain Eukaryota; kingdom Metazoa; phylum Arthropoda; class Malacostraca; order Decapoda; family Parastacidae; genus Cherax; species Cherax quadricarinatus. Next base: position 1,881,568 of record NC_091389.1, on the reverse strand, counting down.
ATATCGTTACCATACAACAAGTGAGTTTACCTTATCCATCTTATCTCCTTACCGAACCCCTACGACAGATAGTCTTAATGACCCTCATGTAGCAGATAGTCTTTATAACTCTCGTGTAGTAGATAGTCTTAATGGCCCTAGTGTAGTAGATAGTCTTAATGACCCTTGTTAGTACTCTTAATGGCCCTCGTGTAGTAGATAGTCTTAATGACTCTCGTGTAATAGATAGTCTTAATGACCCTCGTATAGTAGATAGTCTTAATGACCCTTGTGTAGTAGATAGTCTTAATGACCCTCGTGTAGTAGATAGTCTTAATGACTCTCGTGTAGTAGATAGTCTTAATGACCATCGTGTAGTAGATAGTCTTAATGATCCTCGTGTAGTAGATAGTCTTAATGACCTTCGTGTAGTAGATAGTCCTAATGACCCTCGTGTAGTAGATAGTCTTAATGACCCTCGTGTAGTAGATAGTCTTAATGACCCTCGTGTAGTAGATAGTCTTACTGACCCTCGTGTAGAGATAGACTTAATGACTCTCGTGTAGTAGATAGTCTTAATGACCCTCGTGTAGTAGATAGTCTTAATGACCCTAGTGTAGTAGATAGTCTTAATGACCCTCGTGTAGTAGATAGTCTTAATGACCTTCGTGTAGTAGATAGTCTTAATGACACTCATGTAGTAGATAGTCTTAATGACTCTCGTGTAGTAGATAGTCTTAATTACCCTCGTGTAGTAGATAGTCTTAATGACTCTCGTGTAGTAGATAGTCTTAATGACCTTCGTGTAGTAGATAGTCTTAATGACTCTCGTGTAGTAGTCTTAATGACCCTCGTGTAGTAGATAGTCTTAATGACCCTCGTGTAGTAGATAGTCTTAATGACCTTCATGTAGTAGATAGTCTTAATGATTCTCGTGTAGTAGATAGTCTTAATGACCTTCGTGTAGTAGATAGTCTTAATGACTCTCGTGTAGTAGATAGTCTTAATGACCCTCGTGTAGTAGATAATCTTAATGACCCTCGTGTAGTAGATAGTCTTAATGACCCTCGTGTAGTAGATAGTCTTATTGACCATCGTGTAGTAGATAGTCTTAATGACTCTCGTGTAGTAGATAGTCTTAATGACCCTCGTGTAGTAGATAGTCTTAATGACCCTCGTGTAGTAGATAGTCTTAATGACCCTCGTGTAGTAGATAGTCTTAATGACTCTCGTGTAGTAGATAGTCTTAATGACCCTCGTGTAGTAGATAGTCTTAATGACTCTCGTGTAGTAGATAGTCTTAATGACCCTCGTGTAGTAGATAGTCTTAATGACCCTCGTGTAGTAGATAGTCTTAATGACCCTCGTGTAGTAGATAGTCTTAATGACTCTCGTGTAGTAGATAGTTTTAATGACCCTCGTGTAGTAGATAGTCTTAATGGCTCTCGTGTAGTAGATAGTCTTAATGACCCTCGTGTAGTAGATAGTCTTAATGACTCTCGTGTAGTAGATAGTTTTAATGATCCTCGTGTAGTAGATAGTCTTAATGACCCTCGTGTAGTTGATAGTCTTAATGACCCTCGTGTAGTAGATAGTCTTAATGACTCTCGTGTAGTAGATAGTTTTAATGACCCTCGTGTAGTAGATAGTCTTAATGACCCTCGTGTAGTAGTCTTAATGACCCTCGTGTAGTTGATAGTCTTAATGACCCTCGTGTAGTAGATAGTCTTAATGACTCGTGTAGTAGATAGTTTTAATGACCCTCGTGTAGTAGATAGTCTTAATGACTCTCGTGTAGTAGATAGTCTTAATGACCCTCGTGTAGTAGATAGTCTTAATGACCCTCGTGTAGTTGATAGTCTTAATGACCCTCGTGTAGTAGATAGTCTTAATGACTCTCGTGTAATAGATAGTTTTAATGACCCTCGTGTAGTAGATAGTCTTAATGACCCTCGTGTAGTAGATAGTCTTAATGACCCTCGTGTAGTAGATAGTCTTAATGACTCTCGTGTAGTAGATAATTTTAATGACCCTCGTGTATTAGATAGTCTTAGTGACCCTCGTGTAGTAGATAGTCTTAATGACCCTCGTGTAGTAGATAGTCTTAATGTCCCTCGTGTAGTTGATAGTCCTTTTAGTATGATAATATCTCCATTATACAATAATAAAATATTATAACCTTTATATTATAATAATAAGGTAAAAGGACCCCAATGGAAATAAGTCACTCTGTCTGACTTTTTTGGGTTATCCCAGGTTCTCTACACATATGCTGCTATGTATGATAATTCTATGTAACTGTATTTGTGTATACCTGAATACACTTACTTACTTACATGAAAAAAATACTCAGATAGTCATTCGCTGCATGACCACGGTAGAGTGCGGTTGTGCTCTGCACCCCTCTGCTGTTTTTAGGCGAGCTACCTTGTATCAACATGGCGCTGAGTGTGAGGAGGCACGTAAATACCATTGGTATTGAGCTGCTTCGTTGGGCGATTTCACCCTCTTCAGCACAGGTATTACTCCCAACAATCATTAGGGAGACCTATGGAATCCAAGACGATGAGGTGTATGGTGTAGCCCTGAATGGGGCTTACAGAATCTTCGTCAAACTGAATTCCACGTCCGCATACGAGTCTTTGGTGACGAGATTCCAAGACGTGAGTCTTGACGCTACTCCAGCTGTGAAGGTGCGTTTGATCGACGTATCTCGCCACTTTACGTGGGTTAAGATTCGTAATGTCCCATTTGAGGCAGATGAGGCTTACATCAGGAATGTTTTTGAGGCATATGGGACCGTACATCTGGCACAACAAGGCAAGTGGATGGCAGGTGCTTACATGGGCCGTCTGGAGGGAACCTTTTCCCTGAAGATGACTCTGAGACATCCCATACTGTCTTATGTCGTGTTGGAGGACTTCAGGACGCAAGTTATGGTATCGTACGCCGGACAGAGACGTACATGCAGAATATGTGGGGTGTACGATCATATGGCGGCAGCGTGTGTGAAGCTGAGGAGGGCGCCTGCACAAACTGGTGAAGCACCAGTTACCAGCGTGATAGCTGTTGTTGAGAGCCCCAAGCGAAAGCAAGGGCTTGGGCGCTTGTGGAGTGAAGAGGTGGAGGATTCCAAAGAGGAGACTGGCGTGTGTGAGGTAAGCTGTGACGTAAAAGGATCTGTTACTAAGCAAGGGAAAAGTACAGAAGTGCAAGTGCAGGAGGAGGTACAGGCTATAGAGGAAGAGCTTCAGGAAGTGTTAAGGACATTGACGCCGCCTGCAGAGGACGTTGTTCCTGAGCTGGTGAGAGGCACGGCGTTGCCTGTAGAGGAATGTAATGATAAAAACCATAGCAGGGTTAATGGGCCAACTAGTACCTGGAGTTTACCTGGAGAGAGTTCTGGGGGTCAACGCCCCCGCGGCCCGGTCTGTGACCAGGCCTCCTGGTGGATCAGCGCCTGTTCAACCAGGCTGTTGCTGCTGGCTGCACGCAAACCAACGTACGAGCCACAGCCCAGCTGATCAGGAACTGACTTTAGGTGCTTGTCCAGTGCCAGCATGAAGACTGCCAGGGGTCTGTTGGTAATCCCCCTTATGTGTGCTGGGAGGCAGTTGAACAGTCTCGGGCCCCTGACACTTATTGTATGGTCTCTTAACGTGCTAGTGACACCCCTGCTTTTCATTGGGAGATGGTGCATCGTCTGCCAAGTCTTTTGCTTTCGTAGTGAGTGATTTTCATGTGCAAGTTCGGTACTAGTCCCTCTAGGATTTTCCAGGTGTATATAATCATGTATCTCTCCCTCCTGCGTTCCAGGGAATACAGGTTTAGGAACCTCAAGCTCTCCCAGTAAATGAGGTGTTTTATCTCCGTTATGCGCGCCGTGAAAGTTCTCTGTACATTTTCTAGGTCGGCAATTTCACCTGCCTTGAAGGGTGCTGTTAGTGTGCAGCAATATTCCAGCCTAGATAGAACAAGTGACCTGAAGAGTGTCATCATGGGCTTGGCCTCCCTAGTTTTGAAGGTTCTCATTATCCATCCTGTCATTTTTCTAGCAGATGCGATTGATACAATGTTATGGTCCTTGAAGGTGAGATCCTCCGACATAATCACTCCCAGGTCTTTGACGTTGGTGTTTCGCTCTATTTTGTGGCCAGAATTTGTTTTGTACTCTGATGAAGATTTAATTTCCTCGTGTTTACCATATCTGAGTAATTGAAATTTCTCATTGTTGAACTTCATATTGTTTTCTGCAGCCCACTGAAAGATTTGGTTGATGTCCGCCTGGAGCCTTGCAGTGTCTGCAATGGAAGACACTGCGTGAGTTGTCGTCGTGTGCAGTGGAACGAGGCGTGGTGGAGGTTGAGGTACATCGTGAGGGAACCTCATTAGATAACATGGATGTTGAGGGCATCACGAGGAACAGAGCGGCGGCGTCAGACTCAGATGATGTCCTGACGCCGGCGCAGAGGTCTGGGAGGAAGGAAGAGCACTGTCGAGGTAGTCACGATAAGAGGCATCGCAAAAAGAGGGGGGGTTGATGGTGTGAAGCCTTGTGCTGGCTCTGGGGCAGGAGGCCCTGGGATGAATGAAGCGAGGAGGAAGGGTTGGAAACTATGAAGAGGCCTTAGGTGTATGACTGTGAACGTAAATGGACTGTGTAATAGTGTGAAGAGGGAATGGTTTCGAATGTTAATTTTAAGCCAGCCCGTAATGCTATGCATAGTATAAGTGGCTTTGGCATGCTGCTCTTATCTGTATTTTTTTTTTGTACCTCTGTAAGTGTGCTCAAATTATAAATAAATAAATAAATAAATAAAAAATGTTTCTGTATAAATATAGGGTGGATGTAGTGTTCCTGCAAGAACACAATTTCAAGGAGGGAAGAGTGCTCGAGGTGGAAGGGTTTCGGGTCGTGACTCTGCCATCTGTACGTCTGAAAGGTGGTGTGGGTATATTGATCAGGGAGGCGAGCCCGTTTGTGTTGCTAAGAAGTGAGGGGGGAGGGGGGGGAAGAGTATTGCGTGTGGATGGGTGGTGGATGGGGCAGAGGGTATCTTTTGTAAGTGTGTATGCACCAGCAGAAAATGATGTGAGGGTAAAAAGGGATTTTGTATGTGAAGAACTAGTTTTCTTCTTACGTGGTTTACCTGCAGTGGCCATCGTAGGTGGGGACTGGAACTGCATAATTAGGAGGGCTGACGTGGAACCAAAAGGGGCAGGGCACGTGTCGACGGCCTTGCGAGATCTTTTGAGGGATATTCAGTTGCTGGATGCGGTTGGAGGAGGGGCGTGGGAGTTAGAGCACACTTTTGTAAGACGGGGTTACGCGGCTAGGTTGGATAGGCTGTATATATCTCAAGGGGTTTGGTTGACATTTTTCCGTACAATAGAAGTAGCTTATTCAGATCATTGGGTGGTAGTAGCAGAGGTGGGGTGGGAGTCACTAGCAGGTATATCTAGGGGTTATTGGAAATTAAATACAAGTGTGTTAGGTGATGAGGAGGGGATAGAGGGATTTGCAACGCTGTGGGAGGGGTTACGTGCAGAGGTAAATGGGGTAGAGGATATGGTGATGTGGTGGGATGGTGTGGCTAAAGAACGGATTAAGCAATATTACGTGCGGGAAGGGAATCGTATCAATTCTTTAAAATATGGACTTGCCAACTATTTGGAGGATAGGTTACGGGGTTGTTATGCGAGGGGGGCGGTGGTGGGCACTTATCCAGTGGATGATATTATGGCAATTAAAGGGAGGCTGCGTGATGTACAGGATGAGAGGTTCCAAGTGGTGCGGGTACAGGCGGGGGTGGACGAGGTGTTATGGGGCGATAGACCTTCATCGTGTGTATTGCGTAGGCAGAAACAAAACAAAGACAGCAGGCAATGACTATACCATGGTTGGAAGTTCATGAGTCGATAGGAGGGTACAGGGAGGGGCAGGTCATACAAGCTACGGAAGGAATGGGGGTGTTTGCTGATAAGTGGTATGAGAAGTACTGGCAACGAGAAGGGGTAGAGGATGGGGTTTTAGAACAGGTTTGTGGGAGTGTGGTATGTCAGTTGCATAACAGTGATAGGGAAGCACTGGGTGGGGAAATAACTGAGGGGGAAATATGGAGGGCTTTAAGTGGAAAGCGAAAGGGCAAAGCACCGGGAATTGATGGACTTCCGGCAGAGTTTTATCAGCAGCATTGGGAATTAATGAGGCATTTTTTGGTTAGGTTATTAAATTGCATGAAGGAGAGAGGTGAGCTGGGTGAGAAGCAGGCAACGGCTGTCGTTGTATTTGTACCAAAGGGTAAGGGGCAGCATACGCTTCGGGATTACCGGGCAGATTACAAATTGTTTGCTAAGATTTTGGGAAATCGGGTCAAGTGTGTGATGGGGCAGGTAGTATCAAAAACTCAGTTTGGTTTGCCAGGGAGGTCTATGGTGGAGGGGCATGGGTTACTTAGGGATTTCGTGGAGGCAAAAGCAAAAGGGGGGGAGGGGGGGAGGTTTGGTGGCGCTCGATTGGCAAGGGGCATATGATAGAGTGGATCGGCAAGCATTGAAAGCCATCCTCAGGGGTCAGGGGTTTGGGGAAGAAATAGTGGGTTGGGTTGAGGCGTTGTATGGAGGTGCAATGGCGAGGGTACAGATTAATGGTCGATTGGGTGGGAAGATAGTAATGGGTAGGGGACTTAGGCAGGGGTGTCCTATGTCACAATTATTGTTTGCGTGTGTACAGGACCCCTTTTATAGATTGGTGGAGCAGCGTATGTGTCACGTAGAGGGACCAGGGTGTGAGGTTGCGAGGGTTTGGCCAGTTTTAATTGGGTATGTGGATGATACAACTGTTCTGATCAGGGAGGGGATGTCAATGGACACATTATATGGGGTAGTACGAATGTTCGCAGGGGCAACTGGTATGAGGGTAAATTCAGATAAATCCATGGTTATGGGGTTAGGAGCTTGGGCAGGAAGGGTTGATTGGGGTAGTGCAGTTGTGAGGAAGCAGGCGAATTCGTTAAAAAATTGCGGTCTTATTTATGCAGACGATCTAACTGTGGCACGCATGGAAAACTCGAGTAGGATGGTAGAAAGGATTCAGGGACGCTTGGGAGCATTGCGACCTTATCATTTGACCCTTGTGCAGCGTGCCATTGTTATTAATATCTTACTGTATAGCAAAGTATGGCACGTGGCAGCCGTGTTCCCATTAACTGGGCCAGCAATAACCAACATACTTAGGAAGGTTTTTAAATTCTTGTGGGGTTCAAGCTGTGATTGGATTAAAAGGGACGTGGTAATGTTACCTGTAAGTAAGGGTGGATGGGATTGCTGGACTTAAAGCGGAGGGTCCAATGTGTTTTCATTAAAAGGGAGGTGATGAGGGAAAGTGTGGGTGGGGGGGGGGGTTTGGCCAGGATCCATAACAGATTGCAACGGATGTATACAGGAGTTGAGTTGCATGAGTGTGAAACTGTTTTGAGGGCTATGGCGAGGGATCGAGAGCCAGCAAAGGTCAAAATAGGTAGGTTGTGTAGATTGTTAGCCGGGAGGGTTGTAGCGCCTGTAGAGGGAGTTTTCCCCATGTATATGTACGAATGGTATATAATACCGACAAGATGAGATTAAGACACATGTGCAACATCTGGGTATCTTTATTGTAGACGTTTTGCCATCCAGTGGCTTTATCAATACAAATTCTAGGACATAACTTGAAGACAGTAGAACTATGTACAGAAGATGAGGTAATCAGTCCCTCAACCTAGGAGTAGGTGCGAAGAGCACCATAGTCGTGGAGATTCTGAAGCAGAAGAAAGGAGCCTGGCGCTTATATAGTAACGTCAGGTGTAGCAGACGAGGGTATATTCACTGGTAGGCGGGATTCCCCAGTGGAAGTAGGTCCTTCCCAAAGAGATGGGTTAGTTGTAGTAGTAGTTGTCGTAGTCGTGGAGGTTATGTACATGTCCTCAGAATTAATCTCATCTTGTCGGTATTATATACCATTCGTACACAACTTGTCAGACACTGCAACATCATGGAATCTTAATTCTGAGGACATGTACATAACCTCCACGACTACGACAACTACTACTACAACTAACCCATCTCTTTGGGAAGGACCTACTTCCACTGGGGAATCCCGCCTACCAGTGAATATGCCCTCGTCTGCTACACCTGACGTTACTATATCAGTGCCAGGCTCCTTTCTTCTGGTTGAGTAGGATGACGCTGCAACCTCGTGTTCGGGATGTAATGTATCGTTTTCTGCACGGCATTTTACCATCGGGTGTGTTTCTACGGGATAGACGGGTCGTTGAGGGGGGGGGTGCGGGATATGTGGTGGGGAGGAGTCGGCTTTTCATGTAGTATATTTTTGTGACGGACTGAGGAGTGTCAAGGGGTGGTTAAATAGGGTGATATATAGGACAGGAGGTCAAGGAATTTCTGTATTGAGAGCATTAAGTCTCGACGTGGAGGGTTGGGAGGAAAGTGTAATCAGAGCTGTGGGGTACATTATGGCAGATTATATATATATATAGTGTGGGGATTGCGGGGGAAACAGGTCAGTGAGGTGAAGAGGAGGGTGTTAGCAGTAACGTTCTATAAAACGGTATGTAGAAATAAAGAAATTTATGGGAGGAGGTGGGTGAGAGATTTTTCAGAAGGATATAGGCAACTTACGATACAGGTTTTATTAGACTTGTAATATACGAGGGAGGGGGAGGGTACGATTGGAAAGTGTTGCTGGGGCAGGGAAGTCATGGGTGAAAACAGGGTCGCCTCCCTGGTAATGGATGACAACAAATGTTTGCGTGTGTGTTGGATGAGTGATGCGTGAGTGAATAATGTATGGACCAAGGGTGCTAGCACCTGTGGAGCTGGCCAGTTTTTTTTTGTCATGGACTATACACTATTCTATGTACATAGTAGTCTTAAGTCGTATTATTATGTTGTTATCTATGTACATAGTAGTCTTAAGTCATATTATTATGTTGTTATCTCTGTACATAGTAGTCTTAAGTCGTATTATGTTGTTATCTATGTACACAGTATTGTTATACAAAGATAGTACTGTGGTGTATGTGATGTGTAGGTTTATATGTATTCAACACATGCTTGCTGTATGTTCCCTCTTCGTTACTTTGTTTCAATTGTCATTTCAATGTACTTTGTATAGCATTATACAACGGTATTGTTCTTTGCCATATGAAGTTTTTTTAGTTCATGTTATGTTCTAGGTTTTTGCATGTTAAGATGTACTTATAGACTCGGCACCCTGATATTGGTTTTTCATGGCTATGTTCTTGATGTAAGTTTTGGCTGTATGGTATACAGATATATCTAGCCAATTTATAGAAGCATTCCTTTTGTGTCTGAGATTTTGTATACGGGTTTATTGTAACTGTAATGAGTCGGTTTTGAGATCTAAGCTGTTTTCTTTGTATGTTTATTTGTATTTTGGTATATGTAAATCTGTAATGTTAGGGATAAGTATGTAGATGTTCTAGTAGGATTATGATGTTAGGTTTTGGTTCATTGATTAATGAGAAGGCTGGAAGTAATTGTTACATTTTCTCATATATATTCTTTTCAATTTTAATGAGTCTTTGTCATATGTCATGTTATATGTAAAATCTATATGTAAGTTAGGTTTTGTTATTATTATTATTAAAGATTAGCCGGTATTCTCCCGGCCCGGGCCTTTTCCAAGTGGTGGCCCGGCCTTGGCTCCCTCTTTAGGGAGTGTCTGAGACCTAAGTCTCCCATGGGAGGAGGCACAAGTACCTCCTCATCTTTGGGACCAACTGTCCCCAGGCCTAGCCACAAGCTAGGCCTCTCTGGTCTGCCATCCCCGCCCCAAGGGGGCAAATGGGAATGAATCTTATGAGCTAAAGGCTCGGGCTCAGGCACCTACCCTACCCTAGAAGGGCTGGGCATGGTGTCCATCTTAGGTTTTGAGTTATTGAATGTTTATATATGTCAGTTCATGACCCTGTTACTGTGTTTATTTGTAGCTATGTTCTTGCCGTAAGTTATTGTTGTATGTTATATAGCTATATCTTGCGAGTATATAGGTGCAATCCATTTGTTAGTTTATTTTGTGTTGGGTTTCTTATGTCAATGGCCGAACCTTCAGGATTGAGATCCATACTGTTTCCTTTTATTTTTATGTATACTGTATTGGTTTTAAATAAAATATAAAAAAAAAATTACGTATTTACTGTCATGAATTACAGTTTTCAGTAGTCCATCAGACTGTCCACATTCCTTGTCTCACCTCATAACTTATAATAAATATATTCTATTATAATTAAAATTATTTGTTTATATTAACATTATTACGTATATTTAAAACTTATTAAAAATTTTCAAGAAATTTCAGTTTATTAAAAATCTTTAAATTATTTCCATAAAATCATGAAATTTTACAAAATCTTTTTATCCATTCCTTCATAAATAATTTATAATTCTTCGATACTTTTATGAAAAGATTTTAATTGAAATATTTTGGATACCCGGTGGGTAATAACACTTCTAGTTACATAATGATTTTTAAGTTCTATTCCTCCCAGACTTTTTATCCCCAAATTTCCCATATTTGTTCTTGTATGTGACTAGTATATAGACCAATTAGATGGTGTGAGACTACACATGTACATCTATCTTGGTTGATAACTATCTCCAGGACACCAGGGAGGAAGGAGGGGCAGCTGCCAACTTCAGGGAGTCCCAAAAGTCTATATAATATAAGTTGACCATCATTATATCTTTGTTCCCATAGGCTCGGAGACCTAGGGAAAAGACTCATCAGGGTAACTATGGATCCCAGGGCAGCTAGTTTTCTTGCCACGAAACATCTAAGGTGGCAAATTGTTTTAATTCCTACTACACGGTTCACTGCCTGACCACGGTCGAGTGCGGTTGTGCTCTGCATCCCCCTGATGTTTTCAGGCGAGCTACCTTATACCAACATGGCGCTGAGTGTGAGGAGGCGTGTAAATACCATCGGTATAGAGCTGCTTCGTGGGGCAATTTCACCCTCTTCAGCGCAGGTGTTACTCCCAACCATCATTAGGGAGACGTATGGTATCCAGGACGATGAGGTGTATGGTGTTGCCCTGAATGAGGCATACAGAATCTTCGTCAAACTGAATTCCACGTCTGTCCAGTGACGAGATTCCAAGAAGTGAGTCTTGACGCCACTCCAGTGCATTTGATTGACGGATCTCGCCACTTTACGTGGGTTAAGATTCGTAATGCCCCATTTGAGGCAGATGAGGCTGACATCAGGACTGTTTTCGAGGCATATGGGACCGTACATCTGGCACAACAGGGCAAGCGGATGGCTGGTGCTTATATGGGCCGTCTGGAGGGAACCTTTTCCCTGAAGATGGCTCTGAGACATCCCATGCAGTCTTACGTCGTGTTGGAGGACTTCAGGACACAAGTTATGGTATTGTATGCCGGACAGAGACGTACGTGCAGGTTATGTGGGGCATACGACCATATAGCAGCAGCATATGAGAAGCTGAGGAGGGCGCCTGCACAAACTAGTAAAGCACCAGTTACCAGTGTGGCAGCTGTTGTTGAGAGCCCCACACAAAAGCAAGGGCTTGGGCACTTGTGGAGTGAAGTGGTAGAGAATCCCATAGAGGAGACTGGCGTGTGTGAGGCAAGCTGTGACATAACAGGAACTGTTACTAGGTAGGAGAAAACTGCAGAAGTGCAAGTGCAGGAGGAGGTACAGGCTCTCTAGGAAGAGCTTCAGGAAGTGTTGAAGACATTGACGCCGCCTGCAGAGGATGTTGTTCCTGAGCTGGTGAGAGGCACGGCATTGCCTGTGGAGAAATGTGATGATAAAAACCATAGCAGGGATGACGGGCCAAGCAGTAAGTGTGAGATGTCGCCGTGTGCCGTGGAACGGGGCGTGGTGGAGGTTGAGGTTCATCGTGAGGGAACCTCAGAAGACATCATGGAAGTGGAGGGCATCACGAGGAAGAGAGTGGCAGCGTCAGACTGTCAGACTCGGATGATGTTCTGACGCCGGCGCAGAGGTCTGGGAGGAAGGAAGAGTACTGTCGAGGTAGTCAGGATAAGAGGCATCGCAAGAAAGGGGGGGGGGTTGATGGTGTGAAGCCCTGTGCTGGCTCTAGGGCAGGAGGCCCTGGGATGAATGAAGAGAGGAGTAAGGGTTGGAAACTACGAAGAGGCCTTAGGTGTATGACTGTGAACGTAAATGGACTGTGTAATAGTGTGAATAGGGAATGGTTTCGAATGTTTCTGTGTAAATATAGGGTGGATGTAGTGTTCCTGCAAGAACACAATTTCAAGGAGGGAAGAGAGCTGGAGGTGGTGGGGTTTCAGGTCATGACTGCCATCTGCACGTCTCAAAGGTGGTGTGGGTATATTGATTAGGGAGGCGAGCCCGTTTGTGTTGATACGAAGTGAGGGGGAGGGAGGGAGGGGGAGGGTGTTGCGTGTGGATGGGTGGTGGATGGGGCAGAGGGTAACCTTTGTAAGTGTGTGTGCACCAGCTGAGAACGATGTGAAAGTAAAGCAGGAATTTGTATGTGATGACCTAGTTTTCTTCTTAGGGGTTTACCTGTGGTGGCCATCGTTGGTGGGGACTGGAACTGTGTTTTCAGGAGGGCTGATATGGAACCAAAAGGGGCGGGGCACATGTCGGCGGCCTTACGAGACCTCTTGAGGGATATTCAATTGAGGGATGCAGTTGGAGTGGGAGTGTGGGAGGTAGAGCACACTCTCGTGAGGAGGGGTTATGCAGCTAGGTTAGATAGGTTGTACATTTCTCAAGGGGTCTTGGTAAAGTTTTTCTGCACATTAGAGGTAGCTTATTCAGATCATAGGGCGGTCGTGGCAGAGGTGGGATGGGAGTCACTGGCAGGTATCTCTAGGGGTTATTGGAAGTTAAATATGAGTGTGTTAGGAGATGGGGAGGGGTTGGAGGGATTTACAGCAGTGGGAGGGGTTAAGTGCAGAGGTACATGGTGTGGAGGATGTGGTAACGTGGTGGGATGGTGTGGCTAAAGAACGAATTAGGCAATATTACGTGAGAGAAGGGAAACGAATTAATTCTTTAAAATATGGGCTGGCCAACTATTTGGAGGACAGGTTAAGGGGTTGTTATGCGAGAGGGGTGGTGGCGGATATTTATCCTATGGATGACATACTGGCACTTAAGGGGAGGCTGTGCGAGCTCCAAGATGAGAGGTTCCAAGCGGTGAAGGTAATGGCAGGTGTGGAAGAGGTGTTATGGGGCGATAAGCCTTCGTCGTGTGTATTGCGTAAGCAAAAGCAACGGCAACAGGCAACAGCTATTCCATGGTTGGAGGTTCATGAGTTGGTAGGTGGGTACAGGGTGGGTCAGGTTATACACACCACACATGGAATGAGAGTGTTTGCGGACGAGTGGTATGGAAAGCATTCTCAAAGGGATGGGGTAGGAGCTGGGGTTTTAAAACAGTTGTGTGAGAATGTGATATGTCTGTTGGGAAACAGTGATAGGGAAGCGTCAGGAGGGGAAATAACTGAGGGAGAAACATGGAAGGCTTTAAGTGAAATGCGTAAGGGTAAAGCTCTGGGAATCGATGGACTCCCATCAGAGTTTTATCTACAGTATTGGGAGCTAATGAGGGTTTTTTTTGGGGTAGGTTATTAAATTTAATGAAGGAGAGAGGAGTGCTGGGAGAGAAGCAGGCAACAGCTGTAGTAGTATTGGTACTGAAGGGGAAGGGGCAACATACACTTAGGGATTACCGGGCAATATCGTTGTTATATTTGAAAGGAGGTGTGGCTGTGGCGGTAAAGGAGACCAGTCCATTGCGTATCCTGGGTTGGGAGGAGGGGGGTGGGAGGGTTGTCAGGGTGGATGGGTTTTGGGGGCCAGGAGGGTTTGTTTTGTAGGTGTGTATATGCCAGCAACTAGTAAGGCTAAGGTGAAGGTGGATTTTGTACACGATGTCATTGTGTATCATTTGAGAGGTTTGCCGGCTATTACAATGCTTGGCAGGGATTGGAATTGTGTAATTAGGAATGGGGATGTGGTTCTGAGGATGGCGGGTTGTGTTTTGGGGGCTCTGAGAGACATGTTGTGGGATGTTGGAGTGGTAGATGTGGTGGGGAGTAGTGGATATGGTGTGGAGCACACTTTTATCCCTAGGGGATATGAGGCATGGTTAGGTGGAATTTATGTTAGGCAGGAAATAGGTGTTTACCTGGAGTTTACCTGGAGAGAGTTTCGGGGGTCAACGCCCCCGCGGCCCGGTCTGTGACCAGGCCTCCTGGTGGATCAGCATCAGTGTGGAGAGGGTGAGGACTATAGATGTGGGTTTTTCTGATCATCGTGCTGTTATAGCAGATTTGAGGGTAGATGGTACAGTGCGAGTTTATACGTGATACTGGAAATTGAATGTGAGGCTCCTTAGGGACGAGGGTGATGCTACAGGATTTGAGGATTGGTGGAAATCCTTTTGGGAGACTATGAATAGGGAGATTGATTTGCTGGATTGGTGGTTATGGGACAAATGCAAAGAATGGGTGTCATGGTTTTAGTGCCCAAAAAGAAGGAATACCAAGTTTTGAATGATTACCGTGCGATTACGTTAATGTGCTCGGATTACAAGATTTTTGCTAAAATTTTAGGCAACAGAATGAGGAAAGTGTTGGGTTTAGTGCAGTGGTTCCCAAACTTTTTCAGCTTGTTACCCAATTTAACATGCCACATAAAGCATGTTACCCCTTTCACAAAATGTTGTTATTATTGATATATATGGCTAAACGCGAACGTATACAGCCTCGCATACTCTGCTAATCCTAGCAAAATCATTGAAAACGTAAGAACCACACATACATTATATATAAAATTAATAATAGCTACAAATTCACAGTAACAGTGGGTAAATACTAACTATATACTGCACAGGGCAGTACACATACATACCAGCTTATGTCTACCTCGGCTGATGCTCACAGATAAACTGACAGTGTGAAATAGAGGCAGCCTCAGGAAGTGAGTGACGCATACTGGACAGGTCGATCTGGGCTACTGAGTGACTTTTGTCCTGAAGCATACTTGTCAAAATACTTTTTGGTTTCCACACACTTAGCTATATATTTCTTCTTTTCTAATACTGTATATTAGTTTTTGATGTTTATTGTTATTTGGTTTAACTTTATTACTTACTTATAATAGGTTTACTTTACAACTTTATATACTAAGACAAAGTTAACAATAATCCTCATACCGGGTACCGCATTGTTTTCTTCATTTTCAGAATTCATAACTTTTTTCTGTCACCCCTCCATTTCCCCCCCAAAAATGGTTAAATTACCCCCAGGGGGTAATTTACCCCCAGTTTGGGAACCACTGGTTTAGTGTTACATAGGGGGCAGTTGGGGATTCTGGGAAGAAGGATGAGTGATGGACATGGTTTTATTAGGGATTTTCTAGAGATTTGTACAGGAGGGGGAATACTAGGTTTAGATTGGGAGAACGCATATGATTGTGTGAACAGAGATTTCTTAGGGGTTTGCTTAGAGAGGTTGGGATTTCGGGAGGGGGTAGTGAGGTGGGTAAACACCCTGTATGCTGAGGCCGAGGTGAGGGTACAGGTCAATGGGAGGTTGGGTGAAAGTGTACCAATGGAGAGAGGTTTAAGGCAGGGTTGCCCGCTATGGGCAGCTGCTTTTTGCATGTGTGCAGAATCTTTTCTATGAGTCTGTTGAGTGGGTGATGGACGAACAGGAGATGGTGGGGGTGCAAAGGGGGCATCGTTGGGTATGTGGATGATACTACTGTTTTGCTACGGGGTAAGGAGGAGCTAAGGAGGGTGGGTAGAGTGATTCAGATGTTTGGTATGAATATGGGAATGCGAGTTAATACGGTGAAATCAAGGTTACTAGAGGTGGGTAATTGGATAGGGGGGGGCTTGGGGTTGGGGTTAGGATGGACAGTGGTTGATAGAATCAGGGTATGTGGAATATTGTGTATGGAGGGGATGCAGGCCTGCAGAAGGGTAAATTCAGAGTCTGTCATGGGTAAGGCATTAGGTAGACAGGAAGGTTTAAGTGCGAGGGACCTAGCTTTACATCAGAGGGTAGTGGTGATAAATTCACTTGTCTATAGCAAGGTATGAGGGTGGCAGAGGTTTTTCCCTTAGAAGTACAGGACATTGTGGAAATGCAGAGGAGGGTGCTAAAGTTTGTGTGGGGATTTGGGAGGGCACGGTTAAGTAAGGAGGAATGTGAAGGCTTACTCAGCCCTGTAACAACTTCAGACAGTATTATCAAGGCTGGCTCCTCCTCAGGAAAATTAATGAATAGAAAAAGAAATAATAATTCACAAACATAAACACTTTATTGTTTATTAATGCAAAAATAAAACAGTTAAACATGAAGGGGTTTCCTATTTGAAAGAAAAATGAAAAATGAAATGAAAAAATGATGTTTGAATTCAACGCTAATATGTACAGTAATAATGGGGTGTCTGGTGGAGGTTGACACCGTCTTGTAGAAATTGTAGCCGTTACTGATGAGGTGGGGGGGTCACAGGTCTTGGTGACAACCCAACGACTAGTTCTTCACAGAGTCTATAGCCTTGAATAGTTAGTCCAGATGACAGGAAAGCAGGTTCTTTACCGCTCCAAAGATGAGGGGTTATGTTCTGCTGTAACCTCCAGTTAATCAGGTAGGTAGATCCAACATGTGACGTCTCGGAACGTTAGTCCATCTCCTTCAATACTTCTCGTTGGTTGGCAGCAGACCCAATCTGTCATTCCAAGCTAGAAAGAGAGACAAGTTACCCACTGCTTAAGAAATCACTCTCCATGATAAGTGTAAGGCATTTAAAAGAATGGTGAGGGTTTAAAGACAAGATTTTTAATCATGAGAGTCAAGGCAGGATGAACTAAGTCTCAAGATTAGACAAAAGTGAAGCTTTTAACTAAGCTATCAAATAACACAGGAGCAGAGGCATTTTACTTACAGTAGTGTTGGGAGCTGCGAGTCGAGTGATTACTGTTTGGCCGGAGCCCCACACGTCACCTTTCCGGGGGAGGGGAGAAGGGGGGGGAAGGGATAGCGGGAGCTAGGCTTACCCTACCTTAACAAGCAGCCGGTAATCAAGCTATCGTTACCATATACTCGCTCGCTACTCCTATCTGTTGAACTTTTCCCTTACAAGGTAGTTATGATGGATGTTCAAAGAGGGGGTTTAGGCTTGTTGCCTTTAGGACTGAGAGTAATGGCTATATATATCAAGCAGAGGTATATTAGGGAAGGGGGTGAGAGGGGAGCTAACGTAGGAAGAGTTATGGAGGAGGCACATAAATGGTGGAGTGGCAAGGACCTGCGTGTTTGTGAAAATATGTTAAGATTTTTATTGACAGTGCAACAGGTGGATAACATCAAAGTGAAAAGGTTGGTGGGAGTAGTGGGAGGTCAGGGAATTTTGCAAGGTGTAGCCATGTATCAAATGTATGATTGGGGGGTTATTTGGAAGGATTTTAGTAAGCTTAGGATACCGGCTAGGGTAAGAGAATTAGTGTACCGTTTCATCATGGGGACTCTGGCCTCCAAGGAGGTGTTAAGATGTATGGGGTTGGTGGAAGAGGCTTTGTGTCAGTTTTGTGATGATGTTGAAACGGCGTTTCATGTGGCCCTTTTTTGTCCCTCCTTGGAGGGGGTGAGATCATGGATGGGTGGGGTTATCAGATTGTTGGGGGGGGGACGTTTGCCGCTTTTAATGGCTTTACTATTAGATGTAAGGGGAGTGCCTAGGGACGTGGGACGGGCTATAATGTATGTCATAGTAGATTATCTGGATATCTCATGGTGAATGAGGGAATTAAAGGGTGATATGAGGATAAAAGCATTGGCAGCTAGATTCTATAGGACAAAGTGTAGGAATATACAGGTTTATGGGGCGTCCTGGGAAAAAAAAGTTTCCCGGAAAGTTATAGGAACCTCACTGTGGGTTCCCTTTGTCAGGGTACCTGAGGATGGGCAAAGGGGTGGTCTCCCTGTGGAGGGATGTAAAGGGGGGTGGGGGGGTTTTGTATGATGCTGGATTTTTTGTGGTGTGTAAGAGGAAGGTAGTGGCAGTTTGGTATGGATGGTAAGCTCTGTTTCACGGGAATGTTTGTCATAGTGAGATATAAGAGTAGCTTACAAGGTTAACTTTTCTATACCTGATGGTTATTTTCACTGTGTAAGAAATATTCCTTGATAGCCAGGATACCGAGCCCTTAGGATCTTGGGTTTAAGTAATCAGATATGGTTTCAACAAATTTATCTGCGGTACATTTGGGAGCGGCAAGATACAGCGGCCTTTATACTTACTACTTGTCTTCTTCCTGCCCTGCAGGGCTGTATAGTCCTTGTGGCATAGCGCTTCTTTTTGATTATAATAATAATAATAATAACTACTTGTCTTGCATTATGTTTAACTTTTGCTGGAGGTTCTGTGTGGTAATTCTTTAGAGTATGTATAGGTCTCGGGTCTATACCAGGTTTATTAAGGGGTTTATACCTAAAATTTTTGTGGACAAGAGTTTCGGTTTATATACATATGTGGGAGGTTTAATTTCTGTGTAGGGTTTGGTATTTAAACCCTTTTGATGTGCTGAGTTTTATAATGTTGTGAAAACTTGTTTTGGGGTTTATTTTATTTTATTATTGTAAGTTACATGTATGTTGTTCTGTTTTCTGTACAAGAATTATTGTAGTTGATGGTTTAACACATTAATAATATTAAAATACTGTTTTTCCATGGTTATTGTGCATAAGGAATCACACATTCCTTCAGAATTCCTATTGGTTAGGTTATAATGTAACACAACTTGAACCAATACTCTGTACCCTGTCATAACGGGTATGGTCGGGTTTTGTGTCTGTTTTATACTTGTTATGGTAGATTTAGGGGGCGCTCACCCAAAAATCGAAAAAATATGGAAATTGAGTTATATGTACTGAAAAATAGCTCAACTCTTTGGCAACACAATGGTACCAGAATGAATGTTCTACGACGTTTCTACAAGAAATTATAGTCATTTATATCAGGTATGGTGACGGCGATGTTGGTACCGAGTCTGCTCACGGCCTATATATTTTTTGGAGTTTTTTCCTTGTTTTTTATCGCTTTTTCTTGCATTATTCTTTCTAATATAATAACTGACTATTTGGCATCATAAAACAGTAGGTGGGACTTATCCGTAGACTGAGCGACAGCTGGGAACCAGATGGGAACTGTCGGCAGTGTTCCTGCGCCCTAGGTGCCAGCCAGGAATCACTCATTATTACGCTTTTATATCAACTCTACGGCTTATTTGTCTATCAGAATTGATCTAATATGATATAATAAACACTCTAAATAACATACAAACATGTTATATACTCTAGACTGAATAAAATAGGCCATAATATGGCGAGAGACCATCTGGAATATTTTGATATTATTTGAGTTACTCATCTCCATGACGTGTTCTTTGGACTCTGAGTAAGAGAAAACGTTGCTTGGAGGATAACTGCACTAGAAAACATCAGTTTACTAAGAAATACACCCAAACAAACGCGATTTTCGCGATTTTTTTTTTTTTTTTTTGAGACGGGGGCTGGCCGGCGCTCCCGGCCGATATCTCAGAAGTAACTTATTCACCTAATGTCCAAAATTCTTCCTTTATTACTTAATTAAATGGAATATAATACTCACAAAAGTTGTAGAATAATGATTTCTCTATTTTTCGGTGACCAAATTTTGGAAATATTCCAAATACTTTGGGAGTTATGTGGGAGTAAAGGGCAGATTTTTTTGCAATATTCCAGGAACTAACAAACTTTATTTTTTTGTGAAATAAAGATAAGTTATTTAGAGAAAAGGACTCAACGAAAATTAGTATAAGC
This sequence comes from Cherax quadricarinatus, assembly GCF_038502225.1. Taxonomy (NCBI): domain Eukaryota; kingdom Metazoa; phylum Arthropoda; class Malacostraca; order Decapoda; family Parastacidae; genus Cherax; species Cherax quadricarinatus. The sequence goes on along the minus strand of NC_091389.1, from coordinate 1,861,675 downwards.
ATTGTTCTCTTGGCACCAAGTGTCCAAACAACCTTACGTAGTCCCATATAAGAGAAAATTTGGCCACAAGGGCATTTTCAGTAAATCAGTCTTTTCTCAGTTGTTTGAGGTATATTTTTGATAAATATTTTCAAGAAAGAGTGAAACTACTTTGTCTTGTGCACCAAAACTGCGGAAAATCGGAAGGTAAACAAAAGAGTTACAGATTTTGCCCAACGGCCCCCTTTAGTTAGGGTCTTTTTACTTTACTGACATGATTTGTGTTGTATATATATTGTGTGTGTTAAAGGTGGTTATGGTTTTAGTTGTGTTACAACTTTACCTTTAATAACCTTGTGATGTTGTACATTGTATGTTGTTTATTGTTGTAATAGGTTATGACAGGTACTCCTTTTTATTTTGTTAACCCTTGTAAAATTTTCTTTTGGTGTTTCTTTGGTCACATGTTGCGTGGCGGTGCCTATAAATGACTGATACTTAGTGAGTCTTATTTTAGCGTGTACTGTTTGCTGTAACAGGATGTTGTTATAATACTTGTTACCTCCAAGAATAACCTGATTCTAGTAGCATAAAAGATTTTTTTTTGTATTCCTGTATTCTTATTATGCATCATTTGAACTATTGTAAGGTTTCTTAAATAAAATATAAAAAAAAATCCTAAAAGATGGTGCTTCTGAACTGTTAATCCCTATTGCATTCGCTGCCTGGATGAGGTAGAGTGCGGACGTGCTTTGCACCCCTCTACTGTTTCCCAGACGAGCTAATCAGTCAACGACATGGCGCCAGGTGTGCGCAGGAGAGTGAATACTGTGGGCATTGAACTTATTAGTGGGGCTTTAACACCTACGTCAGTCGATGTGTTATTGCCCAAAATTATACGAGAGACATATGGCATCAGAGACGAGGATTTATATGGAGTGGCACTGAACGGTGTATATAGAATTTTCGTGAAAGTGCTAACTGCTCAAGTATACGAGGCTTTGGTTGATCGTTACCAAGATGTCAGCATTACTGTAACACCAGCAGTGAGGGTCAAGTTGATTGATGTATCACGACATTATTCGTGGGTTAAGCTCCGCAACGTGCCTTTTGAGGCTGATGAGGTAGATATTCGAAATGTTTTCGAACGTTATGGAACTGTACATCTGGCCCAACCTGGCAAATGGGTAAAAGGTGCTTACACAGGATATCCTGAGGGTTCTTTTAATCTCAAGATGACGCTTAGGCATCCTATACCCTCGTATGTATATCTCGAAGAGTTTAGAACCCAGGTAATGGTAGCGTATGCGGGGCAGAGACGTACGTGCCGACTGTGTGGCGAATTTGACCATATGGCGGCAGACTGTGGCAAGCGGAGTATGGCTCCTGGGCCGGCAAGGGGCGGAGCACCTGCGCATGAGCACCCGATGCCTAAGGAAGAACGGGGGCAAGGAGGAGGGCGTGGTCGCATGTGGAGTGAAGAGGTAGTGGCTCCTCCAGTGGAATCGGAAGAAGTGGTGATCCATGAATCACCTGGCCCATCAACAGTGGCTCCTGGGCTGGCAAGGGGTGGAGCACCTGTGCATGAGCACCCGATGCCTAAAGAAGAATGGGTGCAAGGAGGAGGGCGTGGTCGCATGTGGAGTGAAGTGGTGGTGGCTCCTCCTGGGGAATCGGAAGAAGTGGTGATCCATGAATCACCTGGCCCATCAACAGTACAGTTGTCAAGTGAGGAGGTACAGGAGGGCGCAGCAGTGAAGGCTATTGAGGAGGAGTTGGAGACGGTGATACAGGCTATGTTACAGTCTACGGAGGTGGAGAGTTACAGCGAACAAGACCCTGGGATCAGGGCAGAAGGTGTGTGTGGGGAAGGGGAGGATCAGGTGGCACCTGTGGTGGACAGTGAGAGTGCCATGGAGGGGCATGGAGGTGGATTAAGGGTGGTAGAGGTGGAAGTCCATTGTGCTGGCTCCCAGGACTCAGATATGGAAACTGAGCGAGCTACAAGGAAAAGGGCAGCAGCGTCAGATTCGGACGATGTTCTGACACCGGCGCAAAGGCCGGGGAAAAAGACATGGGGTTATGGTACCCAGAGTGACTCTGCGAGAGGGCCACAACAGAAGGGGGGGGATGGTTGGGAAGGAGGGGGAAATCTGTGGCAAAGGCACAGTCCAGGGGAACGGTCTGAAAGGGAAGAATCTTGACATGAGGCGGGGAAGGAAACCTTAAACTGGCCTCAGGTGTGTAACAATAAATATTAATGGTCTGTGTGATGGTGTTAAATGGGAGTGCTTCAGGATGTTTTTGAATAGGTATAAGGTTGACATAGCTTTTGTGCAGGAGCACAATTTTAAGCTTGGTCGTGAATTAGTGGTGCCTGGGTATCAGGCTTATGTGTTGCCGTCTGAGCATTTAAAAGGAGGAGTGGGTGTGTTGATCAGGGAGGCGGGCCCGTTTGTATTGCATAGGAAAGAGGGGGGGGGAGGGGGGAGAGTATTACGTGTGGAAGGATGGTGGTTGGGAGAGAGAGTGGCGTTTGTGTGTGTGTATGCCCCAGCAGAAAGTGACGTGAAAGTGAAGCTGGATTTTGTGCGGGAGGAGCTCGTGTATTACCTACGCACGTTACCGTCTGTCGCGATTGTGGGGGGGGGATTGGAATTGTGTAATTAAGAAGACAGACGTGGAACCCAGAGGAGCGGGATATTTTTCCTCAGTCTTGGGGGGCCTGCTTAGAGATCTTCAGTTACGTGATGCTTTCGGGGGAGGTCTGTGGGATGTGGAACATACGTTTATAAGAAGGGGATATGCGGCTCGTTTGGACAGGTTATATTTATCTCAGAGGGTTTTGGTAGAGTCTTTTAAAACTATAGAGATGGTGTCTTCCGATCATAGGGCGGTATTAGTGGAGGTGGGATGGGATGCTTTGGCTCGTAGGCAGGGAAGTTATTGGAAACTGAACACGATGGTTTTGGGGGATAAGGAGGGAGTGGAAGCGTTTGCAATATTTTGGGAACAGCTCTGTGCCGACAGAAGAACTGAGGAAGACGTGGTAGGATGGTGGGATAGTGTGGCTAAGTTACGAATACGTCATTTTTATGTGAGGGAGGGCAAACGCATTAATCAATTGCGGTATGGTTTGTCAAATTACTTAGAGTCTAGATTACGGAATTGTTACGAGGGGGGGGGCGGTGGCCGGGGTGTACCCGGTGGAGGATATACACATGTTGAAGGACAGAATACGGGATTTGCAAGAAGAACGTTTTGCAGCTGTGCGGGTACAGGCGGGGTTAGACGAAGTACTCTGGGGCGACAAGCCATCAGCTTGTGTGCTGCGAGGACAGAAGGTACGACAGCGAACGACTACAATACCGGGTTTGCAAGTCATATCTTCTGGGGGGGGTTTTAGAGAGGGTCAGGTATTAAGGGACACCAAGGGGATGAGTGCATATGCAGATAGATGGTTTGAGGAATACGGGAAAAGTAGTGGGGTGGATGGTGAGGTTCTTGGGAAGGTATGTGAGTATGTGCCGCGCAAACTGGGGAGGAGTGATCGGGAGGCACTGGGTGGGGTCATTGAGGAGGGGGAAATATGGAGAGCCCTTATGGACATGAGGAAGGGTAAGGCACCCGGGATCGATGGTTTACCTAGCGAATTTTATGTACAGCACTGGGGTCTGCTTAGGGGTTTCCTAGTAAGGTTAATGAATGCCATGAAAGACGGAGGTAAGATGGGAGAATCTCAGGCAACGGCGGTGGTGGTGTTGGTCCCAAAGGGTAAACAGCAGAGTACCCTTCGGGATTATCGAGCCATTTCATTGCTTTGTGCTGATTATAAATTATTTGTGAAAATTCTTGGGAATCGGCTTAAATGTGTTGTGGGGAGGGTCGTGTTTGAGTCTCAGTTTGGTTTACCTGGTAGGTCAATGAGCGTGGGCCACGGGATTATCAAGGGGTTCCTGGAGGACATGGAAAGGGAAAGGGGAGCGTTGGTGGCGTTGGATTGGCAAGGGGCTTATGATAGGGTGGAAAGAAAGGCTTTGAGGGATATTCTCCTACGACAGGGGTTTGGCGAAGAAATAGTGAGGTGGGTGAATATGTTGTACTCAAATGCGAAGGTAAGGGTGCAAATCAATGGGTGTGTGGGGGGGGAGTCAACATGGAGCGGGGCTTTCGGCAGGGATGTCCTTTATCACAAATATTGTTTGGATGTGTTCAGGATCCCTTTTATAGGATGGTGGAGGATCGTCTAAGGACGGGGGGGAGGGATGGTGAGCTGAAGCCGTGGCCTGGTTTGGTGGGCTATGTTGATGATACCACTATTTTGGCAAGTGAGGAGACACGGTTAGGACTTTTGGGGGAAGTTGTACACACTTTTGGGAGAGCTACTGGGATGAAGGTAAATCTGGAAAAGTCAATGATCATGGGGCTGGGAGAGTGGACAGAGAGATTAGATTGGGGATGTGATGTTGTGCAGCGGAGGACCGGGAGTCTGAAAATCTGCGGTGTCATGTATGAGGCTGACCTGAGTGCTGCAAGGGTTAGCAATTCGAATAGGATTGTGGAACAGGTCCAGCGACGGTTGGGAATGCTGCGACCTCACCATTTAACCCTTAGGCAACGTGTAATTGTCATCAATGTATTACTATATAGTAAAGTCTGGTTTGTTCGGCTGTGATGCCGTTAACAGGAACGGCGATCACGAGTATTCTTAGAATGGTGTTCAAATTTTTGTGGGGTTCAGGGTGCAACTGGTTGCGAAGGGAGGTAGTGACATTGCCGGTATGTAGGGGAGGGTTGGGTTTGTTGGACTTAAGAAAGCGCGTGAAATGTGTGTTTATTAAGAGGGAAGTGATGAGTGCAGGTGGATGGAGGGAGGGTCAGCTAGATAAGGTACATGCTCACCTGAGGAAATGGTATGGAGGGGCGGAAATGAAGGAATGCGAGACAGTGTTATGCGCCTTAATGTTAGCCAGGGAACCAGGAAAAGTAAAGGTGGGAACTTTGTGTAAATTGTTAGAGAGACATGTAGTGGCGCTGGTTGAAGGGATCTACCCCATGTATGCATGGGATGTAATATGGCGAAGATTTAGTAAATTAAGGATACGACCTAGGGCGCGTGAGGTTATGTACCATTTCCTGCATGGGATTTTGCCAACGGGAGCGATGCTCCGAGATAGGAGGGTTATTGAGGGTGGGGGGTGTGGCAGATGCAGTGGGGAAGAGACTGCGTATCATGTCGTCTATTTTTGTGAAGGTTTGGAGTGCATCAGGGTATGGATGCGTAAGGTAATGGTGAGGGTGGGGGGTCAAGGTGTGGCGGTATTGCGAGCGTTGAGTCTTGATATGAGTGGTGTGGAGGAGAGTGTGGTAAGAGGTTTAGCATATGTCATCGTGGACTACATATATGTTTTATGGGGTATGAGGGGGAAGGTGGGTGGGGATGTGCTGAGAAGGATTTTGGCGGCGACGTTTTATCGAACTTTGTGTCGCAACAGAGACATTTTTGGGAAAAGGTGGGAAGAGTATTTTTCTGAGGGTTATAGAGGACTAACAATAGGGAATTTATTGGCGTTATAAGGGGCTTTAACTGCCGGGGTGAGTGGGTTGGTAAAAGGGGGGGGGGTTCAGGGGATTTCAACGGGCTCACCTCCTTGGGAATGCAGTGATGTGGTTGGGTGTGATTGGAGGTACTAGTGTGTGACCAGATGAGAGGTTGTGCAAGATAAGTTTTGCTTAGTTCCCTTGATGGGGAAGGTGTAAGGAGCAGATTAAATATATAACATGTATTAATGTATAACCTATAAATTACATAACATGTATATTTCTTTGGTAGCGTATTATGTTCCACTTGCACTGGTATTGCAATTGAATTTGAATTTTCTTGTGAGGGTTTTCCTTTCACTATTTCCTTGAAGCACTGAGTTATTTTTGTTTTTTTTTTGTAACGTGGTCCAGCATCAGTTTTGGTAGTAATTACCTATTATTATTGTTCTTATTTAAGGTATTGTAATTTTGGTAGTCCTGTACCATTCATGGTTGTAATTAATGTTTCCTCAAGTGACATGTGTCATAATAATCCTAAATTGAGGATAATTAATGTCATGATTATTCAGGTTGGTGATAGGGTTAGTCTTCAATGTGTGTGTGTGAGTGGGGGGAGGGATGATGGGTCACCTGTGTTGCAGCAAAGGTTTCTTAATAAGGCATATTGTAGGTCTGGCGTAATTTGTTGCGAGTTGTATTATGGGTGATTGTCATTAAGATTGGTGCATTATTGTGTTGAGGTTGTAATTTTAGGAGTTTTATTAATAGCCATTTTGTGGCCTTTGTTATTATAACTTTATTCCTTCTTAAATTGTGATATGTTATAAAAACTTGTATATAGTAGACTGTCAGATGTTGCCTGGATTGTTTTGTGTTCATATATTGTTTTACTGATGTTGTCCTTGCTCATTTTTTTTTATATATGTACCTATTAATATTTGTACATGAAGTTTTAAATAAAATATAAAAAAAAAAAAAAAAAATCCCTATTGCTCACATAATAAATCTATCAATCACCACTAATACCGTACCGGAGGGGTTCAAGGAGGCCAGAGTTACTCCTGTCTTCAAGAAAAATAGTAGGTCTGATGTCAGTAACTATAGGCCTGTTAGTATACTCAGTATAATATCTAAAATTCTAGAGAGGGCGGTGTACTCTCAAGTAGTTAAGTACCTTACCTGGAGTTTACTTGGAGAGAGTTCCAGGGGTCAACGCCCCCGCGGCCCGGTCTGTGACCAGGACTATTGGTGGATTTGAGCCTGATCAACCAGGCTGTTACTGCTGGCTTCACACGCTCCAACGTAAGAGCCACAGCCTGGCTGGTCAGGTACCGAATTTAGATGTTTGTCCAGTGCCTGCTTGAAGATAGCCAGGGGTCTATTGGTAATCCCCCTTATGTATGCTGGGAGGCAGTTGAACAGTCTTGGGCCCCTGACACTTATTGTATTGTCTCTTAACGTGCTAGTGACACCCCTGCTTTTCATTGGGGGGATGTTGCATCGTCTGCCAAGTCTTTTGCTTTTGTTGTGAGTGATTTTCGTGTGCAAGTTCGGTACTAGTCCTTCTAGGATTTTCCAGGTGTATATAATCATGTATCTCTCCTGCCTGCGTTCCAGGGAATACAGGTTCAGGAACTTCAAGTGCTCCCAGTAATTGAGGTGTTTTATCTCCGTTATGCGCGCCGTGAAGGTTCTCTATACATTTTCTAGGTCAGCAATTTCACCTGCCTTGAAAGGTGCTGTTAGTGTGCAGCAATATTCCAGCCTAGATAGAACAAGCGACCTGAAGAGTGTCATGGGCTTGGCATCTCTAGTTTTGAAGGTTCTCATTATCCATCCTGTCATTTTTCTAGCAGATGCGATTGATGCAATGTTATGGTCCTTGAAGGTGAGATCCTCTGACATGATCACTCCCAGGTTTTTGACATTTTTTTTTGCTCTATTTTGTGGAAGGAATTTGTTTTGTACTCTGATGAAGTTTTAATTTCCTCATGTTTACCATATCGGAGGAATTGAAGTTTCTCATCGTTGAACTTCATATTGTTTTCTGCAGCCCACTGAAAAATTTGGTTGATGTCTGCCTGGAGCCTTGCAGTGTCTGCAATGTAAGACACTGTCATGCAGATTCGGATGTCATCTACAAAGGAAGAAACGGTGCTGTGGCTGATATCCTTGTCTATTATTACAACCCAGGATTCCAAATGGCCTGTTATCCCGGGTGTAATGGGAGCAAAATAAACACAGCAGAAAAAATTTAGACTTATATTATCCTTCACCAACTTAGAACAGCAATATGTACACTATGTACAGTGACAAGTATAGTGCCCTCCAGAAATAGAAGCCACAAGATAGCAGACCGTGCTTCAACCAGCTCTAGAATGGGAATGACAAGGGCAGACAGGAGAGTGGTACCCACATAACCTCTGCGATTGCCAAAACCATCTTCTTATTGGCTGGAACCTGGTCACTAGTTGAACGACGGGGCCCCATCATCAACTCTTAGCAGCCTGGTTCGCTGGTTGGGGGAGATAGCTTGTAAATGAGGGTGTGTACTTGCGCCGAATAAAGGTTACGTACTCTTTGCATGCCACACCCCCACCCCGAGAAGGCTCAGGATTAGGCTGCCACCTCCCAGTGGTAACCGTGCCGCCATGGCACAAAATTATGGGACTGCCTTTCCTCTCCACCATCCAACTCTTAGATAGAGCTCAGCTTTTCTCGTGACCAAAAGCCAAACTAAACTTAGAGTGAGACAGCAGTCAGTCAGGCTAGCATAGGTCCAAGATACAGGCGGACAGTAGCCCACATCCCCTCACTAAAAAAAAAACCCCACACCAGGGGATAAAAAAAAAGAGTGAAAAAGGGTTACCACAAATAACATCCTAACCTAAATAAATAAAAATATTAGACTCGAGATAAAGAGTCTGCCAACATATTTTCTTTGCCGGCAATATATTTAATGGAAATATTATAGGGCTGCAGCCTTAGCGTCCAACGCATAAGCCTTGTGTTGTGGTCCTTCATGGCTTGGAGATATACTAAAATATTGTGATCACTGTAGACTGTGACCACCTGCGATGTCTGGCCCACATAAACATCAAAATGCTCCAAAGCCAGTTCCAGCAGTTAAATGTGAACTCTTAAAGGTCTCAAAAAAAGCCTTAAGTCTAAGTAGGTGTTGATCCCAAGTATCAGACACCACAACAACATCATCTAGGTACGCTGCCGTGCCTTCAAGTCCTTTAATAGCCTGATGGATAAGTTTCTGGAATGAAGAGGGGGAATTTTTCATTACGAAGGGGGTAACTGTGTATTGATAATGACCTCCTGGAATTACGAAGGCAGAGATTTCCTTCGCCTTATCCGTCAAAGGTACCTGATAGTAGCCTTTAAGGAGATCTAACTTGGACACAAAAGTAGCCTTACCCACAAAGTCAATTACGTCATTCAGACGAGGAAGAGGGTAAGCATCTGTAATTGTGACCTCGTTCACCTTACGGTAGTCTGTACACATATGAAACCCTCCATCAGCCTTCTTCACAAGGATGCATGGTGAAGCCCATGGACTAGATGACTCCTCCACTAAACCATGCTTTAACAAAAATTCTAATTCCTGCTGAAGTAGCCTTTGCTTTTCAGGATTAGCTCTGTAGGGGGAGAGTTTAATTGGTTTAGAGTTTCCCACATCTGCATCATGATAACCTAACGTACATTTTTTCGGCACATCCGAGAAAATATTAGGATATGACTGTAGAAGCTCCATTAAATTTGTTGCTTGGGTTTCAGATAATCCCTCCATTAAAGGGCTAGGATCCTTGAGGAGGACAGAATTTGAAAGTTTAATATTAATTTCAGAGATAGAGTGCAAAGAATCAGAGTCGTCCTCAGAGGTAGAGGACAGAGTCATTACTGGGACTTTATCTGGTGTATGAAAAGACTTTAATTGATTAATGTGGTAAGTTTTAGTTTTTGAGGTCTTATCAATGGGAGCTACCACATAATTTACATCAGATAATCTACTTACAATCTGCATAGGTCCCGTAAATCTAGCTTTCAAGGTGTGGCCAGGTATAGGTTCCTGCACCAACACCTTGTCTCCTGGATGGAAGGAGCGGAATTGTGCACTTCTGTCATACCTCTGTTTCATCTTACTTTGAGCTGTCTTTAAGTTAGCCTTGGCTAACTGACGTGCCACCTGCAACCTTGAAGACGGGTTGTAGAGTGTTGAGCTAACGTCTTCTCCCATCCATCCTTCTTTGAGCACCCGAAGAGGACCTCGTACATTGTGCCCAAAGATCAGCTCAAACGGACTGATCCCTGTAGTCTCTTGCACCGTCTCTCGTACTGAGAACAGCAACAAAGGTAGTGATTCATCCCAGTCTGTAGGAAAGTGCATGCAAAAAGTTCTCATCATTGTTTTTAATGTCTGATGGAATCTTTCCAAGGCGCCTTGGGACTGAGGATGATAGGCAGTGGATAAGTTGTGGATTATCCCTAACCTAGTTAATACTTCCCTAAATGCTTTGGCAGTAAAGTTAGTACCTTGATCACTTTGAATAGTTTTAGGAATGCCAAAACAAGAAATGAATTTGGTTAAAGCTTTGAGAATAGCTTTAGTATTAATACTGCGCATGGGAATTGCTTCAGGATATCTGGTTACTTTATCCATAATCGTAAATAAATATTGATTTCCAGACTTTGACCTAGGTAGTGGACCTACACAATCTATAATTAAATCTGCAAAAGGTTCTCCATCAGCAGGTATAGGTTGGAGAGGTGCAGGTTTAATGGAATGTCCAGGTTTCCCTACTTGCTGACATTCTCGGCAACACCTAATATGATTCTTCACATCTTTCTTTAATTTTGGCCAATAAAATTCTTTTGTGATTCTATACAAGGTTTTTGTAATTCCTAAGTGATCTCCTAATGAAGTATTATGAGCTATATTTAATATTTGAGGTCTAAACTTGGTTGGAACCACTAACCTGTCATACAATTGCCGGCCCTCTATCTCCTTACCAGCCTCAGTGCAGACCAAATAATAATTTTTAACTTCATACTTGACCGGATGACCCAAAGAGGATTTACCCATGGCTGCCTGAAAAGCAAATTTTAAAGAAGGGTCCTTTCGTTGTTCCTCCCGGAAGGACAGTCCCTCAGGCATGGAAACAGAGACATCTGGCAATCCTGCAACCTGGGAATAGGAAGGCTTGATCAGGGTCTGTTCACTTGATTTACGAGGCTCCGGCCGGTGTGCCTCATAAAACAATGTGGCTATTCCGAGATCGGAGTCGTCCAAGGATAGGTCACCATTCCCTCCAGACAACCCTTGGGATGTTGCCCGAGTTATGGCCAACACCGGAGAAGAATTAATCATTATAGGTTCAGGACACGAACTAACAGTAGTAATGTTATTACCCAGTAATAACATGGCATCTTTCATGGGAAATCCTTTTGAGACACCTACAGTCAAGTACCCAGTGTAATATTTGCACTGTACATAAATTTTATGCAAAGGAACAGAATATATAGTCCTCCAAATGCTTCCAATAAAACAGAGGAATTCAAGGAAGTATTCTCTGAAAGGGGTAATATTCCTTCTCTTACAAGTGAGCAATATGCTCCAGTATCTCTAAAGGTCTTTACTTTAGTTGTTTCTGAGTTTTCCTGAAGGAAAATAAGACTCTTGCAATAATAAGGGGCCATACCTTTTTCTACTTCTCTAGGGGACATGTTACTAGGGATATTAGAGATTTTCCCAATGGGTTGGGGTTTATGGGGGCAGTTGGGATGGATGTGACCTACTTTGTTGCAGAGGAAGCAGACGACAGGCTTGCCCTTTACTCCCTGCTGACGTTGCAAATGGTGTCGTTCTGGCTGGTGTCTCTCTGGATACTGCTGTCGAGATGCACCATGAGTAGTTTGCCTCTCCGCAGGTGGACCATATGTTGAGAAGCGTGGCTCACCAGGTGACTTAGTTGGCTGATGTAGACGTTCTCCCTCCGGCTGGCACTTCATTATCCAAGGTTGACGATCTCTGCTCATGCCAGGCTGTTGAAAAGAGAGATGGGACCGCTCGGACAAGGAGCGGTTAGTTTCGAAGGTATCAGCCAACCTGGCTGCCTCCAATGCAGTGGTTAAGTCACGATCCTGCAGAAAGACTCGAACCTCTGGTCCCACAGACTCCAGCAGGTTATCAATCAGAATAAGCTGTACCAGCTCCTCAAAGGTAGAGACACCACTAGCTTTATACCAGCTGGTAAAAGCTTTGGTTTGCTGTCTCACAAAGTCCACTAGGGATTGACCAAGCTGCCGCCTGCTTAGTTTAAAAAATTTTCTATATTTGGCTGGGAAACATGTATATGCTCCCAACACTGTGGTCTTCACTACTTGATAATCAGAAAATTCAGCGTCATTTAATACTGACGTAAATTCCTGTGCCTCACCCAATAATGCTGTATGAACCAACGATGCCCAATGCTGTTCTGGCCACCTCAAGGCTCGAGCCTGATTTTCGAAGCTTTCGAAAAATTGTTCTGGTTCGGCCTCATTGAAGTGGGGAACAAGCTGTACTGCTTTTTGTAAACTAAAATCATTTACAGAATGCGAAAACTGCCTCCTTTCTCTTTCCCTATCAAATTCTTCCCTTGCGAATGCTCTCTGTTCCCTAGTTTGCTCAAGATTGATTTTTGCCAGCTGAAGTGCCAACGACGCTGATTCACCTTGAGACAACCCAGCTGCACTATACTGACCATTTTGCTCCATAGGTGTATCATCTTCCTCCTGCGAGAACATAGTAGTTTTTGCCCTAGCTCCCGTAGAGGGAGGAGTCTGATGTGCCATCTCTTCTTCTATAAGTTTGTCAGCAATCAGTGAACGCAGTTGCGCAGCTGTGAGAGTGTGTTTGTATTTAATGCCAATGGAACGAGCAATTTGCCAACAACGCTGTAGGGACAATTTAGGTAGGTTATGCAAAGTATATGCCGACACCAGACGTCTGACTCGTCTAGGTGGCATAAGTTATTCGCTATGCACAGTACGATTGCAGAATACCCCAACGTAACACGTTAATTTGCAGAACACACTTAGCTATGCACAGTACGATTGCAGAATACACATACAAGCAAAGCCGACTGCAAAATTCTCCACACCGAACAGGCTAGTAACAACTGACACGCAAAATTTGTAAAGCAATGCCAGACAGCTACACTGTTCTAGAAGATTGACCGTAGCGAAGCGAGCACACCGAACAAGCTAGTAGCGAGCTGTTGAACGATCACACAATAGCAAGGCTGACCATAAAGCAACTGACACGCAAAATTTGTAAAGCAATGCCAGACAGCAAGCTGCACAATGTTCCTGCTACGAGCTTCACCCTAAGCTCAACCGTTTCTCTAAGTCCAGCTCCAACTCTCGGACAGGCTACCCATATTACAACCCAGGAATCCAAATGGCCTGTTATCCCGGGTGTAATGGGAGCAAAATAAACACAGCAGAAAAAGTTTAGACTTATATTATCCTTCACCAATTTAGAACAGCAATATGTACACTATGTACAGTGATAAGTATAGTGCACTCCACGGTAAGCAAGGCAGAATAGAAGCCACAAGATAGGAGACCGTGCTTCAACCAGCTCTAGAATGGGAATGACAAGGGCAGACAGGAGAGCGGTACCCACATAACCTCTGCGATTGCCAAAACCATCTTCTTATTGGCTAGAACCTGGTCACTAGTTGAACGATGGGGCCCCATCATCAACTCTTAGCAACCTGGTTCGCTGGTTGGGGGAGATAGCCTGTAAATGAGGGTGTGTACATGCGCCGAATAAAGGTTACGTACTCTTTGCATGCCACAAGCACCTTCCCGAAACTACTCAAGATGGCAAGGGTTACACCAATACATAAAGGTGGTGACCCTACAGACTTAAACAACTATAGGCCAATATCTAACTTACCATTGCTATCCAAAATCTTTGAGAAACTCGTGCACAGGAGACTGTACTCATTTATAACGGCACAAAACATACTCAACCCCTGCCAATTTGGATTCAGGAAAAATAAAAGCACTAATGATGCAATCATAAAAATGCTAGATCTGCTTTACACAGCAGATTTCAACTGGGGCTAAATGTCTTGTAGATACTGTAGTCTCTTCACCATTTTGGTAGCGAATGTGGGCGTAATGTGGATTAGCTTGCAGGAGCTCTACCTCTTCCACTAAAGGATCCGTCTTGTTCATCCTACGGTGACTCTTCAGGAGAACGGGTCCAGGATGACATAACCAAGTGGGCACGGAGGCTCCCGTAGAGGAACGACGTGAATAGTTGAGGAGTCTTTCATGAGGGGTTGCATTAGTAGCTGTGCACAGCAGTGATCTAATAGAGTGAAGAGCATCAGGTAGGACAGTTTGCCAGTGTTGAACAGGTAGATTGCGCGACTTTAATGTCATTGTAACTGCCTTCCATATAGTACCATTGAACCGCTCCACTTGACCATTGCCTTGAGGGTTGTAGCTTGTTGTTCTGCTGCAGGCAATACCTTTGCTAGCCAAAAACTCCTGAAGTTCGTTACTCATGAACGAGGATCCCCTGTCTGAATGGATATAAGCTGGCATACCAAAAATAGAGAACAACTGTGAAAGACAACTAATAACAGTTGAAGCAGCCATATTTGCACAGGGGAATACAAAGGGAAACCTTGAATATTCATCTACTATGTTAAGGAAATACCTATTCTGATTTGTGCTTGGTAGAGGTCCTTTGAAATCTATATTCAATCTTTCGAAAGGCTGGGTGGATTTTATGAGATGAGTCTTCTCTGGCTGATGAAAGTTTGGCTTGCACTCTGCACATACTCTGCATGCTCTGATCACTTGTCGCACATCTTCCACTGAGTAGGGCATGTTCTTTGATTTGACAAAATGGTACAGGCGTGTAACTCCTGGGTGACACAAAGCCTTGTGGAGAGATGAGAGTGATTGCAAATCATGACATGCTGCTCCACAGTGGGACCTAGAGAATGCATCAGGTGAGATGTTCTCTTGACCCGGTCGGTACAGGATATCAAAGTCATAACACGATAGTTCCATCCTCCAGCGTAATATCTTGTCATTCTTTATCCTACTTTTGTGCCTCTTGTCGAACATATACATCACGGACCGTTGGTCAGTCCTTATGGTGAAATGTCTACCAGTTAAATAATGCCTCCAGTGGCGAACTGCTTCTATGATGGCCTGGGCTTCCTTTTCTACAGCAGCATAACATTTCTCTGATCCTTGAAAAGTTCTCGAAAAGAAGGCTACTGGTCGTCCTGCCTGAGATAAGACTGCAGCAATGGCAATGTCAGATGCATCCGTTTCCACTTCGAATGGTAGGGACTCATCAATGGCTTGAACTACTGAGTTTTCAATGTCCTGTTTGAGAGTATGGAAAGCGGCTTCTGCTTCCTTTGTCACAGGAAATGTGGTAGCACTCAATGGGCGGACTTTACTTGAATAGTTGTAGATCCATTGTGAGTAATAAGCAAAGAGACCAAGAGTTCTTCGGAGTGACTTTTTGTCTTGAGGCATTGGAAGTTCCCGTAGAGGTCGTAGTCGTTCAGGGTCTGGGAATATTGAACCTCCTTCCACTACATAACCAAGGATGCTAAGCCTTTTAGTTGAAAAAGTGCAACTTTTCCTCATTGTAACTGATATTTTTCTTCTTGGCGGCTTCCAAAAACTTATCAAGGTTTGCATCATGTTCCTCCTGGGTCTTGCCACAAATGGTAACATTATCTAAATACGCATAGGTTCCCATGAGTTGCTCTTCCTGAATGAATGAATCCATAATTCGTTGGAAGCAGGCTACCCCATTGGTGACTCCAAAAGGGACTCTGGTAAACTGATACAGGCCATCACTAGCCTGAAACGCTGTGTATGGTTTATCTTCATTCCTTATAGGGACTTGATGATAGGCACTCTGCAGATCAATTGTGCTAAACACGTAGTACTGAGCAATTTTGTTCACTGTATCGTCAATTCGAGGTAGAGGGTACCCATCAAGAAGTGTAAATTTGTTGATTGTCTCAGAGTAATCGATAGCCAGTCTCCGTTTCCTATAACCATCTTTAACAACAACAACCTGTGCACGCCAAGGAGAATCACTCGGTTCTATAATACCCTCCTTCAGCAGCCTCTGAGTTTCTTTCTCAATGAACATCCGATCCTCATAAGAATAGCGGCGTGACTTAGCTGATATAGGATGGCAATCCGCGGTAAGATTTGCAAACAGCTTTGGTGGGTCTACCCTTAAAGTGCTAAGTCCACAGACAACAAGAGGAGGCAGTTCACCTCCATATGTTAAGGTGACACTACCATGCAGCTTCTGAAAGTCCTGACCAAGGATAACATCAGAGCACAGTTGTGGCAGAATAGCTAAATGTACATCTTGATAATCCTTTCCATTAACTCTGAGATTTACCTTACAAAACCCTAAGGTCTGAATAGAGAGAGATGTTGATGCCATGGAAACGGTACCTGATGAGTGATGTAGAGTCAAGGAGAGCCGTTTAACTAAGTCAAGGTTGATGAAACTCTCTGAGCTGCCACTATCAATAAGACCATCTACTTCTGTTCCTTTGATGAATACTTTCACAACTGCCTTTGACAGTGAATTTGGAGTAGCCGCAGAAGTCACTGTTGCTAGAGTCGCATGATCACTGGAATGTGTGGAGGCACTAGCTCTTGTTGATGCATTAGCACGACATACTTTCGCAAAGTGACCTTTCTTGTGGCATTTATGGCACATTGCTTCACGAGTAGGACACTTTGGACGTGGATGTCTTGAAAAACCACAAAAGAAACACACCGTACCTGCTGCTGCTGTCACTGAGGCAGGTTCCACAGTAACTTCATTGCAAGAGTCTTGGTCAGGAATTGCAGCACTTACCGCTCGAGAAGGCTGAGCGGTACTGTATACTTCAGAATTCTTCTGGGCTGAATCTAGAGCTCTTGCCTGGTCAAAGGCAGCGGCTAAGTCGAGAGTTTTATTCTCCAATAAACGCTGCCTTATTATTGGTGATTGCAGGCCACTGATAAAAGCATCCCTGATGGACTCTTCACAATACTGAGTTGGAAAATAAGGAATATCCACTAGGAATTTTTATTGACCTAAGAAAAGCTTTTGACACAGTAGACCACGACATCCTACTCCACAAACTTGACAATTATGGTACAAGAGGCCATGCGCTTGCTTATTTCAAATCTTACCTTACTAATAGGTATCAGTATGTCACCATTAAAGACACAGCATCAACAACACGGCCACTTGATACTGGAGTTCCGCAGGGAAGTGTCCTTGGTCCCCTGCTCTTCCTCATATACATCAATGATCTTCCAAACGTATCCCAACACCTGAAACCCATTCTCTTTGCTGACGACACGACTTATGTCATCTCTCACCCTAATCTTGCCACCCTCAACACCATTGTTAATGAGGAGCTGATCAAAATTTCGACTTGGATGACAGCCAATAAACTTACGCTTATGTTTGGTAGCAGAGCAGGAGATGCACAAATTAACATTAAGATTGACAACACTCTAATTACCAGACATAATGAGGGCAAATTCCTAGGCCTATACCTTGACAACAACCTGAATTTCAGCACCCATATCCAACATATAACCAAAAAAGTATCCAAAATGGTTAGGATCCTCTCCAAGATACAATACTATGTACCGCAAAATGCCCTTCTCACACTATACCACTCACTTATTTATCCATACCTCACCTATGCTATTTGTGCTTGGGGATCAACTGCAGCAACACACCTAAAGCCAATAATAACCCAACAAAAAGCTGCAGCAAGAATAATCACTAAATCCCATCCCTGGCAACACACCCCCCCACTCTTCATAGATCTAAACTTACTCCCTGTTCAGTACATCCACACTTACTACTGTGCAATCTACATCTACAGGACCTTAAACTCTAATATCAACCTTGACCTAAAACACTTTCTTGATAGTTGTGACAGAACCCACAGGCATAACACCAGACACAAACATCTCTACGACATTCCCCGTGTCCGACTAAACCTTTACAAAAATTCACTGTATGTCAAAGGCCCTAAAATCTGGAACACCCTACCTGAGAACTCTAGAACTGCAGACACATTCATCACCTTCAAAACTACCATTAGAAAACATCTTATCTCCCTGATACACCCCGTCAACTAACTACACGAATACCACCTGGTGGTTCACACTTACACTCACTTACCCATTTGACCATAAACAGAAATATTAATCTCAATCTTAAAATAATGAATCCTGTGATACTCCAATACTGAAACTATGTACTGTGCCAAAACAAAAGCATTCACATTGCTAAACTCACAAACTAGTATTTAGTCACTTAGCCATAGTACCAACTTACCTCATAATTTTTAATATTTTAAAATTAAGAATTAAACTAAGTCTGCCCGAAATGCCTAGCCATGCTAGGTGTTCTAGTGGTACACTCTGTAATCATTATTTTACTACATGTAAACCACACAATAACCAAATTCTGTAAACTCAGCATTGTAATCCTTATAGAGAATAAACTTTGAATTTGAATTTGAATTTGAATTTTAATACTCTCATCAATGCATCCCAACTCTTTAAACCAGTTATATTTACAGATGACACTACCTATGTCTATTCCCACTCAAACCCAGCTATACTTAGAAACACTGTAAACAACAAACAGCTAAAAATATATACTTGGATGATGACCAACAAACTCACTCTCAACATAGAAAAAACATACTTTATACTGTTTGGAAATAGAGCCTTAACCCTTTCAGGGTCCAAGTGTCCCAGTGTCCAAGAAATTTTGAAAAAAACAAATTATATTGTCTTACAGAATTAATGATAATATTTTTGTGAAGGTAATAAAAGAAAAAAAAATTCTGATCAGTACTTACTGAGATACAGCAGCGGGAAGTTGACCCAAAATGACTGGGTGGCGGCAACATCAGCGATTTACGCAAAATCGCATTTTTTTATTTTAGGTTTTCTATACTTTTTTCTTTTCTTTTCTATTTTTTTTCTATTTCCAGTAA
This sequence comes from Cherax quadricarinatus, assembly GCF_038502225.1. Lineage (NCBI taxonomy): Eukaryota > Metazoa > Arthropoda > Malacostraca > Decapoda > Parastacidae > Cherax > Cherax quadricarinatus. Next base: position 1,843,067 of record NC_091389.1, on the reverse strand, counting down.
CATTTGTGGCCTGTGAGACCAGTATAATGTATACTGTATAAGTGTACACTCATTGTACTCAACACAATAACTGTACTAACTTGTTTATCATTATATTGTTTACAAAACTTGTTTACAAGTTTGTTGTAAACAAAATGATGAAAATATTAGTGCGTTTACTGCATTGAATATAACGGTACCATATAGTACCATTTGGTACAATGGTACCATATGGTGCAATGGTACCATATGGTACATTTTACCATATGGTACAATGATACCATATGGTTCATTGTGCCATATGGTACTGTTGTATTCAACACAATAAACACACTAATATTTTCATCATTATTTCATTTACAATAGTTGTTTACAACAAAAATATGCAAAAATGTTGTATATTAGCAATGTTCTATTATATATTAACAAATGTTCAGCCACTTGACATGTTACTTGAAGTGGATGACAAAGCGCTTTGTCTTGGAAATTGCGAGTCACTAGCTAGCTTGTGTCGTCAATCACTCAGTCTTGGCAGGTGCCTGGTGACATGAACGTCTCCAACTGACCATACGGTACATGGTATCATATGTTACAGGGTACCATATGGTACATTGTACTGTATGGTATAGGGTACCATATGGTGCAGGGTACCATATGGTGCAGGGTACCATATGGTGCAGGGTACCATATGGTGCAGGGTACCATATGGTGCAGGGTACCATATGGCACAGGACACCATATGGTACAGATACACGGATCCCTATGGAAGTAAGTCACCCTGACTTTTTTGGGTTATCCTACGGTTTTATACATATGCTGCTATGTATGATAATCTATGTAACTGTATTTGTGCACACCTGAATAAACTTAAGAATATGTAGTATCATAAGTTTATTTAGGTATACACAAACAAAGTTACATAGATTATCGTACATAGCAGCATATGTTTGGAGAACCTAGGATAACAAAAAAAAATCAGACAGACTTTTTTCCATTAGGGTCCCTGTACCCTGTACCATATGCTACAATGTACCATATGGTATAATGTACCATATGGTACAATATACTATATGGTATATTTTACCATATGATACCATTGTATGACATGGCACCATTGTACCATATGGTACAATGGTACAATAGAATTCCTCTTCAGATCCACTTCTATCAGTCTTAGAACTGTAAGTTTTGAAGAGGAGAGTCAGAATTCGCCAGGAGAGTGAGTGGGGAGTGAGAGCTTCCTTGCCGCCAGGCATGATGAACAAAGCTACAGTGGACCCCCATCTTACGGTGTCATCGTGTTACGTTAAATCCGCCATAGGATACATTTGAATGCAAAAACTTTGCCTTGCCTCACGCGATTCGTCCGTGACGCGTCCCACATGTGGCCTCAGTGCCAGTGTTTACAAGCCAGCCAGTGCGGTCGCATCCACGCATACATTTGGTACATTTCACCTTATCCCATTGTTTTTTGTGCTTGCAACTGCAAAATAAGTCACCATGGGCCCCAAGAAAGCTTCTAGTGCCAACCCTGTGGTAAAAAGGGTGAGAATTAGTATGGAAATTAAGAAAGATTTTGAAGGGTTTGGGGCTAACCCTGAGAAGCCTATGCCAGTTGTGGAATCCATTGTGCCTACTTCAAAGATTAAGGAAATGTGTGCAAAGTGGGTTGAACTGCAAACCTTTATGGATGAAAATCACCCTAACACAGCTATTGCAAGCCGTGCTGATGACTATTACAATGACAATGTTGTGGCCCATTTTAGGCAAATCTTAAAGGAACGGGAGGTACAGAGCTCTATGGAGAGATTTGTTGTGACAGAGGTCCAGTGACTCTCAAGCTGGTCCTAGTGGCATTAAAAGAAGAAGGGAAGTAACCCTGGAAAAGGACTTGATACCTCAAGTCCTAATGGAAGGAGATTCCCATTCTAAACAATAGCAACTTCCACACACTCCCCTCCTCCTATCCGATCAATCATCACCAGATCTTCAAAAAAGGTAAGAGTCATGTATTTTATTCTTAGTAGAGTATTAATTGTGCAGATCTTCTTAAGTTTGTATGTATTAAAATTAATATTTCATGTGGTAATTTTTTTTTTTTTCAGACTTTTGGGTGCCTTGCACAGATTAAGTTAGTATGAATTCAGTATTTGTTACTAAGCAGGTGTTTTGTCACTGGTTTTATATACAATGGGTGATCATTGAGCAATATTGAGCCAGCCTGGATTGCCCTGTTAACTATTGCTTATGATGGGAGAGTGACAATCATGTATATTCCTTCACTGTGTCATTGCCAGCTTAAAACCATACCAAACTGCTCAAGGGCATCACTAACTTCTCTCTCATTTACTGTCTTGTTTAGACCTCCTACAAAAACTTGTACTGATCCAGGCAATTCTATTATAATTTCTTTACCATTAACAATATGGGGGTCCAAAAGCAACCGCAGACCAAGCCGACTCCTCTTTTTCAAATATAATGAAACCAAATCCGCCTCCTGGTTTAGCCCAAATCATATTGATTTTTCCATACTTCTCAAAAGCCACTTCAATATTTACCCTTTGATAGTTTTCAGGTAAATTTTAAATATATACTTTTGTTCTGGATTTATGTTGTGGCAAAGACTTGGGGTGAGCTCCAGAACCTCTTGTGTGTTCGGTGGTCATAGTTTCAGAATCAAAACGAAGATGTTTTTTGGTTCTATTCATGTTTTAATCAACTTTATCTCCTGAAGACATTTTACATTTTCTTGTAGAGGACGCTTCAAGTTGGACATGGTATTCTGTTGATTTTGTGAGAGGGAAGCTGCCTTCTCTTAAATCTTCTTTTAACATGGTTTTGACTTGCGATTCAACTAAATATGATTTTTGACTGTGTTTTGGTGCTTTTAACTGCATCCTATGGCCCCTCACTATGATCTCTCCAGCTTTTATTGCTGTATCTACTTCAGTCTGAGTGGAATTGGTCAGGAAAGCATAAGTTGCAAGCTGACCATCTTTCTCTGGTTGGTTCCACTTAAAAATGTATCCAAAATCTTCTAGCTACTCCAGGACTTTCTTCTTTTCTGAGTGCTCATTGAGACCACCAACAAATTCTTGGCCACTGATATCTTCATCAAACTCTGTGGTAATAACCGTATCTTCAATCAAATGAGATCCTAAATTGGATATCACACGTAGGGCACTGATATGTTCAAATGCGATGATACTGGAGTTTTTTTTTCCTCTTCCACAATAACACATTTTACTGTACCAAATCCTCTGAAATAATTTATTAAAATATCTGGTGTAAGGTCTGGGGTGAGGTCTCTTACATAAACTTTATACTGAAGATTTTTAGAAGCTGGATGGATGTTATCATGCTATCTCACAGTTAAATCTATGTCGTTGACTGTTAGGTAGCCATCACACAAGAGGAAAGTGTGATATTTATCTATCACAGTTCATCTAATACGAAATAATAAACAATACAAATAACATAGAAACCTGATATGTACTCCAGAATGCATAAAATATGCCATTATGTAACAGGTGGATGCAGCCACAATTGCTCCCTCTTTGTTGTGGTAAACACTGCCATCTAGTGACGGCCTTTTGAAGTCATCTATTATTAAAAATATTATTATGTAGGACATTATTATACATGTATTATTATTATACGTATTACATTATTATTATTGTATTATACTATTATATACTATTATTATTATATGTATTATTATTATACATATTATTATTGTTATTATTATTACATTAAAAAGCATCTTTCCATCATACATTGCCCAAGTTTTAATAAGATAGTCCAACAAACAAACTTAAGTAAATTTTGCTCACGTATGGAAGCAAACAACTAACCCATTGACTCCTCGTTAGCTGACCCATTGACTCATCGTTAGCCGAAATTATCGTTAGCTGATTTAATTTTCCCCATAAGAAATAATGAAAATCAAATTAATCAGTGCAAGACACTACAAAATATGAAAAAAAAAAATTTTACCACATGAAATATTAATTTTAATACACACAAACTGACACCTTTATTGAAGATCTGGTGATGATTGAAGGGATGGGAGGAGGGGAGAGTATGGAAGTTATTAATGTTTAGAAGGGGAATCCCCTTCCATTAGGACTTTAGGTAGCACGTACTTTTGCGGGGTTACTTCCCTTCTTCTTTTAATTCCACTAGGACCAGCTGATCGTGGTGCAGCAACAGCTGACCATGGTGCAGCTACAGCTGACCGTGGTGCAGCAACAGCTGACTTTGGTGCAGCAGCAGCTGACCGTGGTGCAGCAACAGATGACGGTGGTGCAGCAACAGCTGACTATGGTGCAGCAGCAGCTGACCGTGGTGCAGCAACAGATGACGGTGGTGTAGCAACAGCTGACTAGGATGCAGCAACAGCTGACTGTGGTGCAGCAGCAGCTGACTATGGTGCAGCAGCAGCTGACCGTGGTTCAGCAACAGCTGACTGGTGCAGCAACAGCTGACTGTGGTGCAGCAACAGCTGACTGTGGTGCAGCATTTACAGTCAGCAGCAGCTGACTGTGGTGCAACAGCAGCAGACCGTGATTCAGCAACAGCTGAATGGTGCAGCAACAGTTGACTATGGTGCAGCAACAGCTGACCATGGTGCAGCAGCAGCTGACCATGGTGCAACAGCAGCTGACCATGGTTCAGCAACAGATGACTGTGGTGCAGCACAGCTGACCATGGTGCAGCAACAGCTGATGGTGGTGCAGTAGCAGCTGACCGTGGTACAATAGTACATATTTCTCAACCTTTTTACCACAGGGTTGGCACTAGAAGCTTTCTTTGGGCCTATGGTGGCTTATTTAGCAATTACAAACAGTATAAACAATGGAATAATACAAAATGTATCGAATGTACACATGCAAGCGGCCACCCTGGTTTGTAAACAATGACGGCAGGGCTGGATAGACAGGTTCGGGACGAGTCATGTTGGTCAGAAACAGCTGATGGTGGTGCAGCAGTAGCTGTGGTGCACCAGCAGCTGTGGTGCAGCAGCAGCTCATCATGGTTCAGCAACAGCTGACTGGTGCAGTAACAGCTGACCGTGGTGCAGCAACAGCTGACGGTGGTGTAGCAGCAGCTGACTGTGGTGCAGCAGCAGCTGACTGTAGTGCAACAGCAGCTGACCTTAGTTCAGCAACAGTTGACTGGTGCAGCAACAGCAGCAGACCGTGGTGCAGCAGCAGCTGACCATGGTTCAGCAACAGCTGACTGGTGCAGCAACAGCTGACCATGGTGCAGCAACAGCTGACCGTGGTGCAGCAACATCTGACTGTGGTGCAGCAACAGCTGACGGTGGTGCAGCAGCAGCTGACCGTGGTACGATAGTACATATTTCTCACAGTTTTTACCACAGGGTTGGCTTACTAGAAGCTTTCTTTGGGCCCATGGTGGCTTAACTAGCAGTTACAAGCACTATAAACAACGGAATAATACAAAATGTACCAAATGTGTGCATGCAAGCGGCCACCTTGGCATGTAAACAATGACGGCAGGGCTGGATGGACAGGTTCGGGACGAGTCATGTTGGTCAGAAACAGCTGATGGTGGTGCAGCAGCAGCTGACCGTGGTGCAACAGCAGCTGACCGTGGTTCAGCAACAGCTGACTGTTGTGCAGCAGCAGCTGACCGTGGTGCAGCAGCAGCTGACTGTGGTGCAGCAGCAGCTGACTGTGGTGCAGCAGCAGCTGACCGTGGTGCAGCAGCAGCTGACCGTGGTGCAGCAGCAGCTGAACGTGGTGCAGCAGGAGCTGACCGTGGTGCAGCAGCAGCTGACTGTGGTGCAGCAACAGCTGACGGTGGTGCAGCAGCAGCTGACGGTGGTACAATAGTATGTATTTCCCACCCTTTTTACATATGATCACTTGAGGGATGGTATCTCCTGATAAAAATGCTGTGATAATATGAAATGTTCCGATTGTATACATGGATGCGACCGCACTGGCTGGCTTGCAAACACTGGCACCCACGGGACAAATGAGGTGCGCTTAGGCCACATGTGGACGCATCTCAAACGAATCGCGTTGGGTGAGTTTTTCAGCATTAGCTGATGCCATCGTTAGCTGAGAGCCCACTGTATATATATATATATATATATATATATATATATATATATATATATATATATATATATATATATATATATATATATATATATATATATATATATATATATATATAAAATATAGGGAGGTACCACCTCTAGAACTGTCCTAGGGACCCTCATCCTCATATATATATATATATATATATATATATATATATATATATATATATATATATATATATATATATATATATATATATATATATATATATATACACACACACACCTACCATCCGACTTACGGCCTACTCGACATACGACCATTTTTTCTATGCCAAATTTCTTGGAAATAAGCAACTGTTTGTGTTGTACACAGTGTTTATCCTAAACCTCACAGTCTAAAATACAGTAATAACAGCATAAAAAGCAAAGAAAAAATTAAATACCAAAATAAAACAATAAAATAAAGTCTTAAAAAAATGTGATGTTGATATTCAGTAGTAAGGTTCGACTTATGTCAATTTTCACTTACAACCGGTTTGTCGGAACCGATCTCAGTCGTAAGTCGGATGGTGCTTAACCCCATGACTGTCGCAACCCCCAATCCTGAGGTGTCTCCTGGTGTCGCAAAATTTAAAAAAAAAATTATTTTTTCTTATGAAATGAGAGAGAATCTTTTCTCGATTGTAATGACACCAAAAAAAAAACAAAATTTGGTGGAAAACTGATGGAATTATGCTGTTGCGAAGTTAGCGACCTCGGCGATATTTACAAATCGGCGACTTCGCCCAATTTGAGCCTATTTTTGGCTAATTCCGTTGTTCCAGTCGACCAAACTCATAGCTATTTCTTTAGAACTCCATTTTTTCTATCGCTTGAGTACAAGAAACTGCCCATTTATAGATTTCAACTACCCAATAATGTGGTCAGAAATTTGCAATTTTGCCAATTTCACGAAAATTAAAAAATATGACAATTTCAAAATAAGGTCCAGAATGAACAATTCAGACATTCCTGGCTCTAAAATAACATTTTTTTGGCTCATCAGTCATGTCTCCAGGCCCCTCTGATATTACTCTTGCTTTCTATTTTGAATTTTTATTCAAACAAAAAATAGAAGATTTACTATTATGCAGACTACTGCAATACTGTAATAATTGTATAAATAACATCAATCCATTCATGACTGCATATTAGAATGGCTAGTTGGACATTTATTGGACAATGCCATCATTTGTTTACTTTTGAACATTGGCAAAAATCAAACATTTTCCCTACGTTGAGCTCCATTTCCAGGTTCTTTTTATAGTAAAATCAATCAAAATCACCTCTATTTCTATAATATGCTTTCCATTTTATCAAATGAGGCCAAGAAAACGAGAATACAACAATAAATATTATACGAAAATAGACCACAAAGTCAGCATTTTAATTAAAAAAACGGTCGAAGCAATTAAAATCATATCTATTTCTGTAATATATCTTCCATTCTATCAAATGAGACCAAACAAACAAGAATACAACCATAAAAACCATTTGAAATTATCGCTAAAGGGTGGCTAATTGCTGAAAAGTGAACTCCATTATTTATGCTTAGATTTCTTTCAATTTTTTCATTTCCTTTTCATTTCTTTCATTATTTAGGCTTAGATTTCTTTCATTTTGGAAATGTATGATGGATCATACATTGCCCAAGTTTCAATAAGATAGTCAAACAAACAAATGAGATACAGTTCCCGAGATCAAGAGCAAGAGCCCCTCACTAGTGTCAAGGAACCTGCCTTGAGGTCTGCTCACTTGTGGAAATTTTGCTTGGGTATGGAAGCAAAAAATCGACTCGTCGACTGCTTGTATTTGGAAAAACTCGCACGTGGACACACTTGCAAGTAGAGGTTCCACTGTACGTGTAAAGATACACAACATATCCCACCAAACTGCTAATATCCCAAAACCCCTCCTTTAGAGTGCAGGCATTGTACTTCCCATTTCCAGGGCTCAAGTCCGGCTATATAAAAATAACCGATTTCCCTGAATCCCTTCACTAAATATTACCCTGCTCACACTCCAACAGATCATCAGGTCCCAAATACCATTCATCTCTATTCACTCCTATCGAACATGCTCACACACACCTGCTGGAAGCCCAAGCCCCTTGCCCACAAAATCTCCCTTACCCCTTCCAACTTTTTTGAGGACTACCCTTACCCCGCCTTTCTTCCTCTATGGATGCTCTCCATGTCATTTTACTTTGATCCATTCTCTCTAAATGACCAAACCACCTCAACAACCCCTCTTCAGCCCTGACTAATACTTTTATTAACTCCAAACCTTCTCCTAATTTCCACACTCCTCTTTTTCTGCATCATATTTACACCACACATTGACCTTAGATAGGACATCTCCACTGCCTCCAACCACCTACTCGCTGCTGCATTTACCACCCAAGCTTCACACCCGTATAAGAGTGTTGTTACTACTATACTTTCATACATTCCCTTCTTTGCCTCCATAGACAACATTTTTTGTCTCCACATGTACCTCAATGCACCGCTCACCTTTTTTCCTTCATCAATTCTATGATTAACCTCATCCTTCATAAATCCATCTGCCGACACATCAACTCCCAAGTATCTGAAAACATTCACTTCTTCCATACTCCTCTTCCCCAATTTGATATCCAATTTTTCTTTGTCTAAATCATTTGATACCCTCATCACCTTACTCTTTTCTATGTTCACTTTCAACTTTCTACCTTTACACTCAATTTCACTCAAATTAAAAAAGATGCCAGTTTCAGAATAGGGTCCAGAATAAACAATGCAGACAATCCTGGCACCAAAATAACATTTTCTCTGTTCATTAGTCACACGTCCAAGCCCCTCTTACTTTCTATTTTGAATTTTTATTCACACAAGAAATAGAAGATTATCTGTTATGTAGACTACTGCATTATTGTAATAACTGTATAAATAATGTCAACCCATTCATGACTGTGTATTAGAATGGTTAGTTGGACACTTATTGTATGGTGACGTCATTTGTTTACTCTTGAAAATCGACAAAAATTGAACATTTCCGCTTCTTTGAGCTCAATTTCAAGGTCCTTTTCATAGTGAAATCAATGAAAATCATCCCTATTTCTGTAGTATATCTTTCATTCTATCAAATAAGACCAAGAAAATGATTTCGACGAAAACTGAAGGAATATTGCCTATAAGAAATAATGTGAATCCAATTAATCTGTTCCAGACACAGAAAAGTATTAACAAAATATACATTTTATAGGGAATATCAATAGTTTTACATACAGAAAAAATGAGAAATAAATATAAAGGACTTTTGAATTGGATAAATGAACATTTAATATCACTTTAACCTTTACAGACGACTCTTGTTGGTGTATGGAAGACGGTGAGGAGAGGAGAGGGCAGATAAATGATCTCTACCACCATCACTACCACCCTCCAGCCAGACTGACTCAGAATGCTTGAGATGCTTTGTGTGAGTGTGGGCGGACATGTTCGGTACGGTGTACAACTGTCAACTCGATGAAAACCGAGCTGATAAACGAAAACGTGGACAAAATTTTGACAAAAAAAGTCATATAAAACCGAATTCGGTGAAAACCAGGGCAGACAAAAAGCGATGTTCCACTGTATATATTCTTTTATGATAGTCAATATATATATAGAATATAAGCAGCTCTCAGCTATCTTGTATGACTTAGTATGAAGTAACACCAACAGTCTTACAAGACACCCAGAACTCACCACGTGGAGGTGGCTGCATACCAGAGTTCCGTGTTTTTTTTTTTTTTTTTTTTTTTTTTTTTTTTTTTTTTTTTTTTTTTTTTTTTTTTTTTTTTTTTTTTTTTTTTTTTTTTTTTTTTTTTACCCCTTTCCCCTTTTTTCACAGTTTCAGTCCCCTGTTGAACCCTGTAGCTCAATGCTTTTTCTTGTTCAGGATGGCCTTTTTTGTTTTTTTGTTTTTCTCATTATTTGCAGTGGAATTATCTTTATTTTGATTCTTTTTGGTCTTATTTTTCTTGTTATTTTTAGGTTGTTCAACAGGAATGTCCATGGTAGTCAAGTTAGTGGGGACTTGGTTTGGCTTGTATTCTGGTTTAAATTCAAGCCATTTAGGGTCAGGGATCTCCTGGTAGATGATCTGTCTTTCTGGTTCTTGTTTAGTGGTGGACTGAGAAAGATTATTTTTCTTTGGAAATCTGAGCCTCTGTGGTGGACGCTGAAGACGTGGGAACCTCCCAGCGGCCACACCACATCCGCTCTCCTCTCTCAAACCGTTCACTTCAAATTTCATTTTTGCTTTATACTACAGTGATTTTGTTGAAGATCACTACATAAGACAGCCAGTGAACATATCATAAATTGTATGTCATCACTGACCTATTTCTTATGGGCAATATTCCTTCAGTTTTCGTCGAAATCATTTTCTTGGTCTTATTTGATAGAATGAAAGATATACTACAGAAATAGAGACGATTTTCATTGATTTCACAATGAAAAGGACCTTGAAATTGAGCTCAAAGTAGCAGAAATGTTCAATTTTTGTCGATTTTCAAGACTAAACAAATGACGTCACCATCCAATAAGAGTCCAACTAACCATTCTAATACACAGTCATGAATGGGTTGACATTATTTATACAGTTATTACAATAATGCAGTAGTCAACATAACAGATAATCTTCTATTTCTTGTGTGAATAAAAATTCAAAATAGAAAGCAAGAGGGGTCTGGACGTGTGACTAATGTACAGAGAAAATGTTATTTTGGTGCCAGGATTGTCTGCATTGTTTATTCTGGACCCTATTCTGAAACTGGCATCTTTTTTAATTTGAGTGAAATTGAGTGTAAAGGTAGAAAGTTGAAAGTGAACATAGAAAAGAGTAAGGTGATGAGGGTATCAAATGATTTAGACAAAGAAAAATTGCATATCAAATTGGGGAAGAGGAGTATGGAAGAAGTGAATGTTTTCAGATACTTGGGAGTTGATGTGTTGGCAGATGGATTTATGAAGGATGAGGTTAATCATAGAATTGATGAAGGAAAAATAAAAGGTGAGTGGTGCGTTGAGGTATATGTGGAGACAAAAAACGTTATCTATGGAGGCAAAGAAGGGAATGTATGAAAGTATAGTAGTACCAACACACTTACATGGGTGTGAAGCTTGGGTTGTGAATGCAGCAGCGAGTAGGTGGTTGGAGGCAGTGGAGATGTCCTATCTAAGGTCAATGTGTGGTATAAATATTATGCAGAAAATAAGGAGTGTGGAAATTAGGAGAAGGTTTGGAGTTAATGAAAGTATTAGTCAGTGGGCTGAAGAGGGGTTGTTGAGGTGGTTTGGTCATTTAGAGAGAATGGATCAAAGAAAACTGACATGGAGGGCATTTAAATCCATAGAGGAAGAAAGGCGGGGTAAGGGTCGTCCTCAAAAAAGTTGGAAGGGGTAAGGGAGATTTTGTGGGCAAGGGGCTTGGGCTTCCAGCAGATGTGTGTGAGCATGTTCGATAGGAGTGAATAGAGATGAATGGTATTTGGGACCTGATGATCTGTTGGAGTGTGAGCAGGGTAATATTTAGTGAAGGGATTCAGGGAAACCGGTTATTTTTATATAGCCGGACTTGAGCCCTGGAAATGGGAAGTACAATGCCTGCACTCTAAAGGAGGAGTTTCGGGATATTAGCAGTTTGGAGGGATATGTTGTGTATCTTTACACGTACAGTGGAACCTCTACTTGCAAGCATGTCCACGTGGGAGTTTTTCCAAATACGAGCAGTCGATGGGTCGATTTTTTGCTTCCATACCCAAGCAAAATTTCCACAAGCAAGCAGACCTCAAGGCAGGTTCCTTGACACTGGTGAGGGGCTCTTGCTCTTGATCTTGGGAACTGTATCTCATTTGTTTGTTTGACTATCTTATTGAAACTTGGGCAATGTATGATCCATCATACATTGCCAAAATGAAAGAAATCTACGCATAAATAATGAAAGAAATGAAAAAGGAAATGAAAAAATTGAAAGAAATCTAAGCATAAATAATGGAGTTCACTTTTCAGCAATTAGCCAACCTTTAGCGATAATTTCAAATGGTTTTTTGGTTGTATTCTCGTTTGTTTGGTCTCATTTGATAGAATGGAAGATATATTACAGAAATAGATATGATTTTAATTGCTTTCTAAAGAAATAGCTATGAGTTTGGTCGACTGGAACAACGGAATTAGCCAAAAATAGGGCTCAAATTGGGCGAAGTCGCCGATTTGTAAATATCCCCGAGGTCGCTAACTTCGCAAGAGCATAATTCCATCAGTTTTCTACCAAATTTTGTTTTTTTTTTGGTGTCATTACAATCGAGAAAAGATTCTCTCTCATTTCATAAGAAAAAATAATTTTTTTTTTAAATTTTGCGACACTGGGAGACACCTCAGGATTGGGGGTTGCGACAGTCATGGGGTTAAGCACCATCCGACTTACGACTGAGATCGGTTCCGACAAACCGGTTGTAAGTGAAAATTGACATAAGTCGAACCTTACTACTGAATATCAACATCACATTTTTTTAAGACTTTATTTTATTGTTTTATTTTGGTATTTAATTTTTTCTTTGCTTTTTATGCTGTTAGTACTGTATTTTAGACTGTAAGGTTTAGGATAAACACTGTGTACAACACAAACAGATGCTTATTTCCCAAAAAAATGGCATAGAAAAAATGGTCGTATGTCAAGCAGGCCGTAAGTCGGATGGTAGGTGTGTGTGTGTGTATATATATATGTATATATATATATATATATATATATATATATATATATATATATATATATATATATAAATATATATATATATATATATACATATATATATACTGCCTCCTCTTTTAGTTTATAAACCTTCACCTCTCTCTTCCCTGATGCTTCTATTCTCCTTGTATCCCATCTACCTTTTACTCTCAGTGTAGCTACAACTAGAAAGTGATCTGATATATCTGTGGCCCCTCTACATGTTTATAGAGGGGCCACAGATATATCAGATCACTTTCTAGTTGTAGCTACACTGAGAGTAAAAGGTAGATGGGATACAAGGAGAATAGAAGCATCAGGGAAGAGAGAGGTGAAGGTTTATAAACTAAAAGAGGAGGCAGTTAGGGTAAGATATAAACAGCTATTGGAGGATAGATGGGCTAATGAGAGCATAGGCAATGGGGTCGAAGAGGTATGGGGTAGGTTTAAAAATGTAGTGTTAGAGTGTTCAGCAGAAGTTTGTGGTTACAGGAAAGTGGGTGCAGGAGGGAAGAGGAGCGATTGGTGGAATGATGATGTAAAGAGAGTAGTAAGGGAGAAAAAGTTAGCATATGAGAAGTTTTTACAAAGTAGAAGTGATGCAAGGAGGGAAGAGTATATGGAGAAAAAGAGAGAAGTTAAGAGAGTGGTGAAGCAATGTAAAAAGAGAGCAAATGAGAGAGTGGGTGAGATGTTATCAACAAATTTTGTTGAAAATAAGAAAAAGTTTTGGAGTGAGATTAACAAGTTAAGAAAGCCTAGAGAACAAATGGATTTGTCAGTTAAAAATAGGAGAGGAGAGTTATTAAATGGAGAGGTAGAGGTATTGGGAAGATGGAAGGAATATTTTGAGGAATTGTTAAATGTTGATGAAGATAGGGAAGCTGTGATTTCGTGTTTACCTGGAGTTTACCTGGAGAGAGTTTCGGGGGTCAAGGCGCAGGAATAACATCTTGTAGGAGTGAGGAAGAGCCAGTTGTGAGTGTGGGGGAAGTTCGTGAGGCAGTAGGTAAAATGAAAGGGGGTAAGGCAGCCGGGATTGATGGGATAAAGATAGAAATGTTAAAAGCAGGTGGGGATATAGTTTTGGAGTGGTTGGTGCAATTATTTAATAAATGTATGGAAGAGGGTAAGGTACCTAGGGATTGGCAGAGAGCATGCATAGTTCCTTTGTATAAAGGCAAAGGGGATAAAAGAGAGTGCAAAAATTATAGGGGGATAAGTCTGTTGAGTGTACCTGGTAAAGTGTATGGTAGAGTTATAATTGAAAGAATTAAGAGTAAGACGGAGAATAGGATAGCAGATGAACAAGGAGGCTTTAGGAAAGGTAGGGGGTGTGTGGACCAGGTGTTTACAGTGAAACATATAAGTGAACAGTATTTAGATAAGGCTAAAGAGGTCTTTGTGGCATTTATGGATTTGGAAAAGGCGTATGACAGGGTGGATAGGGGGGCAATGTGGCAGATGTTGCAAGTGTATGGTGTAGGAGGTAGGTTACTGAAAGCAGTGAAGAGTTTTTACGAGGATAGTGAGGCTCAAGTTAGAGTATGTAGGAAAGAGGGAAATTTTTTCCCAGTAAAAGTAGGCCTTAGACAAGGATGTGTGATGTCACCGTGGTTGTTTAATATATTTATAGATGGGGTTGTAAGAGAAGTAAATGCGAGGGTCTTGGCAAGAGGCGTGGAGTTAAAAGATAAAGAATCACACACAAAGTGGGAGTTGTCACAGCTGCTCTTTGCCGATGACACTGTGCTCTTGGGAGATTCTGAAGAGAAGTTGCAGAGATTGGTGGATGAATTTGGTAGGGTGTGCAAAAGAAGAAAATTAAAGGTGAATACAGGAAAGAGTAAGGTTATGAGGATAACAAAAAGATTAGGTGATGAAAGATTGAATATCAGATTATATATATATATATATATATATATATATATATATATAAATATATATATATATATATATATATATATATATGAGGATGAGTGTCCCTAGGGCAGTTCTAGAGGTGGTACCTCCCTATATTTTATATATATATATATATATATATATATATATATATATATATATATATATATATATATATATATATATATATATATATATATATATATATATATATATATATATATATATACAGTGGGTTGTCAGTTAATGATGGCATCAGCTTACGCTGAAAAACTCACCCAACGCGGTTTGTTTGAGACGCGTCCACATGTGGCCTAAGCGCGCCTCATTTGTTCCGTGGGTGCCAGTGTTTACAAGCCAGCCAGTGCGGTCGCATCCATGTATACAATCGGAACATTTCATATTATCACAGCATTTTTATCAGGAGATACCATCCCTCAAGTGATCATATGTAAAAAGGGTGGGAAATACATACTATCGTACCACCGTCAGCTGCTGCTGCACCACCGTCAGCTGTTGCTGCACCACAGTCAGCTGCTGCTGCACCACGGTCAGCTCCTGCTGCACCACGTTCAGCTGCTGCTGCACCACGGTCAGCTGCTGCTGCACCACAGTCAGCTGCTGCTGCACCACAGTCAGCTGCTGCTGCACCACAGTCAGCTGCTGCTGCACCACGGTCACCTGCTGCTGCACAACAGTCAGCTGTTGCTGAACCACGGTCAGCTGCTGTTGTACCACGGTCAGCTGCTGCTGCACCACCATCAGCTGTTTCTGACCAACATGACTCGTCCCGAACCTGTCCATCCAGCCCTGCCGTCATTGTTTACAAGCCAAGGTGGCCGCTTGCATGCACACAATTGGTACATTTTGTATTATTCCGTTGTTTATAGTGCTTGTAACTGCTAGTTAAGCCACCATGGGCCCAAAGAAAGCTTCTAGTAAGCCAACCCTGTGGTAAAAACTGTGAGAAATATGTGCTATCGTACCACGGTCAGCTGCTGCTGCACCACCGTCAGCTGTTGCTGCACCACAGTCAGATGTTGCTGCACCACGGTCAGCTGTTGCTGCACCATGGTCAGCTGTTGCTGCACCAGTCAGCTGTTGCTGAACCATGGTCAGCTGCTGCTGCACCACGGTCTGCTGCTGCTGCTGCACCACAGTCAGCTGTTGCTGAACCATGGTCAGCTGTTGCTGCACCAGTCAACTGTTGCTGAACTAAGGTCAGCTGCTGTTGCACTACAGTCAGCTGCTGCTGCACCACAGTCAGCTGCTGCTACACCACCGTCAGCTGTTGCTGCACCACGGTCAGCTGTTACTGCACCAGTCAGCTGTTGCTGAACCATGATGAGCTGCTGCTGCACCACAGCTGCTGCTGCACCACAGCTACTGCTGCACCACCATCAGCTGTTTCTGACCAACATGACTCATCCCGAACCTGTCGATCCAGCCCTGCCGTCATTGTTTACAAACCAGGGTGGCCGCTTGCATGCGTACATTCGATACATTTTGTATTATTCCATTGTTTATACTGTTTGTAACTGCTAAATAAGCCACCATGAGCCCAAAGAAAGCTTCTAGTGCCAGCCCTGTGGTAAAAACGTTGAGAAATATGTACTATTGTACCACGGTCAGCTGCAACTGCACCACCATCAGCTGTTGCTGCACCATGGTCAGCTGTGCTGCACCACAGTCATCTGTTGCTGAACCATGGTCAGCTGCTGTTGCACCATGGTCAGCTGCTGCTGCACCATGGTCAGCTGTTGCTGCACCATAGTCAACTGTTGCTGCACCATTCAGCTGTTGCTGAACCACGGTCTGCTGCTGTTGCACAACAGTCAGCTGCTGCTGCACCACAGTCAGCTGTTGCTGCACCACAGTCAGCTGTTGCTGCACCAGTCAGCTGTTGCTGAACCACAGTGATCTGCTGTTGCACCATGGTCAGCTGCTGCTGCACCACAGTCAGCTGCTGCTGCACCACAGTCAGCTGTTGCTGCACCACAGTCAGCTGTTGCTGCACCAGTCAGCTGTTGCTGAACCACAGTGAGCTGCTGTTGCACCACAGTCAGCTGTTTCTGCACCACAGTCAGCTGTTGCTGCACCAGTCAGCTGTTGCTGAACCACAGTGAGCTGCTGTTGCACCACGGTCAGCTGCTGCTGCACCACAGTCAGCTGCTGCTGCACCACAGTCAGCTGCTGCTGCACAACAGTCAGCTGCTGCTGCTCCACAGTCAGCTGTTGCTGCACCATTCAGCTGTTGCTGAACCACGGTCTGCTGCTGTTGCACCACAGTCAGCTGCTGCTGCACCACAGTCAGCTGTTGCTGCACCACGGTCAGCTGTTGCTGCACCACAGTCAGCTGTTGCTGAACCACAGTGAGCTGCTGTTGCACCACGGTCAGCTGCTGCTGCACCACAGTCAGCTGCTGCTGCACCACAGTCAGCTGTTGCTGCACCACAGTCAGCTGTTGCTGCACCAGTCAGCTGTTGCTGAACCACAGTGAGCTGCTGTTGCACCACAGTCAGCTGTTGCTGCACCACAGTCAGCTGTTGCTGCACCAGTCAGCTGTTGCTGAACCACAGTGAGCTGCTGTTGCACCACGGTCAGCTGCTGCTGCACCACAGTCAGCTGCTGCTGCACCACAGTCAGCTGCTGCTGCACCACAGTCAGCTGTTGCTGCACCATAGTCAGCTGTTGCTACACCACCGTCATCTGTTGCTGCACCACGGTCAGCTGCTTCTGCACCAAAGTCAGCTGTTGCTGCACCACGGTCAGCTGTAGCTGCACCATGGTCAGCTGTTGCTGCACCACGATCAGCTGGTCCTAGTGGAATTAAAAGAAGAAGGGAAGTAACCCCGCAAAAGTACGTGCTACCTAAAGTCCTAATGGAAGGGGATTCCCCTTCTAAACATTAATAACTTCCATACTCTCCCCTCCTCCCATCCCTTCAATCATCACCAGATCTTCAATAAAGGTGTCAGTTTGTGTGTATTAAAATTAATATTTCATGTGGTAAAAAATTTTTTTTTCATATTTTGTAGTGTCTTGCACTGATTAATTTGATTTTCATTATTTCTTATGGGGAAAATTAATTCAGCTAACGATGAGTCAATGGGTCAGCTAACGAGGAGTCAATGGGTTAGTTGTTTGCTTCCATACGTGAGCAAAATTTACTTAAGTTTGTTTGTTGGACTATCTTATTAAAACTTGGGCAATGTATGATGGAAAGATGCTTTTTAATGTAATAATAATAACAATAATAATATGTATAATAATAATACATATAATAATAATAGTATATAATAGTATAATACAATAATAATAATGTAATACGTATAATAATAAAACATGTATAATAATGTGCTACATAATAATATTTTTAATAATAGATGACTTCAAAAGGCCATCACTAGATGGCAGTGTTTACCACAACAAAGAGGGAGCAATTGTGGCTGTATCCACCTGTTACATAATGACATATTTTATGCATTCTGGAGTACATATCAGGTTTCTATGTTATTTGTATTGTTTATTGTTTCGTTTTAGATGAACTGTGATAGATAAATATCACACTTTCCTCTTGTGTGATGGCAACCTAACAGTCAACGACATAGATTTAACTGTGAGATAGCATGATAACATCCATCCAGCTTCTAAAAATCTTCAGTATAAAGTTTATGTAAGAGACCTCACCCCAGACCTTACACCAGATATTTTAATAAATTATTTCAGAGGATTTGGTACAGTAAAATGTGTTATTGTGGAAGAGGAAAAAAAAACTCCAGTATCATCGCATTTGAACATATCAGTGCCCTACGTGTGATATCCAATTTAGGATCTCATTTGATTGAAGATACGGTTATTACCACAGAGTTTGATGAAGATATCAGTGGCCAAGAATTTGTTGGTGGTCTCAATGAGCACTCAGAAAAGAAGAAAGTCCTGGAGTAGCTAGAAGATTTTGGATACATTTTTAAGTGGAACCAACCAGAGAAAGATGGTCAGCTTGCAACTTATGCTTTCCTGACCAATTCCACTCAGACTGAAGTAGATACAGCAATAAAAGCTGGAGAGATCATAGTGAGGGGCCATAGGATGCAGTTAAAAGCACCAAAACACAGTCAAAAATCATATTTAGTTGAATCGCAAGTCAAAACCATGTTAAAAGAAGATTTAAGAGAAGGCAGCTTCCCTCTCACAAAATCAACAGAATACCATGTCCAACTTGAAGCGTCCTCTACAAGAAAATGTAAAATGTCTTCAGGAGATAAAGTTGATTAAAACATGAATAGAACCAAAAAACATCTTCGTTTCGATTCTGAAACTATGACCACCGAACACACAAGAGGTTCTGGAGCTCACCCCAAGTCTTTGCCACAACATAAATCCAGAACAAAAGTATATATTTAAAATTTACCTGAAAACTATCAAAGGGTAAATATTGAAGAGGCTTTTGAGAAGTATGGAAAAATCAATATGATTTGGGCTAAACCAGGAGGCGGATTTGGTTTCATTATATTTGAAAAAGAGGAGTCGGCTTGGTCTGCGGTTGCTTTTGGACCCCCATATTGTTAATGGTAAAGAAATTATAATAGAATTGCCTGGATCAGTACAAGTTTTTGTAGGAGGTCTAAACAAGACAGTAAATGAGAGAGAAGTTAGTGATGCCCTTGAGCAGTTTGGTATGGTTTTAAGCTGGCAATGACACAGTGAAGGAATATACATGATTGTCACTCTCCCATCATAAGCAATAGTTAACAGGGCAATCCAGGCTGGCTCAATATTGCTCAATGATCACCCATTGTATATAAAACCAGTGACAAAACACCTGCTTAATAACAAATACTGAATTCATACTAACTTAATCCCTCTATTATTACAGCTCCTCCATCACAAATCCGGCAACATTGGGACCTATAGTGTGCCGGATTACTGAGTTTGCCGGATTATAGAGTGGGTAGGTTAGAATACACTTAATAAAATTAACCACCTTGACTTACACAAAGTTTATTGAACATTGACAAAAATTTAACATTTCCGGTACTTTGAGCTCAATTACAAGGTACTTTTCATCATGAAAGCAATCAAAATCATGTCTATTTCTGTAATATATCTTCCATTCTATCAAATGAATCCAAAAAAATGAGAATACAACCATAAAAACCATACAAAAAAATACTGCAAAGAGACGGCTAATGGCTGAGAAATGAACTCCCTTATTTATCGTCCGTCTTTTTTATTTTTGTTGTACGTTAAGAAGCATCTTACCATCATACATTGCCCAAATTTCAATGAGATAACCCATCAAACAACCGAGGAAAAAAAATATTTACCAATATATGGCCATATATGGCAAGCCCAAGCCAGATACTGGAAATAAGTCACTGACTTTTCTGGGTTATCCTAGGTTCTCTATACATATGCTGCTATGTATGATTATGTAACTGTATTTGTGTATACCTGAATAAACTTATTTACTTCTAGTCTGTCAACTGAGTACAAGAAACCGCCCATTCACTTATTTCAACTACCCAATAAAGTGGTCAGAAATTAGCAGTTTGGCTGATTTCACACAAATTTCAGCAGATGCCAATTTCAAAATAGGATCCTGAATAAACAATGTAGACATTCCTGGCACTAAAATAATATTTTCTCTGTTCATTAGTCACAGCTACAGGCCCCTCTTATATTAATTATTCTTGCTTGCCATTTGGAATTTTTATTCACAAAAAAATAGAAGATTTACTGTTATGCAGACTGCTGCATTATTGTAATAATTGTATAAATAATGTCAACCCATTCTTGACTCCGTATTGGAATTTGGACTGGCAGGCGGACAGGTATTGGATGGTGACGTCATTTGTTTACTCTTGAGCTTCCCTAAAGAATAGAACATTTTCACTACTCTTAGCTCAATTTCAAGGTACTTTTCATCATGAAAACAATCAAAATCATAACTGTTTCTGTAATATATCTTTCATTCTATCAAATGATACCGAAAAAATGAGAATACAACCATAAAAATCATACAAAAATATACAGTGAACCCCAGGTTAACGATATTTTTTCACTCCAGAAGTATGTTCAGGTGCCAGTACTGACCGAATTTGTTCCCATAAGGAATATTGAGAAGTAGATTAGTCCATTTCAGACCCCCAAACATACACATACAAACGCACTTACATAAATACACTTACATAATTGGTCGCATTCAGAGGTGATCGTTATGCGGGGGTCCACTGTACTGCTAAGCGGCAGCTAATGGCTGAGAAGTGAACTCCGCTATTTATGGTCTGATTTCTTTCATTTTTGGTGTACGTTAAAAAGTATCTTTCCATCATACATTGCCCAAGTTTGAATAAGATAACCCAACAAACAACTGAGAAAATAATATAATAATAATAATAATATCTTCATTTACTACACAGTCTCGGCTGAGTGGTTGAGGGGAGTAGACGTGTGCTGGGGATCTGGACCTACTAATTCACAGGCCTACCCATTTCTCCCGACTGATAAGTCATCATTAAAACTCCTACTGTTGGAAGACAGCTTCAGTGTTGTGAGAACTCTTATGTGCGAGCTGTGACTAAGGATATACCTAGTCAAACACTGGAAATAGTTTTCCTTTTTGCAAAGGCCCTCACAGGCCTCTGCTTCCCCTCTGCCTTTCATATGACCTCAGCCTTTCGCCTCTATCAACATAGAGTGTTGAGGCGAATTTTGCTAGTCCACTGCTACTCGTGCCTCTCAAAATGCTCACAACTCATCGCTCTACCAACCTGAGGAATAACGACGAGTGTGCAGTCCTACGTGAGTTGGTAACCCAGGTGTCCACACACTGAAAATTCGTCTTTCACTCCAAGACACGTGTGCTAGAAGTTCTGCAAGTTGGAGTGAGTAACAATCTCTACGAGTATTGCAGTGTGTGGTAACTCTTGAGAAGTCTGCCTCAGCCTGTGACCTTGAGCGAGGCACTGCATCACCTGCCTGAGACTTTCGCCCATATTGACTATGTGAAGAAAGGCGAATGTGCGTGCTCAGTTACCTCTGCTGTTCTCCTGTATCCCCAACTCTCCTCCTTTAAACTCAGCCGTTCGCCTCTATCAACGACGTGCAGTGTAGAGGTGTATTTTGCTGCCCCGCTGGTACTCGACTCTCTGAGTTCCGCAAGTGCTGCAGATTTGTTGTAACTATGTGCATGAGTGGATTACGCTGACTTAGGACATTGTGCTACCATCAGTACCTACGTAGGCTTAAAATGAGTGAGGAATGTCTGGCCTGCTGGGTGACCTTGAAAATGGCACTATAAGACCCGCATGCCACTTACACTCATACTGCGTGTGTCTAGTGAGGTGAATGTCCCTTCCTCGACTTTCCTATTCACCGGTATCCCTTAACTCGTCGCCATTATCTACATATGGGATAAGGGCGAGTTTAGCTGATCCAGGCCAAACAGCGCTCCAAGCCAGCCAGTGAAGGCCAAGGCTACATCTGTTCTGAATCCCAGAATGCCTTTGTGAACGTTCTACAGTGTTCCGGCCGTACCTTCGGTGTTGTGAGAACTAGTTCTTATGTAGTGAAAATTTGTCTGTCATTTCAAGACACGTGTGCTAGATGTGTTAAGTGCTGCGGGTTTGGAGTTAACAAGTAGTACAGGGTTGGTAACTCTCGAGACGACTGTGGGCCCAGTGAATGACCTTGAAAATTGCACTGCAACCTGCAGGCCACTACACCCATATTGCCTGTGTCTAGCGAGGTGAATATCCTTTCCTTGTCCCTTCTCCTTCCTCGATTTGGAACTCAGTCGTTCGCCTCTATTTGCTTGTGGTCTAGAGGCGGTTTTTTTGCCAGACCACATGGGTGCTTGAGTGCCCGTGTCCTCTGTGCCGCACTCCGCTCATCTTGCGAGTGTCTCCTGTGTGCCTGCCTGCCTGCCTGCTGCAAGCAGGTGTCCGGGTGGTTGGCGCGGGCTTGGTGAGCACAGTCAAGCAAGCTTGAGGGCAGCACTAAAAGCTAGCCAGAACAAGCTAAGGCAGCCTGCAGTAATAGCTGTCCTAGGGCCCAGCATGTCTGTATACGTTCTGCAGTGCTGCTGGCATACCAGTGTTTCCTGTAGTGGCTTGAGAACAATTTGACGAGCATTGCAGTGCTGACATTTTGAGCGGGACATGCCAGAGGTTCACTTATAAACATAGTAAGCTTGTGGTGATTGGCTTGTACACAGTGAACATTCATCTGTCATACGTGTGCTAGAAGTGTTAAGTGCTGCTTTCCCCAACAGTTAATTGTCATTTGTAAGCCTGTATTAAGACTTTAAAAGGCTCAGAGTGTACTTCAGTGTAGTGACTCCTTACATTTGATAAATCAGTGTAACACATGCTCTGCTCAGTGTAACTGAACTATTAAATACGGTTACATAATTAAGTTGCTTGTCCTAGTGTCATTGTTGTGTTTTCTAATACATTTTCTCGTTCAGACTGAAACTTTACTGCTAAATTCCCAGTAATATTTCAAATTGCAGTGTTCATCTGTGGTGTGAGTGTGTAACTTATGTTCATCTGTGGTGTGTGTAACTTATGTTCATCTGTGATGTGAGTGTGTAACTTATGCTTTGTATTTTTACTGTGAACAAACTTACTCCTGCATAATGTTCAGTTTCATGAATACTTTCTTACTTGAGTAATTCGGTTACCTTTCAACTGTGTTAAGCAAGAGTCAGCCTGTTAACATCTATGTTCCTTGCCATCGCATCTAGTGGGTCTAGCGCCTAGTTAAAATTGTAATAGTAACAATTTGCAATCATTATACTTCTAGTTATACATTGTGTAAATTGTTTTAGACTATTTGATCAACTGGATTGTAGTGTTTAACTTCTGATACACCAATTTAATGACTGCAGACACGCACTGACACATAATAAACACATTAAAACGCTGGTAACTCCAGAAGCTGGGCCTAGTGTGTGACCTTGAGAAGTTGAGTGTGTTTATTACGACCAGCGGTGTACCACTCTCACCTATATTTACATCAACAAAAGTGTATTCTAAGTGATAAAGTGTACACTTGGTGTACTTGGTAACACTTGTCATACATAGTAACGCGTGTGTAAGTGAGATTGTTTAGGTACTGGTTCATCTATCTACAGCTGCACACTTATGCTTGCATACATGTATAACATAGTAACGTGTGAGTTACCCAGGATGGACCAAGGAAGTCAACCAGAGTGATTTATCTCATTGTCATTGTAACATTACCTAGTTTTTGTTTTTTTTTTTGTTGTTTTTTTTTTTTTTTTTTTTTTTTTTTTTTTTTTTTTTTTTTTTTTTTTTTTAGTAATACTGTTTACAATCTATGGTTGGGGTAAGAGGTTGTCTTCAGCATTCATTGTGATGTCTGCTATATTATTATTTCAATGAGGTACATTAGGTGGCAGTAGCCTGAACTAACTCAAGTGGAAGTTATCATTGAATTTGAACCTCATGTTTAATGTGATGTATGTCAGAATTCTAATTTTATGCTCAATATTACCTACTTTGTCTCTCTCTCTCTCTCTCTTTTCATCTTTGTAATTTGTGATAAGGTGTAAGACCTCGCCTGTACCATCCATTATATCATTATATGTACCATATTATTAACACACATACAAGAGGTCTCTGAGTGTGTTTTTGGTGGGGTGTGTGTCGTATTGAGTGGTGGTGGTCTGGGTTGAGTATGGTTGGAGGTGTTCATTGAACTTGAGCACTTGTGTCTTGTGATCTATTTTGGACTTCTGACTTTGTAGTGAATATTTGCTCTTGCATAAGCTATAAGGGAAAGATAAGCGAGGAATTCTTGTGTTGTGAGTCTTACACCAGATATCATCACTGGCAAACATGGCAACTGTCATAGAGGAACCTATTTCTGCAGGTGATGGAAATGAAGATAGCTTCCAGACCTTTAAAAGTAAACAAAAGAGAAAAAGTGAGAAAGGGCTAGAGCGTCGACGTAGTCAGACTCACTTGACTCGTACACAATGTGATACTAAACGTCCTTGGTGCACAGAGGCTGCAAGAAGTCTTTCTTCAAAGGAAGAATGTGTTAAGCTGAACTTCCCTGACAACACCCCGCTGCCTGCTAAGTGTGCATGGCTAATGGAAGCTGTAAACAAGCATCCTAACTCAAGGATCCAATTTAGGAAAAACACACACAACTTTGTGTTTGTGGAACAGAATAAAGAGCTGATTAATGATCTACTTAGTACACCTTATGGGGATATTAAGCTGCTCCGACCTCCATCAGACACTCACCACTTTAAAAAATGGGTCAGTATCATAATCTTTGGATACCCTCTCTGCATGGACCCATCCCATCTGACTCTAAGTGAGCATATCATCAAGCCTAAAAGACTTAAAGGAAAATCCCAAATTATTGCCAGTTGGGTAGGTCCTGTGCCCCTCCCCCGGAATATCTGGGTGCATGGTTTACGTTTCCTAAACATCGAAGTGTACCTACCCCCTAAACGTAGGTGTTACAAATGCCAGCACTATGGCCATGTTGCAGTAGACTGTGGAATACTACATTCTTGGTGTGGTAAGTGTGTTGGGAAACATTCCACTAGAGAATGCACAGTAGGCCCTGACAGCCGAAAATTTAAGTGTATTAACTGTAAAGAAGTTGGGGTTACAGTTTCCCACAAGGACTGCAGTCAGAACCCAAACAACCTTCGATGTAAACCTGATAACAGTCCTTTAATGGTAACTGAGGATGGGGCCATCCAGTCTACCACAGCCAGATCTGAGACTGAACCTCTGCAAAGTGTGCAAGAACCCCACCTCACTGCAAAGGATTCTGGTGATACCAGAATGCCATCACACACACCAGCTGTGGAGGAGCTAGCCATCCCTGCTAGCACATATGGAACTACTGGTCTGCCACTACAGATACCTATGGCTACACCTGAATATGGGGATGAGTTTGTCATTTCTCCCAATACACACAACTACAACAGTCAGACGGACACCACACAGGTAACCTCCCTGGAAATTGGAGATGAGTCAGATGCACAGGACCTACCTGCAATGAATGATGAAACAGAGAACACTAATGTAACCATGGTACCTGTTAAGGTGATAGGTGTTAAAGAAAGCACTAACCCAGAAGTGCCATCCTCCGGAGAGGCATTGGATTCGCCTGACCTTCCTCATATTATAACAAATTTCCAGAAAAAAATTGAGCATCTTGAACAGATCCTGACAAGTTTAATAAATATATGTAATCAGGATGATGCTCTTGAGCATGGTGATGATGTCAAAAGTGCAGCAATCTCCGTTCAGCTTCCAGCAATTTGTGAGAAAGAAGCCCATAACTCTTGCCTTCAAAAATTGCCTTATCACTGGCTGCCAAAATGCCGAAAAATGCTTAAAAATAAAGGTCCTGAAGATAAAGACGTACAAACTATGCTATTTGCTCTTAAGTATCTGCACACTGTAGTCAAAGCATAATAGTTTTACCATCTTATGAGCAAGAGATTGTAATAACTCACTACAATGGATACATTACAAATCTTTTCATGGAACATTGCTTCCATCAGGAAGCGGTTGCCTGACTTACATCATATTAGTGCAACCAAGAATATTGATGTCATCTGTTTGCAGGAATGTAGATTGAAAGATGGAGCACCTCCACCAAACTTGCCTGGATATGCAGCTTATAACCTAAGGTCAACCAACTGTTGTGTGATGTATGTCAGAAAGAGCTTGCCACATTCACTCCTTTCCTTGCAGAGTCGAGTTAACATGCAGTATCATGGTGTCAAAGTATATGCAGGCGATTTTTCCATAAACATTTTTAATCTCTATGCCCCAGCGAACCAGCTTCGACCTGATGCTTTACCAGATCGCATCAATAGTGAACCTACCATCATTCTTGGAGATTTTAATGCCAGACATAAGAATATTGGTGGGTCTATAACCTACACCAGTGGAACTAAACTAGTGAGATTGCTAAATGAGCATGATAATGTTCGAATTGTGGGTACTACTGAGCCTACTCACATATATGGTGGCATACTAGATCTGTGTCTTGGATTTAATACATCATATACGATGCATGACTCTGTCATAGTTGATGATCTTCTATCTGATCACTTCCCAAGACTAACAACTGTCAATCTTGATCACATCTCCAGCAATCAAGGAGCTAAATACAGAAGGAGGAAACTTATTCTCAAACCAGAACACAGAGACAACTTTATTAACCACTTGGATCAATGGTATAAGAATTACGAGCCCATTGGCACACAAAAATTTAATGATGATTTAATTACCACTATTGAGAGTGTTCTCACAGATCAAGTGGGCAGGAATAGGAAACAAAAACCCTCCACTATAAATAACAATAAAAACCAATGTAAATACTATAATGATCCACAGCTGCGCAATCTAACACATGCAGCTAGGAGGATTGGTAAAGCATACCGTGAATGTAGAACCCCAGACCTGCTCAGAACGTTCCAAGCTGCACTAACAAATGCAAGGAATAGAAAGGAAGAACTTAGGCAACAGGAATGGGAACAGTTTGTTAGTGGATTAAATAGGTCCACCCCTTTGAGTTTGGCTTGGAAAGGTATAAATAAAATAACCAGGAAAAAGACTGGCAATGTTGCTCATCCCTTTCCTCTTGAAAAAGCAAATGACCTCATAAATGACTGGTCCAAAACATCCAGGCATGAAAGCCTTCCATCTCATATTAGAAAAAATTTAGAGAGTACTTCTGAAGAAATGTTGAAACTGATTAATTTTATGAGCCAAAATATTGATGAGAGTGATTGCCTCTTTACCGAGTATGAATTAGATAATGCATTAACCAAAGGTCGATCAACTGCTCCTGGAGAGGATGGTATAACCTATGATATTCTCAGAACTCTAAGGCACGTGCCTGATAACCCTTTGTTGGCACTGTATAATCTCAGTTACATTGAGGGCGTTCTTCCTACTTCCTGGACCAATAGTCTCATTGTGCCTATCCCTAAGCCCCAACAGCCTGATACATTTAGGCCGATCTCCTTAACTAGTTGTCTTTGTAAAACTTTTGAAAGAATGATGCTTAACAGACTGTACTACAGAATCCGAGATCAACTTTCCCCCTACCTCTATGGGTTCATGAAAGGTAAAAGTGTGCAGAACTGTATTTCCACCTTTCTCACTGCACACACCTCTACTAGTTTTACCACTTTTCTTGATCTAAAATCTGCATTTGATATTGCGAACAGAACCGTTATACTACATGAACTAGCCAAAATGAATATTGGTGGTAGCTTACTCTGCTGGATAATAGGATACCTGTCAAATAGAGTATCCTCTGTCCTTTACCAAGGCTTCAGAAGTGATTCTAAAGAAATGTCTTTAGGTACACCGCAGGGAGGAGTTCTTAGTCCCATGCTATTTAATATTCTGATTAATGCTCTCCTAAATGCTCTACCTGCCTCACCTAAACATATAGCTATAAGCTATGCTGATGATATCATGATCCATACAACAGGGCATAAGAAGATGAATACCATTCTTAATGAAGTTCAAGCAATTTGTAATCGACTAGGCCTCATAATATCTTCCTCTAAAACTAAGATATTAACAAGCAAACGACATCCCCCACCCATCTATTTGCAGGGTGAAATCATTAGCTACGTTAAAACTTACAGATATCTTGGTGTAGATGTACCCTTTAACAAATCCACTATACCACAACTAAACAAGAAATGTAAAGCTAGGCTAAATGCTCTCAAAGCTGTTGCTGGCTACAATCCCAACTATGGTGCAAATGTGAGAATCGTGAGAATGATGTACATAGCCTATGTTAGGTCCTTAATTGATTATGCTGCTCCCATGTTGATATTAGCTAGAGAAAGTTCTCTCCGACCCTTGGAGTTAATGCAAAATGAAGCTCTCAGGATTATTCTTGGCTGTCCCAGATCTACAAAAGTTCTTAACATGAGGAAGGAGCTTGGTATTTCTAGTATCAGTGATAGGATTGTTGAAATTAACACTGTACTCGGTATTAGAATGTTGAGAAACGAACCAGACACTGTCACAGTGAATCTTACCAAGTGTCTAGAGGTAAATACACACAGATCTAAATGGATTGTGAAAACGTGCAATTGCATTAAGTTTTATAACCTGCATGAACTGTATCACTGTAGGCAACAAGAGCATTTCACCCCTCCATGGAAGATGTGTTCATTTAATATCACATACCTACAAGTCCCTCCCAAGAAGCTCATTGCTAGTAATCCCTTCCTTAAATCTCTTGTTAGAGCAACTGCTCAAGAAGAAATTTCTCACCTAGCTGGTAGTAACAAGTTATCACAAGTTATATACACTGATGGATCTAAACAGGAGTCTTCTGGCAGGGCTGCATCTGCTCTTGTTGCCACCTCCCTAGTTAAGAACGATAATAAATTTGTTGAGTTAGGCATAAGAATTAACAACTGGGCGTCTACACTGCAAACTGAATTGTTTGCAATCCTAATGGCGCTAAAGCTAACCTATGACACTGAGCTTGACTCTATCATCACTACTGATTCTATGTCATCATTGAAGGCTCTTGGCTCATATAATGACTCCAACAACATGCTCATTGGGGAAGCAAGTTATAGATACTCAAAAATTAGGGACAAAGGAATTAATGTACAATTGCTATGGATCCCATCACACATTGGATTACTCCTTCATGATAAAGTTGATATGTTAGCCAAGAAGAGTATCGAGAAGGAGAATGTAGAATATAACTTTGGTATAACTGTGTCTAGCATTAGGAATAATATTAGGAGAGAAGTAAATAATGAAAATGATTGTTATAGGAATGCAGTTAGAAGCCTGAGTAGATCTATAACCCACTATGATAACATGAACGTAGATAAGTATGTTTATGGAGCAACTTGCAATGTGAACAGACTGACTGATGTTGTAGTGGCCAGGCTTAGGCTTGCTTACAAGTACTTCTGGCAGTTTGGGAGACACACAGATGATGATCAAACTAAATGTAAATTATGTGATCAGGCATATGGTCACTCTCTTGAACACTATGTGCTTAATTGTCCACTTATTGAGGAATACAGAGACAGACAGTATAATAACCTATGTGACATGTCAAGATATCTTATTAATGAAAATAAGATACCAGATATACTAAGCAAATTTCCTAAATTTGCTTGTAACAGATAAGTGAACTATAGATATGTAGATATAAATCCATATGTATTCCTGTTAACCCTTTGGGGCCTAGTTCCTAGGCCTTTTGTGTATCCATATGCTCTCGCGCTACCGTCCACAGGATGGATATGGGGTGCACAATAAACTAGCCACTTCGGTGGCAAAATCTAAACCCCTTTCCTCTTTCCTTTTTTCTCCTTTGGGTTGTCTTTTTTTCTTCTGTCTGGTGTTTCTGTTCCTTCATTATTTATTTCATCACTTCCCCTTCCCCCCACCTCTGTGCACTTGCTCTCCCTCTGTGGGCACCTAGCTCCCTTGCAGTGCTCCAATTTCTTTGTATTTGACTGGCTCCTCCTCCTTAATTCCCCACTACTACGACTACCACTTCTACCTGGAGTTTACCTGGAGAGAGTTCCTGGGTTCAACGCCCCCGCGGCCCAGTCTGTGACCAGGCCTCCTGGCGGATCAGAGCCTGATCAAACAGGCAGCTGCCAAGGTAGATACCTAGGAATTTTCCCACTGTAAGTCTTGTGACTGATGATCCAGTTAGCGTTATTGTGGAAATTTATTTGGTCCCCAAAGTTCCACAGGACAGATATGGCGTACAAGGGGGTCCCAGCATGGCCGTTATGGAACGGCTGAGCTGGGTGGCCCTTACACCCAACCGCAAACACAAACACATTCTCTCCCAAGTTGGCATGGATGGTAGGCACTTATTAATTTATAGATTTACCCTTCAGGGAAGAAGTAGGTAGTTTACTGTTAGTACACTAATATTAGGATTATTGAGGGAACTGTAGATAATAATAATGTAGACCTAAGACCTTAACATAGGTAGTAAAATTCCAATAATGTAGGCAAACACTAGGTTAAGTTAGCTAGGGAGAACTGGCAGCCCTAGTTTGAATGACAAGGTGTGGGTCTGGAAGGGATCAACTCGTCCTTTTCAGACCAGACATCATCGGGACAACACCTGCCGTGATCAGCAGACGGCACCCAAAGTGTCTTCACATATGAGACCTGGGGAAATCTGGTAGAGGCACCTCAATGTACCGTAGATGGCCTCCTCCATCAGGCCCATACAGTAAGACAAGACCTCCACTTTTTCTCATAGGATTCTGGCCAGTGTCTGGGGAAAATTGTGAGTGAGTTGAACTGTGGGACTGTGTGCAGCAGGTAGTGCATGCCCAGTATGTACCAGTGTTTCTTGTCTACCTAGAAGCTTGTGTCCGTGTGTGCATAGTTGTACTAGGGGATATACACCCTCTTGTATATAGGAATTTCTGAGGTGCAGGCAGGTCACTAATAACGATTGAATATTGCGGGAATTAAGGCTCACGGTTGTACGTGGTTTCTGAGGGGAAGTCCAAAGGGGCTAAGCTTAGGAAGGTTGAAGATCAGGATATATGCTGCAACACCAAGTAAGTTAGTCCTTTATACGTGCATGCAAGTGAGTTTCTTGCAACATCAATCATTTATGAAAATCTGTCCTATAAGCCACTCGTGAGGCTGAGGTACCCACCTCAGAGCTCGGTGTCAACAGAGCTTGCCAGGGTAGGCGACTCACTTGGAGGCTGTGGAGAAATTTTCTCCAGGAGGGGGGTATCAGCCCCCTTCAGCCACCTTCAGCCCCCTTCAGCCCCCTTCAGCCCCTTGAGCCCCTTTCAGCCCTGAGGGGCCCAGCCCTCTCAGAAGGGGCAACCATCTTGTTTACTGCTACAGTGAGTAATTGATCACAGATGCCGTACGAGTATGCGACGTGGTCAAGTTGACCGCTGCTCCTTGCAGTGCAGTGTTGCAAAGTGTAGTTTAATAAGAGACAGTACATCTCTTACTTTAGCAGGACAATTAAGGAAAATTCTGCTCCCTCTTTATTACCAGATTTAGATTAGATTTTGCCACCGAAGTGGCTAGTTTATTGTGCACCCCATATCCATCCTGTGGACGGTAGCGCAAGAGCATGTGGATACACAAAAGGCCTAGGAACTAGGCCCCAAAGGGTTAACAGGAATACATATGGATTTATATCTACATATCTATAGTTCACTTATCTGTTACAAGCAAATTTAGGAAATTTGCTTAGTATATCTGGTATCTTATTTTCATTAATAAGATATCTTGACATGTCACATAGGTTATTATACTGTCTGTCTCTGTATTCCTCAATAAGTGGACAATTAAGCACATAGTGTTCAAGAGAGTGACCATATGCCTGATCACATAATTTACATTTAGTTTGATCATCATCTGTGTGTCTCCCAAACTGCCAGAAGTACTTGTAACCAAGCCTAAGCCTGGCCACTACAACATCAGTCAGTCTGTTCACATTGCAAGTTGCTCCATAAACATACTTATCTACGTTCATGTTATCATAGTGGGTTATAGATCTACTCAGGCTTCTAACTGCATTCCTATAACAATCATCTTCATTATTTACTTCTCTCCTAATATTATTCCTAATGCTAGACACAGTTATACCAAAGTTATATTCTACGTTCTCCTTCTGGATACTCTTCTTGGCTAACATATCAACTTTATCATGAAGGAGTAATCCAATGTGTGATGGGATCCATAGCAATTGTACATTAATTCCTTTGTCCCTAATTTTTGAGTATCTATACCTGGCTTCCCCAATGAGCATGTTGTTGGAGTCATTATATGAGCCAAGAACCTTCAATGATGACATAGAATCAGTAATGATGATAGAGTCAAGCTCAGTGTCATAGGTTAGCTTTAGCGCCATTAGGATTGCAAACAATTCAGTTTGCCCCATAGTAAAGATAGTGGACATTTTTGTCTATGCTTAAGACAGCAAGAATCAAACATTCTACTTTGCTTCATCGAGGAAGTGGCAAGGAAGCAAAAGTACTAGGTCAGCTTTTTCTTTGTGCTAGGGGAGTGACGGCATGGGGCGCTGTGGCGTCTTCAGATTACTTTTGACTCTACTGAGAGTGACACTGACGCCAGGATAACCAACAAAGAACAACGATCTGTGCGTTAGTGTGAACAAAGTGTCTCACAAAACACAATAAACACTTAAGAGAAGTGTGATCAGCTTCTCTTGTGATAAGATTGTGAACAATAAAGACAAATCTTGTGGAACATAGTGTACCAGTGTGTGTTTCCTAGACAATGGAAGACGTGGACATCCAAGGACACTTCAGCTTCTATCAAGTCACTGATACCTGTCGAAGGTGTGAAGAACACCATAGCTCACGTTACAAGAGCAAGGTATGTTACGAATTTCTTGTGGTATGGGGGACTGCGCAGTACTTGAGTCACAAGGAGTTTGTAAACAACCTATAGTCGGCAGTAAGGTGTGGACTTTTGAGTCCAAACAAGTATGTATTTTGTCAGCTATCAGTGTATGAAATATGCTGACATAACACCCCCTAGGGGTAATTTATAATCTTACAAATTATAAATCTTTACAGCCCGTTGTGAGATGGTTTCGACAGCTTCTAGACCTCGTCTGCAGGGACGGCTGTGCAGGCGATGAGTTGTCTTTAAGTTAAGTTTTCACTGTTTAAACTTAGCTGGTAAGGCCATTTCTCAGCATATTGGTCGTGCTCGAACCGGATAAAGGCCACACTGTGGTCCAAATATGTTGTACTACTGTGTACAACTGTTTTACAATATAAACCAGTATAAATGAGTCCCTCCAGACTCAATCACAGAGAATGGGCAGCCAAAAGAAAACAGACGCTCACCCAGCATTCACCCAAAGAAAATGGGAGCTGGGTGACTCACCCAACAAGAAAACGCGGGATGGTACCCGACACCCACTGCTCCAATCTTGAAAATCGCTGACTTAGACAACAACAACCCAAGTGATGTTCGGTTTGTCTGAGTGTATATATACACATAGTGTTTATAATGTTTATAGACAGAAATTAAGAGACAAGATTGTGTTAAAGTTTGTTTCTTATAGATCTACCTGTTATATTAAAGGAACTTATATATAAAGTGTAAGCTTTCAAATATATATTAACAGTGACATTTATATATGTGTAAGTAATATTCACGTGTGATATACAGTTATACAGTGACATTTATAGTGTATAGTGAATGAAGTGTATAACGTTATTTACGATTAATCATCGTGGTCAGGCTGACACAGCAAACAAGCCATAAACACCAGCCACATGTACCCTGTCCCCTTCATGGTCATTGACCCTGAGGTTAAGCTTAGTAGGTCAGTAGTGTCTGACTGATTATTGCTGACTTAAGCATAACAAAAACTCAGCTGTTTATAGCAGTACAGTGTTTTTTTAAACACTCTAAGTGTGGTGCTAGAATTTTCAATATACCATTAAAATGGTTTGTTTGAAAACTCAGTTTCAGTCTTTACAGACTAAGATTACACAATTAGAAAATCTAATTTCAGTCTGTATAGGATTAACTCAAGATACAAACATAGATTTTGATGATCTCGAGATCAAATTTGGATTACTTAAAAGACGTCTGGAAATATTTAATTCAGACTATACACATTATGAAAATAAATTTATTGAATCAGATCCGTCTGAGGATGAAATTAAAAATGTTTTGGATACTTTTAGTAATCAACAATTAAGGTGGACAGGAGTACAGGCTATCTGCCATAAAACTCTGTCACAGAGACCTACTGTAACTAGTGGTCAAACACCTGTTACACCTATAACAACAACATAATTATAACAACTACATAATTATGAAGAATTCATTAGTGGGTTTCAATCCATAGTAAATTCACGAACTGACATAGATGAGATTGCTAAGTTTAATTATCTTAAATGTCTTGTGAAGGGAGAACCCTATGAACTGATTAAGTCATTTCCGGTGGTTAAAGGCAATTATCAAATAGCCTTACGTGTCTTAGCAGACAATTACTTCGATGCTGACAAGGCTAGAGTTAGACATGCAGTCTTAATATCAAGTTTGAAGCCACCCAAACATTGTTTTTCAGACTTACAGGCATTTAGAATTACATTAGACAATAGTCTCAGATCTCTAGATGCTAAATATGACCTAAGACAATGTGATTGGTTTATCAGTGGTATTGTACAAGATAAGTTGTCACCACAAACTATTGAACGATTAAATATTATGTTCAATAAACGCTATTTCACTTGTGAAGAAATTAGCAATGGTTTACAAACAATAGTTTCATGCATGCAAGCAACGAGACAAGATGAAAAATCCACAAATCCAGTGGATAATAAACCTTCAACTCAGTATAAACAGAGTATAACTACTCCCACTAAACCACATAATGGGAAATCCCATATAGGCGTTTATCAAGCTGTGAATACAATAGACAGTAAACAGACTGTCATACATAAACGTACTCCAAAATATGTACTTTGTGATGGAACACATTGGGCACAGTATTGTAGTCAATACACATCAATGGAGGCACGTAAACAACGTGTTCATCAGCTGAAAAGATGCATCAAGTGTTTAGGTGAACACAAGGGAGGAAAATGCTCACTGAAGAAGTGTTTTAAATGCAAGGGTATGCATCATACCGCATTATGCCCAAATACTTTAGCTGAACAACAACAGACTTCCACAGAATCAGGAAGTCAACAAGCAACAGCATTAAATGTGAGAGATAAGTTTAAAGCAACTGCTCTCCCGATAGCTCGAGTTGAGTTATCTAATAAATTACACAAAACCAATGTGCTAACACTATTTGATCAAGGCTCACAAAGGTCCTTCATAAGAAGATCAGTGTTGCAGAAACTGAATAAACAACCCTATGCCAAAATACAGTTAGATATAGCTGGTTTTTTTCCACAATTCTGGTAAACAGACATATGACCTAGCCAGAATCACTGTTGGTCTAGGAAACAGGAAAAAGACAGTAGAAGCTGTGGTAGTAGATGATTTGCCTAAGTCTGTGCAGATCCAGGGATTAAAAGAAACAGTTGCAGCACTGAAAGCAGCTAAGGTCAAGTTAGCCTGTCCTGACATACAGACGGACACTATTAGTCCAATTGATTTAATCATTGGAAGTGATTATTTTCACTGTTTTCTGCAAAATATAGTAAGTAAACATGATGTTCACTTGCTGAAAACAGCAGGAGGCCACATGATATGTGGTCCCATTCCCTCTCAGAGTGGGAAAGAAGCTGATATTGATTCAGTGGAAAATGTACTAGTTACGAGAATAACCGCTGATCATGTACTACAGCAAAAATTATCATTACTGTAAGATATGAATGAACCAGTTGATAAGTTGTGGGATTTAGATGCGATAGGTATTGATGTAAATAAACCAAGCCCACAAGAGTCTCAGACTTATAGCCAATATTTGGACACTGTCAAATATAAAGATGGACAGTATTGGGTTGGGTTACCATGGAAATTAAATCCTCCACATCTGCCTAGCAATTATCGCATGGCTTTCGGACAGATGAAAGCACAAATACATGAGCTCAGGAAGAATCCAGAGCTACTGACTGTATATGATAATATCATACAAGAACAGATGGACAATAAATTCATTGAGGAAATAGTCGAAGATAAGTTGAAGACAAACGCTCATTATCTCCCACACCATGGAGTCAGAAAAGATTCTGAAAATACTCCACTACGTGTTGTATATAATTGCAGCGCACGTGCAAATCAAGATGTAGCAAGTCTTAATGACTGTCTGATGACCGGACCCTCACTAACTGAGAAGCTTGGAGACGTGCTTATGAAATTTCGCACAAACCCATATGCCTACACGGCTGATATTTCCAAAGCTTTCTTAAGAGAAGGACTACAAGAAATAGATAGAGATTATACTCGATTCTTGTGGCCTGAAAATCCACATGATCCTCAAAGTCCTGTGAAAACTTATCGTTTCAAATCAGTATTATTTGGTGCAACATCCTCTCCATTCTTACTAGAAGCTACTCTAAATACACATTTGAAGAAATCTGAAAGTCCCTTCAAAGAAGTCTTAAAGAAAAGTTTCTATGTGGACAATCTTCAAGGTACTGTAAATAAAGAGGAGGATTTGAAATCCTTATACAGAGAAGCTAACAAGGAGATGAAAGAAGCAAATATGCCTCTAAGGATGTGGAATACAAATTCAATGCAATTAAGGGAACTTATCAAAAAAGATTTCCCTGAAACTGAAATTCCTGATTACAACAATATGCTGGGACTTAATTGGAACACACAGGAAGATACTTTGAGTCTCAAAAGGATAAACAATAAATCATGCAGTACACTCACTAAACGTAGTTTACTGTCAGAATTTAGTTTACTGTCACAATGTTTTGATCCTCTAGGACTCGTCTCACCAATGACCATAAACGGTAAAATGCTTATGCAAGATGCATGGAAGCTCAAAATTGGATGGGATGAAAAATTGCCTCTAGAAATGAGTCAAGCATGGGATGAAATATCCAAGGAGTTTAAGCAACTTTATCAAATTAAATTTCCCAGACAAATAGGTCAAGAGGGAAACAAGTACACATTACATGTGTTCTGTGATGCGTCAACCAGAGGTTATGGCGCTGTAGCTTACATGAGTAATGCTGAAGGAAGTACACTAATTACTTCAAAGGCCAGGGTAGCACCCTTGAAGGTAAGAACAGTACCACAATTGGAACTGACAGCACTCTATGTAGGTACAAAATTAGCTGTCTATCTCAACAAAGTACTTGATCATCTCACTATTGAGAAAACCGTGATCTGGAGTGATAATGAGGCAGTTCTGCAGTGGTTAAGAAATAATAAGAGTAAGTTGGTCTATGTACAGAACAGAGTAGCAGAAATAAAAGAGATGCAGAGAGATTATCTCTTTCTCGGGGAACACTGCTACCCACGATGTATTACTCTAATAGAGTAAAGATCCAGCCAGCGAGTGGAACAATCAACGACTCAACTAAGCTAGCACTTGCATCTGTCGTTAGTGGCAGACTGCATGTTAAGTGCAATGTGATACTATCACTCAAAGAAGCCTTCATTGTCATCTGTACTGACGACACCGAAGCCGAGAAACTACTCACCACTACTGCTGTCTCCACGCTACAAGATCATGGATTCTCTGTTTTGAATTCCCCAGCACTGAGGGCCAGAAGAACTGTGTTCCTCAGGAGACTCGACAGACTCATCACTACACAAACTACTGAAGAGATCAAGTTGTCCATTGAAGCACAGAATTCCTGGGCCAAGGTGGAATTTCTTACCAAGATACCCAACGCCTCCTCCATGCTGAAGGTCACCTTCAGTGACGTCAACATGGCAGCCAGAGCCCTCGCTGACGGCCTGGCTATACACTACTTCCATATCAACCCAGCCTTCATTGAAGCAGAGAAATACCAACAAATCCCACAGTGCTATAACTGTTACTCATACCAGCATATCACCAAAAACTGCCCTGACAAAGACAAGAAGTACTGCTCCACCTGTGGCCTTGAGGGCCACGACTTCAAGAATTGCACTACTGCTTCCCCACCGCAATGCTTGAACTGCAAGGATGACCATCATACTCTTGCTGCCAGGTGCCCTATCAGAAGGGACATACTCAAGAAACAACAGCTACAACAGAAGCCCAAACCACAAGCATCCACATATTCTGCTATTGCCAAGATTCAAGCAGACACTACCAAGATCCTACAAGCCACGCAAGTTGCTCCTACTACCTTCCTCACAGCACCTGCTGCCGATCCCACCAAGATCCTATGTTGCATCATGTATGCTCATGTGCAGAATGCAGCTGAGCCTGGCTCATTCAACTCCACCATCAACGAAGTATTCAAACTCAACAACATGCCTGAACTCACATTCCCTGCATCTCCACCTTCCACTGAGATCCTACAAACCACTGCAAATATTGCCAGCTTAACTGCTGTGCCACCACTGTCACAACCTCCACCTGACATGGAGATTGACCAGTCTGAGACTCCTGATATGGCGGTGAATTCCACCAATGAAAGTCCACCACCTCCTGCCTCCACCACCACCACAACTGTCCAAGCCGAGGCCTTGCCTCGAACAACTCAACCGCCATCGAAGAAAGTTAAAACGCAAGAAGCAAGGGCTGCAACTCCCCACACCGCTACCACTGTTACACCACACCAAGGAGTCAAGGCCAAGAATACCAAAACTCAAGAACCAAGAGCTGCAGCTCCCCAGGCCGCTGCCAATCCCCCACGGCAACAAGAAACCAAGGGCAAGAGTGGTGGACACTGCACACACAACCAGAAGAAGAACCCAATACAAACTCCAGACACTGGGAATCCTCACATACAAGAATTTGCCAAGCAAATCTACTCTGCCGTCAAATTTGGTGGAATCGATGGAATCGACACTGTAGCACTGAGGAACAGGTTTACTCAGCTTGTTGAAGAGGATCCCCGCTTCTAGCACCACCGTCAAGACAAGTTCCCCCAGCACTTTGCTGCCTGCTAAAGCTGGGGTGTGGCTCCAGTCGACCCTGTTTTCTGCCTCTGCCCAACTGTGACATCGAAGATCCCAAGCAAGAAGACACTCCCCACTTGGGGAACCCATGCAAGATAGAAGAAGAAGTTACCATCCAACCGGAGGGCCCAAGAGAGAAGATAGAAGAATGAAGAAGACGAACGACACCCCCGCCCCGGGGGCCACCGCCGGGTCACCAGCTGGAGAAGACCCGGGCCGGAAGTACCGGCAAACATCTAATGAATGAATGAATCTCTTTCTCCACGTCTCTACCCAAGAGAATCCAGCTGACATGTTGTCACGTGGTGTCCCACTCAAGAAATTTGTGGATAATAAATTATGGCTCCACGGACCGAACTGGCTCTCTAATGAAAATAACTGGCCTCAGCAAAAAGCTCACATTATGCCAGAAGAAACAGTCTGCTTGAACACAGCAGAAATAAGTTGTGTAAATACCGCAGACACAACAGAAAGAGTCATTGATGGATCTAATTACTCATCTTTGGGTAAACTCTTAAGAGTTACAGCTCTTGTCTTTGAATTCATTAAAGGAATAAAACCTGATTATGAATGTCTTGAACCCATTAAATACTGGGTGAAACTAATACAGAAAGATGTTTTCTCTACAGAATATAAATTTCTAGAAACACAAGATAAATCCCCAAAGAAACCTGTCATGATTAATTCTTTAGGACTTTATCTCGACTCAGAAAAGATTATAAGATGTCGAGGAAGAATTCATAATTCTTCACTACCTAAAGAAGCCATTCACCCAATATTGATCCCCAAGAATCATTGGCTAACAAAACTGATTGTGCAAAACGCCCACAGTAACGTGTTACATGGTGGGGTAGCTGACACACTTTGTCATATACGACAATCCTACTGGATACCTCAAGGTAGACAAAGTGTGAAAAAACAAAGGACTGTATTACTTGTCGTCACCACGATATGCGAGTATGTCAGTATCCAGGTCCACCTCCATATCCCTCTGAAAGAGTTTGTCATATCACTCCATTTGAGGTGACAGGTGTAGATTACCCTGAACCAATAATTTTAACCAAAACAGTTGACAAAGTTCCCATCAAGGTGTACATCTGTTTGTTCACTTGTGCTACAACTAGAGCAGTACATCTAGAAGTAGCCACTGACATGTCTGCTGAAACCTTTATCAAATTATTCAGAAGGTTTGCAGCCAGAAGGGCATGTCCCAGACTGATGATTTCAGATAATGCAACGAACTTTGTTGCTGGTGCTGCTTATATAAGCAAGATCTTTGATCAACCAGAAGTACAACAGATGCTGAATCAACGCAGTTGTCGTTGGAGATACATTCTTCCTAAATCTCCATGGCACGGCGGATTTTATGAAAGAATGATCGGCATTGTAAAACGTTGTCTAAGGAAGACTCTTCATTCTTCATTAGAAGAATTCCATACAGTTGTGACTGAAATAGAAAACAGAATCAACAACAGACCTCTAACTTATGTTACCGATGATCTGGACAATTTAGAAGTGTTAAGTCCATCTCATTTACTCCATGGCAGAAGGCTCGAACCTGTTCCTCCCATGAATGATAAAGAAATCATAGAGGATCCTACTTATTTCGAACCTGAGCAACTCAGACGTAAATTCAAACACCTTAATAAAGTGATTGAACGTTGGGAGAAAATTTGGCGAGAAGACTATCTCACCTCATTGAGAGAACACTTCTATGGAGCTGGTGTTCCTGAAAATCATAAGTCCTTAAGACCAGGTGACATAGTGATTATCGACAATGATTGTCCGAGGTCCCAATGGCCACTTGGAAAAATTGTGACCACATATCCTGATGCAAATGGAATCATCAGGACAGTTGATGTTTTGAGCAAAGGTGTAGTGAATAAGCGGACAATAAATAAATTAGTGCCGTTAGAATTACACAGTGTTGAAAACAAAATTAGTGATTCTCCAGAAACCACACAGACTAAAGCTGTTCAGAAAAGACAAGCAGCAGTGGTGGCGAGTGAGAAAATCAAATTAATGTTAAGTGATGAATAGTTCCCCTGCAGCAAACCTCCGCCGCCCCCCAGTGTGGAGAAATTTTCTCCAGGAGAGGGGTATCAGCCCCCTTCAGCCCCTTCAGCCCCTTTCAGCCCTGAGGGGCCCAGCCCTCTCAGAAGGGGCAAATATCTTGTTTACTGCTACAGTGAGTAATTGATCACAGATGCTGTACGAGTATGCATGGTCAAATGACCTCTGCTCCTTGCAGTCCAGTGTTGCAAAGTGTATTTTTATAAGAGACAGTACATCTCTTACATTAGCAGGACAATTACGGAAAATCCTGCTCCCACTTTATTACCATAGTAAAGATAGTGGACATTGTTGTCTATACTTAAGACAGCAAGAATCATACATTCTGCTTTGCTTCATCGAGGAAGTGGCAAGGAAGCAAAAAGTACTAGGTCAGCTTTTTTTTTGTGCTAGGGGAGCAACGGCGTGGGGCGCTGTGGCGTCTTCAGATTACTTTTGACTCTACTGAGAGTGACACTGACACCAGGATAACCAACAAAGAACACTGATCTGTGCGTTAGTGTGGACAAAGTGTCTCACAAAACACGATAAACACTTACAGAGAAGTGTGATCAACTTCTTAGTGATATTGTGTGAACAATTGTTGATGAACAGTGTAACGAGTGTTGCGATCCAACAGAGTGTAGTGCGACATTCTTCAAAGAACACTATTCTTCAATCAACTCAACAGATATCCGGGCATAATTACGGGTCAATACTCCACCATAGAAAAGGAATGTTTGGCTCTTGTGTGGGGTATCTCCAAACTTAAATTTTATTTGCTAGGAAAAGAATTCATTTTAGAAATTGACCACAAGCCTTTGATATACCTAGAGACTTTTAAGGGAACCAACAGTCGCCTCTTGAGGTGGACATTGTTACTCCAGGCTTTTAAGTTCCATATTGTGTATATCAATGGTTCATCCAATTATTTCTCTGACTGGTTAAGTCATGACAGTAAGTAGAAGATTTCTTGCCTTACGCGACTTCCACATGTTAGAACTTTTTCCTCGCCTATTCTTCTTATACTCCTTGACTATAAGTCTTGGTATCGGGGAGTGTGAGGGAAAAGTTCAATAGATAGGAATAGAGAGGGAGTATATAGTAACAATAGTTTCATTGCTGGTTACTTGTTAAGGTAGGGTAAGTCAAGCTCCCGCTATTCCCGCCTTTTTTCCTCCCCCCCGAAAGTGATAGTTTCATTGCCGGCTACTTGTTAAGGTAGGGTAAGTCAAGCTCCCGCCTTTTCTCCCCCATCCCTAAAGTGATAGTTTGATTGCCGGCTGCTTGTTAACATAGGGTCAGTCTAGCTCCCGCTATCCCTTCCCCTCCTTCTTCCACCCCCCCGAAAGATGACTTGTGGGGCTCTGGTCAAACAGTAAATCACTCGACTCACAGCTCCCAACACTACTGTAAGTACATGCCTGCCTTGTATTCTAGTGGATTTATTGGTTGAAAGCTTCACTTTTGACCAATAATAAACTTAGTCCTTTCAGTCTTGCTCTAGGTTGACTGTTGTAATAATCACCACATCTTTTGGGTATTGTACTTGCCATGGGGAGTGATTTTTAAGCAGTGGGTAACCTGTCTATCTTTTCAGCTTGGATGACAGAGAGGGTCACCTGTCAATCAACGAGAAGAACGAATGGAGATGGACTAACGTCCTGAGACGTCCCCTTTTTGGATTTAATTACCTGTGCACCTGTATGAAATTGCAGGATGTAACCCCACATCATTGCAGCGGTAAAGAACCTGCTTTCCTGTCATCGTGATATAATACTCAAGGCCCTATATACTGTGAAGAACTAGCCAGTGGGTTGTAACCAACACCTGCGACCCCCATCCCCCATCATCAGCAACGGCTACAATTTCAACAACAGTGTCACCAACACCAGACACCCCTATATATATTAGCGTTGAATTAAGTTATTATTTATATTTTTCATTTTTCATTTTCTTTAATGTAGGATTAATATTTCATATTTAAGTGTTTTATATTTTAAATTTCTATATAATAAAGTGTTTATGTTTGTCTGTTATTATTTCTTTTTCTATTCATTAATTTTCCTGAGGAGGAGCCAGCCTTAGTAATACTTACTGAAGTTGTTACAGGGCTGAGTAAACCTTCACACCCTGCCAGTCCCTTCCAGGCGCTGAAGGCAGGCAGAGAATCCCGGAATACCTGGCTGCATTTGACGTGACGAATCGGTGAGTGTCTCCTGAAACAGGAAGACATCAACCTCATCCTGAACTGCAGCTTCAATCACTAAGTGAATTTTCTGCTGCAGCCCACAAATGTTCCACTGGAGGATCTTCAAGGGCCGCAGAGGTGGCTCACTGATTCCATCTCTGCCTGGGACTCGTCGTCCGTTGTTGGCGACTCCGGGGCCTCCTCCATCACAGACTGGAAGGACTCCTGGATAATGGCTTGAAGTTCCATTGAGCCTTTCCTGCCCAGTAAGACCACACCCAAAATCCATGACAGGAGCTGCCTGCAGGCACCCCTGTCCTCTGACGACGGCAGCAGGCGACAGAGGAGCGCTGAGATGACCCCGATGGTTTTCTTCAGTCGATCCGGAAAGGATTCGACCATTACCTATGCAGGCATTGAGCTGGACGACCCGTCGAGTCGGGGCTGGGTCACTGGGTATGTCTGGGTGGCTGTCGACACTGCAGCAGCATAAGCTGGGTACACCCTGGGCCCGGCCTGAGTGGCCATGGGCTTCCCAGTCCCCCGGCGGGGAACCATTGCCTGACTCTGGCTGCTCACAGTAGGGGCCTGCCCTTGGGAAGAGGCCTGCTGGTGGTATGGCAAGGAATGTTGGTGCCCAGCTGGGACCTGCTGGGCAGTGTGCCCGGCCTGTGGCTGTTTTTCCCAATGATTCTGTCTTCTTGGCCACCTTGCCATCTGACCCCATAGTTGACCTCGCTGCTGCAAACCAGTGTCTGCCCCCTGATGCCACCGCTGGGAGCCCAGTGCTGGGAACTCGCTGGTATTGCCATCCTGCTGTATCCGGGGAACCGTGATTAGAGCCCATACCAACTGTTGCTGGGCAGTTCCAAGGCTGGGTGGCGGCGGGGCTGTCGGGTCGTTCTGATGACGAACCTGCTGCCAGTGCTGCACCATCACAAGATAGCTCCGGTTCCAGGCATGGTGCCTCTTTGAGCAGTTGGCACACTTGGGCTCTGGCCGAAGGGCTTCGCCAGTTGGCTGTTTGAGAATTGCAATTCAGTCCTTCGAGTCGTGTGCCTTGCTTCACACACCACACTTCTTCTCTCGCTGGCAGGTGGCTGCAATATGATTGAACCCCTGACAGTTGAAGCATTGTATGGGGCCTGACAATTATGATCGGGTCTTGAATGTTCCCCAGACCCAAAGGTCCAGGTGCGTGGGAAGTAGACCTTTGTGGTGGATTAGCACCTGGCGGGTGGGCACCTTGTTCACCGTTGCAATGAGTCGATCCGCCTTGATAATATTGGGCACTTCCAAAATGGGGTCCAGTAGGAGGGGCACAGGGACGTGTAAGAGCACCCTCTTGTACACCCTCTCCAAAGCAACCAGTTCCAGCATTCTGGGATGGGT
Organism: Cherax quadricarinatus; assembly: GCF_038502225.1. Taxonomy (NCBI): domain Eukaryota; kingdom Metazoa; phylum Arthropoda; class Malacostraca; order Decapoda; family Parastacidae; genus Cherax; species Cherax quadricarinatus. The sequence continues at coordinate 1,798,090 of NC_091389.1, read as the reverse complement.
CACAACCAGCCCCTTCAACTCCTCGTAAGAGTCTTCGTCCCGAGGAATGAACAGAACCTCGTTCCTGAGAGTGAACTCGCAGCGGAGGTAGACCTTCCAGATACCTTACAAACCCGTAGTTGGGAACCTTGAATTTGTTGAAGGCCCTGGTTGCTTGTGCCCGAGCTGAGGGGGAATTCCTCCTTCCACGTGGAGTCAGCCAGTCCCCGTCCACTGTGGAGGCCGGCGCAACTGGTGTAGGGACCTGGGATGGCTCCATCCTTGCCAGTTGAGGAGCTGCATCCTCCTGGCTTCCTTCCACGGCCCCTATGACCATCTGGGGGTGCAAGTCTCCTTGGGTAGGGGCTGTCGATGGACCAAGTGGCAGATTTGTAGACACAGTAGTCTCCACTGCATCCTTGGCCTTCTTGGTGGGGGCTCCCACCTGCCCCACGTCGTCCTCCAACTAGTCCCCGCATTCCAATGAACGTTTAGGCCACTCTCCTGGATCTGTCATGGTGACTGTAGGTGTGGGGACAGAGCCAGCAGCAGAGCTGTTGCCTGTGACCTCACAGCCGCCCACACTGGGTGCAGAGCTGTGAGGCTCAGAGCCCCAGTCGGGGCCCGTAGCCACCCTCTCGTGGCTCACTGCTCTGAAGCACTGAACACAGTCCAAGGATCACCAGGAACGACACTAATCTGTGCGTAAACTAACACAGATTTGCGAACACAACACACACTGTTTTCCAATCTTCGTCAAGTCGAATCGCATGATCTCCACCCGAGGTGTGATGTTGAATTGGACCCCTTTATTTTGGCATGTATACCCAATCAGTATATTTTGGCATGTATACCCAATCAGTATATTTTGGCATGTATACCCAATCAGTATATTTTGGCATGTACACCCAATCAGTATATTTTGACATGTATACCCAATCAGTATATTTTGACATGTATACCCAATATACCCAATCAGTATATTTCTTTGTACAACTATGTATCATGTCCAAATAAAATAATAAATAATAAATAAATAAATAAATAAATAAATAATAATTTTTTATCTGGTTTCAACAACAACAATAAAAATCGCTTATAAATACTCTGATAACATACAGCAGATTTTTGCTGTAATATTCGTATTTGTCAATTGTAAATTATTTTAGCGTAAGGTTGATGGAGTCATACGTCTGGCAGTAGTACCTGGGTGTTAGTCGACTGGTGTGAGTCACATCCTGGGTGTTAGTCGACTGGTGTGGGTCGCATCCTGGGTGTTAGTCGACTGGTGTGGGTCACATCCTGGGTGTTAGTCGACTGGTGTGGGTCACATCCTGGGTGTTAGTCGACTGGTGTGGGTCGCATCCTGGGTGTTAGTCGACTGGTGTGGGTCGCATCCTGGGTGTTAGTCGACTGGTGTGGGTCACATCCTGGGTGTTAGTTGACTGGTGTGGGTCGCATCCTGGGTGTTAGTCGACTGGTGTGGGTCGTATCCTGGGTGTTAGTCGACTGGTGTGGGTCGCATCCTGGGTGTTAGTGGAAAGGTGAGGGTCGCATCCTGGGTGTTATTCGCATCCTGGGTGTTAGTCGACTGGTGTGGGTCGCATCCTGGGTGTTAGTCGACTGGTGTGGGTCGCATCCTGGGTGTTAGTCGACTGGTGTGGGTCGCATCCTGGGTGTTAGTCGACTGGTGTGGGTCGCATCCTGGGTGCTAGTCGACTGGTGTGGGTCGCATCCAGGGTGTTAGTCGACTGGTGTGGGTCGCATCCTGGGTAATAATCGACTGGTGTCGGTAGCATCATGGGTGTTAGTGGACTGGTGTGGGTCACATCCTGGGTGTTACTGGACTGGTGTGAGTAGCATCCTGGGTGATAATCGACTGGTGTGGGTCGCATCCTGGGACTCCGACCTAATTATTTTTTTGTATTTATTTAACACTTCTTGTACAAACATACATAGTTAGGTATATATAATAATATGAAAAAATTATACTTGTAATAAACAAGAAAACCAAAATTGTCACTACACAAATATAACTACATCATACAAGGAGCACAACATACGCATCATAAGTGAATTCACAGAGAATTTATTGGGACGATTCGACTGGATGAAGATTGGAAAACAGTGTGAGTTGTGTTTGCAAATCTGTGTTAGTTTACGCACAGATTAGCGTCGTTCCTGGTGATCATTGGACTGTGTTCAGTGCTTCAGAGCAGTGAGCCACGAGAGGGTGGCTACGGGCCCCGACTGGGGCTCTGAGCCTCACAGCTCTGCACCCAGTGTGGGCGGCTGTGAGGTCACAGGCAACAGTTCTGCTGCTGGTTCTGTCCCCACACCTTCAGTCACGATGACAGATCCAGGAGAGTGGCCTAAACGTTCATTGAAATGCGGGGACGAGTTGGAGGACGACGTGGGGCAGTGGGAGCCCCTACCAAGAAGGCCAAGGATGCAGTGGAGACTACTGTATCTACCAATCTGCCACTAGGTCCGTCGGCAGCCCCTACCAAAGAAGACTTGCGCCCCCAGATGGCCATAGGGGTTGTGGAAGGAAGCCAGGAGGATGTAGCTCCTCAAGTGGCAAGGATGGAGCCATCCCAGGTCCCTACACCAGTTGTGTCGGCCTCCACAGTGGACGGGGACTGGCTGACTCCACGTGGAAGGAGGAATTCCCGCTCAGCTCGGGCACAAGCAACCAGGGCCTTCAACAAATTCAAGGTTCCCAACTACGAGTTTGTAAGGTATCTGGAAGGTCTACCCCGCCTCAAGTTTCGCTGCGAGTTCACTCTCAGGAACGAGGTTCTGGTCATTCCTCGGACGAAGACTCTTACAAGGAGTTGAAGGGGCTGGTTGTGACCCATCCCAGCATGCTGGAACTGGTTGCTTCGGAGAGGGTGTACAAAGGGATGCTCTAACACGTCCCTGTGCCCCTCCCACTGGACCCCATTTTGGAAGTGCCCAATATTGTCAAGGCAGAGCGACTCACTGCAACAGTGAACAAGGTGCCCACCCACCAGGTGCTGATCCACCACAAAGGTCCACTTCCAATGCACCTGGACCTTGGGGTCTGGGGAACATTCAAGACCCGACCATACCTGTCAGGCCCAGTACAATGCTTCAACTGTCAGGGGTTCAACCATATTGCAGCCACCTGCCAGCGGGAGAAGAAGTGTGGTGTGTGCAGCAAGGCACACGACTCGAAGGACTGCATTGCAATCCTCAAACAGCCAACTGGCGAAGCCCTTCGGCCAGAGCCCAAGTGTGCCAACTGCTCAAAGAGACACCATGCCTGGAACCAGAGCTGTCCTGTGATGGTGCAGCACTGGAGCAGGTTCATCATCGGAACGACCCTACAGCCCAGACGCCACCCAGCCTTAGAACCGCCCAGCAACAGTCGGTATGGGCTCCAACCATGGTTCCCCAGATACCACAGGAGAGCAATACCAGCGAGCTCTCAGCACTGGGCTCCCAGCGGTGGCATCAGTGGGCAGGCACTGGTTTGCAGCAGTGCGGTCAACTGCGGGGTCAGATGGCAAGGTGGCCAAGAAGACAGAATCATTGGGAAAAACAGCCACAGGCCAGGCACACTGCGCAGCAGTGCCCAGCTGGGCACCAACATTCCTTGCCATACCACCAGCATACCTCTTCCTAAGGGCAGGCCCCTACTGTTAGCGGCCAGAGTCAGGCATAGGTTCCCCACTGGGGGACTTGAAAGACTATGGCCACTCAGGCCAGGCCCAGGGTGTACCCAGCTTATGCTGCTGCAGTGTCGACAGCCACCCAGACATACCCAGTGACCCAGCCCCGACTCGACGGGTCGTCCAGCTCAATGCCTGCAGAGGTAATGGTCGAATCATTTCCGGATCGACTGAAGAGAACCATTGGGGTCATCTCAGCACTCCTCTGTCGCCTGCTGCCGTCGGCAGAGGACAGGGGCGCCTGTGGACAGCTCCTGTCATGGATGCTGGGCATGGTCCTACTGGACAGGAAAGACTCAATGGAACTTCAAGCCATCATCCAGGAGTCCTTCCAGTCCATGATTGAGGAGGCCCCGGAGTCGCCAACAACGGACGACGAGTCCCAGGCAGAGATGGAATCAGTGAGCCACCTCTGCGGCCCTTGAAGATCCTCCAGTGGAACATTTGCGGGCTGCAGAGGAAAATTCACTTAGTGATTGAAGCTGCAGTTCAGGATGAGGTTAATGTCTTCCTGTTTCAGGAGACACTCGCCGATTCGTCACGTCAAATGCAGCCATGTATTCCGGGATTCTCGCCCTACCTTCAGCTCCTGGAAGGGACTGGCAGGGGCATGGCAATCTACATCAGGACCACTAACCCTCATTCAATCTCCAATGACCCCATCAACTGTGGGGAGGGCGTAGAGGTTTAGGCTGTCACCCTACACCAGGCAGATGGACCTCTCGTGGTTTACAATATTTACAGAAGCTCTCGGTACACCCTTGACATTTCAGAGGTGGCAGCACTCGCCCCACGGTAGGGTCTTGTTGTGGCTGGGGATATCAATGCCCACCACCCAATACTTTCTTCTGTCTCTTTTACCAACGCTTCTGGGAGGCACCTTGCGGCTGTGCTGGAGGAGGTCCCTGAGATCGCCCTCCTCAATAATGGTGAGCCAACCCATCACTATGGTGGCCGCTTGGACGTCACACCCATCTCTAGGCGGTTTCTCTCGAGTGCGAGATGGGAGGTCCACCCCCGTCTCACCAGTGATCACTTTGCAGTGGTCACCGTGCTGATGGTCCAGCGGTGCCCGCTCCCCATACCTGCCCCCAGATGGAATCTAAAAAAGGCCGACTGGCAGTGCTTCCAGGAGGTCATTGAGCGCTGGTGGGCAGAGTCTCCTCTTCCGGAAGACCCAGATGAGGCGGCTCAAAGCTTCAGGTGGCCTTCATATGTGCAGCTGATGCAGCCATACCTAAGATTAGAGGCAGAGGGTCATATAAACATGACTGGTGGTTTTACAATGAGGACATCAGGGAACAGAACTACCGCATCAATGTTGTATGCAAGATGCAGAGGCGTAATCCCATGGTTGAGTCCATGCGTCTGCTCAGGGATGTGGTGCGGCATGCACGCCATGTCTCACACAGGGTCCGGCAGGCTAAATGGTTCGAGTGGTGTGCCTCCTTCAGCTACTCCTCCACTTTATCTGAGATTTGGACCAAGTTACGATTGGCCACTGGGCAGCGTCGCAGTGTGGCTCGGTTGCACCCAGACCCCGCAACAGAGGCAGAATGTCTGGTGGACCTTTTCACCTCCAGAGCGGCCATGGCTCAACTGCCTCAGGATCTCCAGGACCTCCAAGCCACCCTCCTTCCTAGAAGGATGATGGTGATCCAAGCGGCATGCCAAGCTAAGGAGGTCACGGATGAAGACTTCACCGACCAGGAGCTCCAGGCAGCCTTCACATCTCATCGGGACACTGCACCGGGGCATGATGGTATCACCTATGGCATGATCACTCGGTCTGGCCATTCTGGACATTCAGCTGTCCTGGGGGTCGTCAACCGGACTTTGCGAGCTGGCAAACTCCCTGTCATATGGAAGGAGGCTGACTTCATACCGATTCCTAAGCCTGGGGATCCTGGCAGTGTGAGACCCATCTCCCTCACCAGTTGCATCTCGAAGGTGTCTGAAAGGATGGTGTTGGAGCACCTGAGGTGGAAGCTTGGCCCTCCTCATAAACACCTCTATAGCTTCACCAGAGGAGTGGGCACTTTCGAAAGCCTTACCACTCTGCTGACCGGCATTGGGTCTGACGCCCAAGCCCACATTGTTGTCATTCTTGACCTCGAGAAAGTTTTTGAGCTAGTCAGTGCACCTGCCATCCTCTCACTCCTGGCCCGCAGGGGGGTTAAAGGCAGGCTGCTTTCATGGCTTCGTTCCTATCTCCAGGACAGACGGGCCCGGGTACGCTTCCAGGGGCATTGCTCTTCTCTCAAGACCCTGGACAACGGCACTCCACAGGGCGGGGTGCTTAGTCCCACCCTGTTCAATGTACTGATGCATCAGCTGGTGTGCCTGCCTTTCTCCAGAGGCACTATCCTCCTCAACTATGCCGATGACCTGACACTTGTCGTACCTAGGAAGCGCCGGCTTTTGCAGCGTTCCCAGAAGTACCTCATTCTGCTGGCTTCCACTTGCCGTCACTTGGGGCTCAAGATATCTGTGGAAAAATCCAAACCCATGATCCTTCGCACCAGGGTGCCCAGTCAGAGGCTGCGGGTCCTGGGCATCGACCTGGAGTGGGTTCACAGTTATAGGTACCTTGGCATCTACATTGACAGGCACCTCACCTTCCAGAAACATGTGCACCACATTAAAGAGAGGGCTCTGCAGAGGGTCAGAGCATTGAGTGCCATGGCCAACCCTAGGGTTGGGGCCAGCCTCGAGGTCATGAGGTTGTTCTACATCCAGGCAATACGTTCCCTCATTGACTATGGGGCACTTGCTCTGGTTCACGCCAGACCCACAAACATCAAATCCCTCTCTGTCATCCAGAACACAGCTGTACGGGCCATGCTTGGGGCTCATGGTGGGCTACAGCCTCTTGAAGACATGATCCAACTGGTAGCTGCAAAGAGGATCGCAAAATATCTCCGACTCCCAGGGACTGACAAACTGATGAGAGATTTACGGGTCTGCCAGGGACAGGTCATTCCACTGCATCCCGGCCGCCGATGGATGTGGTCGGCAGCAGATGCCACATGGAAGCTCTTGCTCATGACATTGCTCCACGCCGGAGGCTGCGACAGACTGGCAGCGAACTACACGGTGCCACCCCCTTGGGCACCAGAGCTGTTTGCGGTGCACTGTACTACCCTACCGGACAGCAACAGGCATTGCACCCAGGACATTCTGCACCGATTTGCCTCGGCTAGCATTGTGGGTGTGGAAGGCCCAGGGTGTGTGCTGTATTACACCGATGGCTCCAGAGACCCAGTGGCAGGCCGCACAGCTGCTGGGATGTTCCACAGCAATCTGACAACAGGTTGGCGCCTCCCAGACCATTGCTCCATCCTCCAGGCTGAACTCTTTGCCATCCAACAAGCTCTGCAGCATGCTCTTCCAGACCATCAGCATCCCCCCATCATCCACGTTGATTCCAAGGCAGCGATTCAAGTGCTTATGTACAGAGAGCCAAAGGACAACATACACTTAATCACATCCATCCAGGGTGACCTGCAGACTCTCATGGCCAAGGGTCACATGGCTACCATCAACTGGATCCCTGGCAATGATGCTGCAGGTGAGGCTGCTAGGACTGCAACCCTCGAGGCACAGCCACGTGCTGCAATCTCCATCAGCCTCAGACAGATTGCACTGTGGGCTGCCGGTGTGGCCAGGCGCCCATTCCCTGACCCTAGGGATTCACGCAGCCTCTGTTGGTATGTCAGGGCGACCTCCCTCCTAGTATTCGGACACAGTCCAGAGAACTCAGGGTTCACATCCACCGCCTACGCTTAGGATATCCCACCACTGCACGGATTGTTGAATGGGCTTGAGAGGAGCTCTATGCCCATTGTGGCCGAATGGTTCCGAAGCCCTTGGTGCACTACCTGTTAGACTGCCCAACTACGATGCCCCTTCACCGTAGACACTTCTCAATGACCCCAGTGGGGCAGGCCCGAGAGGATGAGGCAGCACATCTTGTGTACTTAGCTGTCAGGGACTTGGAAACCTTACTTCCAGTCATTGCACATCATCCACCCCTCCCCCCCGCTGAAGTTGCTGCGAGGGCCTGCTTTGTGCCTCCATTGCACTGCACACCAGCCGCTGTTAGTGCACACTAACGTTTGGTACATCATCTGGCCATAGGGCCGGTGGCTGAAGACCTGCCACGCAGGTGCAAGTACAGATAAACGACACTTCCCTACCCGGGGAGCGAATGCTGGGTCACCAAAATGGAAGAGACCCTATACCTTACCGAATAGAATAGAATAGAATAGAATACATCATACATAACAGAACTAAAACTTTTTTTTTATATATTTTATTTAAAACTTCACATACAAATATGTATATGTACATATATCAATATGTAACATTGACACTGGTGATGAGCAATAAACATTCACTACATAATCTACTGAATAAGCACATACATAAGGACATTAAAATAAACTTAACACAACCTACAGACTGCTTCTACGTACGTTGTTTCACAAGTACACAAGTACACAAGTACACAAGAGTTCATAGATATAATGGAACCTACTCATTATTGCTTACACTCCCCTCCCCCACCACCAGTGAATACATTCTACATTCCCTTGTTCACTTAAAATTCAAAAATGACTTGAACAAGGACAACATCAATAACACAATATATAAACACATAACAATCCAGGCAACATCTGACACTATACTATATACAAGTTTTTAAAACATATCACAATTCAAGAAGGAATAAAGGTATAATAATAAAGGCCACAGAATGGCTATAACAAAACTCCTAAATTACAACCTCAACACAATAATAATGCACCAAGCTTAATAACAATCACCCAAAATACAACTCACAACAAATTACACAAGACCTTCAATATGCATTATTAAGAAACCTGTGTTGCAACACAGGTGACCCATCATCCCTTCCCCCACTCACACAACACAGGTGACCCATCATCCCTCCCCCCACTCACACAACACAGGTGACCCATCATCCCTCCCCCCACTCACACAACACAGGTGACCCATCATCCCTCCCCCCACTCACACAACACAGGTGACCCATCATCCCTCCCCCCACTCACACAACACAGGTGACCCATCATCCCTCCCCCCACTCACACAACACAGGTGACCCATCATCCCTCCCCCCACTCACACAACACAGGTGACCCATCATCCCTCCCCCCACTCACACAACACAGGTGACCCATCATCCCTTCCCCCACTCACACAACACAGGTGACCCATCATCCCTCCCCCCCATTCACACAACACAGGTGACCCATCATCCCTCCCCCCACCCCATCATCTCTCCCCCCACTCACACAACACAGGTGATCCATCATCCCTCCCCCCACTCACACAACACAGGTGACTTATCATCCCTTCCCCCACTCACACTACACAGGTGACCCATCATCCCTTCCCCCACTCACACAACACAGGTGACCCATCATCCCTCCCCCCACTCACACAACACAGGTGACCCATCATCCCTCCCCCACTCACACAACACAGGTGACCCATCATCCCTTCCCCCACTCACACAACACAGGAGACCCATCATCCCTCCCCCCACTCACACAACACAGGTGACCCATCATCCCTACCCCCACTCACACAACACAGGTGACCCATCATCCCTTCCCCCACTCACACAACACAGGTGACCCATCATCCCTCCCCCCACTCACACAACACAAGTGACCCACCATCCCTTCCCCCACTCACACAACACAGGAGACCCATCATCCCTCCCCCACTCACACAACACAGCTGACCCATCATCCCTCCACCCACTCACACAACACAGGTGACCCGTCATCCCTTCCCCCACTCACACAACACAGGTGACCCATCATACCTCCCCCCACTCACACAACACAGGTGACCCATCATCCCTTCCCCCACTCACACAACACAGGTGACCCATCATCCCTCCCCCCACTCACACAAGACAGGTGACCCATCATCCCTCCACCCACTCACACAACACAGGTGACCCATCATCCCTTCCCCCACTCACACAACACAGGTGATCCATCATCCCTCCCCCACTCACACAACACAGGTGACCCATCATCCCTCCCCCACTCACACAACACAGGTGACCCATCATCCCTCCCCCCACTCACACAACACAGGTGACCCATCATCCCTTCCCCCACTCACACAACACAGGTGACCCATCATCCCTTCCCCCACTCACACAAGACATGTGACCCATCATCCCTCCCCCACTCACACAACACAGGTGACCCATCATCCCTCCCCCCACTCACACAACACAGGTGACCCATCATCCCTTCCCCCACTCACACAACACAGGTGACCCATCATCCCTTCCCCCACTCACACAACACAGGTGACCCATCATCCCTCCACCACTCACACAACACAGGTGACCCATCATCCCTCCCCCACTCACACAACACAGGTGACCCATCATCCTTCCCCCCACTCACACAACACAGGTGACCCATCATCCATTCCCCCACTCACACAACACAGGTGACCCATCATCCCTTCCCCCACTCACACAACACAGGTGACCCATCATCCCTCCCAACACTCACACAACACAGGTGACCCATCATCCCTCCCCCTACTCACACAACACAGGTGACCCATCATCCCTCCCCCCACTCACACAACACAGGTGACCCATCATCCCTTCCCCCACTCACACAACACAGGTGACCCATCATCCCTTCCCCCACTCACACAACACAGGTGACCCATCATCCCTCCCCCCACTCACACAACACAGGTGACCCATCATCCCTCCCCCCACTCACACAACACAGGTGACCCATCATCCCTCCCCCACTCACACAACACAGGTGACCCATCATCCCTCCCCCCACTCACACAACACAGGTGACCCATCATCCTTTCCCCCACTCACACAACACAGGTGACCCATCATCCCTTCCCCCACTCACACAACACAGGTGACCCATCATCCCTCCCCCCCTCACACAACACAGGTGACCCATCATCCCTCACCCACTCACACAACACAGGTGTCCCATCATCCCTCCCCCCACTCACACAACACAGGTGACCCATCATCCCTTTCCCCACTCACACAACACAGGTGACCCATCATCCCTTCCCCCACTCACACAACACAGGTGACCCATCATCCCTCCCCCCACACACAACACAAGTGACCCATCATCCCTTCCCCTACTCACACAACACAGGTGACCCATCATCCCTCCCCCCACTCACACAACACAGGTGACCCATCATCCCTTCCCCCACTCACGCAACACAGGAGACCCATCATCCCTCCCCCCACTCACACAACACAGGTGACCCATCATCCCTCCCCCCACTCATACAACACAGGTTACCCATCATCCCTCCCCCACTCACACAACACAGGTTACCCATCATCCCTCCCCCCACTCACACAACACAGGTGACCCATCATCCCTCCCCCTACTCACACAACACAGGTGACCCATCATCCCTTCCCCCACTCACATAGCACAGGTGACCCATCATCCCTCCCCCCACTCACACAACACAGGTGACCCATCATCCCTTCCCCCACTCACACAACACAGGTGACCCATCATCCCTCCCCCCACACACAACACAAGTGACCCATCATCCCTTCCCCTACTCACACAACACAGGTGACCCATCATCCCTCCCCCCACTCACACAACACAGGTGACCCATCATCCCTTCCCCCACTCACGCAACACAGGAGACCCATCATCCCTCCCCCCACTCACACAACACAGGTGACCCATCATCCCTCCCCCCACTCATACAACACAGGTGACCCATCATCCCTCCCCCACTCACACAACACAGGTTACCCATCATCCCTCCCCCCACTCACACAACACAGGTGACCCATCATCCCTCCCCCTACTCACACAACACAGGTGACCCATCATCCCTTCCCCCACTCACATAGCACAGGTGACCCATCATCCCTCCCCCCACTCACACAACACAGGTGACCCATCATCCCTTCCCCCACTCACACAACACAGGTGACCCATCATCCCTCCCCCCACTCACACAACACAGGTGACCCATCATCCCTCCCCCACTCACACAACACAGGTGACCCATTATCCCTCCCCCCACTCACACAACACAGGTGACCCATCATCCCTTCCCCCACTCACACAACACAGGTGACCCATCATCCCTTCCCCCACTCACACAACACAGGTGACCCATCATCCCTCCCCCACTCACACAACACAGGTGACCCATCATCCCTCCCCCCACTCACACAACACAGGTGACCCATCATCCCTTCCCCCACTCACACAACACAGGTGACCCATCATCCTTTCCCCCACTCAGACAACACAGGTGACCCCTCATCCCTCCCCCCACTCACACAACACAGGTAACCCATCATCCCTCCCCCCACTCACACAACACAGGTGACCCATCATCCCTCCCCCCACTCACAAAACACAGGTGTCCCATCATCCCTTCCCCCACTCACACAACACAGGTTACCCATCATCCCTCCCCCCACTCACACAACACAGGTGACCCATCATCCCTCCCCCACTCACACAACACAGGTGACCCATCATCCCTCCCCCCACTCACACAACACAGGTGACCCATCATCCCTTCCCCCACTCACACAACACAGGTGACCCATCATCCCTTCCCCCACTCACACAACACAGGTGACCCATCATCCCTCCCCCCACTCACACAACACAGGTGACCCATCATCCCTCCCCCACTCACACAACACAGGTGACCCATCATCCCTCCCCCCACTCACACAACACAGGTGACCCATCATCCCTCCCCCCACACACACACACACATCATCCCTCCCCCCACTCACACAACACAGGTGACCCATCATCCCTTCCCCCACTCACTCATCATCACACACAACACAAGTGACCCATCGTCCCTTCCCCTACTCACACAACACAGGTGACCCATCATCCCTCCCCCCACTCACACAACACACCATCCCTTCCCCCACTCACGCAACACAGGAGACCCATCATCCCTCCCCCCACCACACAACACAGGTGACCCATCATCCCTCCCCCCACTCACACAACACAGACCCATCATCCCTTCCCCTACTCACACAACACAGGTGACCCATCATCCCTCCCCCCACACACAACACAAGTGACCCATCTTCCCTTCCCCCACTCACGCAACACAGGAGACCCATCATACCTCCCCCCACTCACACAACACAGGTGACCCATCATCCCTCCCCCCACTCATACAACACAGGTGACCCATCATCCCTCCCCCACTCACACAACACAGGTTACCAATCATCCCTCCCCCCACTCACTCAACACAGGTGACCCATCATCCCTCCCCCTACTCACACAACACAGGTGACCCATCATCCCTTCCCCCACTCACATAGCACAGGTGACCCATCATCCCTCCCCCCACTCACACAACACAGGTGACCCATCATCCCTTCCCCCACTCACACAACACAGGTGACCCATCATCCCTCCCCCCACACACAACACAAGTGACCCATCACTCACACAACACAGGTGACCCATCATCCCTCCCCCCACTCACACAACACAGGTGACCCATCATCCCTTCCCCCACACGCAACACAGGTCATCCCTCCCCCCACTCACACAACACAGGTGACCCATCATCCCTCCCCCCACTCATACAACACAGGTGACCCATCATCCCTCCCCCACTCACACAACACAGGTGGTGACCCATCATCCCTCCCCCTTCACACAACACAGGTGACCCATCATCCCTTCCCCCACTCACATAACACAGGTGACCCATCATCCCTCCCCCCACTCACACAACACAGGTGACCCATCATCCCTTCCCCCACTCACACAACACAGGTGACCCATCATCCCTCCCCCCACTCACACAACACAGGTGACCCATCATCCCTCCCCCCTCACACAACACAACACAGGTCACACACACAGGTGACCCATCATCCCTCCCCCACTCACACAACACAGGTTACCCATCATCCCTCCCCCCACTCACACAACACAGGTGACCCATCATCCCTCCCCCTACTCACACAACACAGGTGACCCATCATCCCTTCCCCCACTCACATAGCACAGGTGACCCATCATCCCTCCCCCCACTCACACAACACAGGTGACCCATCATCCCTTCCCCCACTCACACAACACAGGTGACCCATCATCCCTCCCCCCACTCACACAACACAGGTGACCCATCATCCCTCCCCCACTCACACAACACAGGTGACCCATTATCCCTCCCCCCACTCACACAACACAGGTGACCCATCATCCCTTCCCCCACTCACACAACACAGGTGACCCATCATCCCTTCCCCCACTCACACAACACAGGTGACCCATCATCCCTCCCCCACTCACACAACACAGGTGACCCATCATCCCTCCCCCCACTCACACAACACAGGTGACCCATCATCCCTTCCCCCACTCACACAACACAGGTGACCCATCATCCTTTCCCCCACTCAGACAACACAGGTGACCCCTCATCCCTCCCCCCACTCACACAACACAGGTAACCCATCATCCCTCCCCCCACTCACACAACACAGGTGACCCATCATCCCTCCCCCCACTCACACAACACAGGTGTCCCATCATCCGTTCCCCCACTCACACAACACAGGTTACCCATCATCCCTCCCCCCACTCACACAACACAGGTGACCCATCATCCCTCCCCCACTCACACAACACAGGTGACCCATCATCCCTCCCCCCACTCACACAACACAGGTGACCCATCATCCCTTCCCCCACTCACACAACACAGGTGACCCATCATCCCTTCCCCCACTCACACAACACAGGTGACCCATCATCCCTCCCCCCACTCACACAACACAGGTGACCCATCATCCCTCCCCCACTCACACAACACAGGTGACCCATCATCCCTCCCCCCACTCACACAACACAGGTGACACATAATCCCTTCCCCCACTCACACAACACATGTGACCTATCATCCCTTCCCCCACTCACACAACACAGGTGACCCATCATCCCTCCCCCCTCTCACACAACACAGGTGACCCATCATCCCTCCCCCCACTCACACAACACAGGTGACCCATCATCCCTTCCCCCACTCACACAACACAGGTGACCCATCATCCCTTCCCCCACTCACACAACACAGGTGACCCATCATCCCTTCCCCCACTCACACAACACAGGTGACCCATCTTCCCTCCCCCACTCACACAACACAGGTGACCCATCATCCCTTCCCCCACTCACACAACACAGGTGACCCATCATCCCTGCCCCCACTCACACAACACAGGAGACCCATCATCCCTCCCCCCACTCACACAACACAGGTGACCCATCATCCCTCCCCCACTTACACAACACAGGTGACCCATCATCCCTTCCCCCACTCACACAACACAGGTGACACATAATCCCTTCCCCCACTCACACAACACATGTGACCTATCATCCCTTCCCCCACTCACACAACACAGGTGACCCATCATCCCTCCCCCCTCTCACACAACACAGGTGACCCATCATCCCTCCCCCCACTCACACAACACAGGTGACCCATCATCCCTTCCCCCACTCACACAACACAGGTGACCCATCATCCCTTCCCCCCACTCACACAACACAGGTGACCCATCATCCCTTCCCCCACTCACACAACACAGGTGACCCATCATCCCTCCCCCACTCACACAACACAGGTGACCCATCATCCCTTCCCCCACTCACACAACACAGGTGACCCATCATCCCTGCCCCCACTCACACAACACAGGAGACCCATCATCCCTCCCCCCACTCACACAACACAGGTGACCCATCATCCCTCCCCCCACTCACACAACACAGTTGACCCATCATCTCTCCCCCCACTCACACAACACAGGTGACCCATCATCCCTCCCCCCACTCACACAACACAGGTGACCCATCATCCCTCCCACCACTCACACAACACAGGTGACCCATCATCATTCCCCCCACTCACACAACACAGGTGACCCATCATCCCTCCCCCCACTCACACAACACAGGTGACCAATCATCCCTCCTCCACTCACAGAATACAGGTGACCCATCATCCCTCCCCCACTCACACAACACAGGTGACCCATCATCCCTCCCCCCACTCACAGAATACAGGTGACCCATCATCCCTCCCCTCACTCACACAACACAGGTGACCCATCATCCCTTCCCCCACTCACACAACACAGGTGACCCATCATCCCTCCCCCCACTCACACAACACAGGTGACCCATCATCCCTTCCCCCACTCACACAACACAGGTGACCCATCATCCCTCCCCCCACTCACACAACACAGGTGACCCATCATCCCTTCCCCCACTCACAGAATTCAGGTGACCTATCATCCCTCCCCCACTCACACAACACAGGTGACCCATCATCCCTCCCCTCACTCACACAACACAGGTGACCCATCATCCCTCCCCCCACTCACAGAATACAGGTGACCCATCATCCCTCCCCCCACTCACACAACACAGGTGACCCATCATCCCTCCCCCACTCACACAACACAGGTGACCCATCATCCCTCCCCCCACTCACACAATACAGGTGACCCATCATCCCTCCCCCCACTCACACAACACAGGTGACCCATCATCCCTCCCCCCACTCACACAACACAGGTGACCCAGCATCCCGCCCCCCCCACTCACACAACACAGGTGACCCATCATCCCTCCCCCCACTCACACAATACAGGTGACCCATCATCCCTCCCCCCCACACACACACACTGAAAACTAACCCCATCACCAATCTGAATAATCATGACATTAATTATCCTCAATTTAGGAATATCATGACACATGTCACTTGAGGAAAGATTATTTACAACCATGGATGATACAGGACTACCAAAATCACAATACCTTTAATAAGACTAACACAATGTGATATTACATATCAAAACACATGTAACAATTACCAATAAAGTTGGTATTATCATTAATGACTTAAAGTTAATATACATTAATTGCCCGCCCTCACCCCGAAATAATATGGCCGTTATCACCAACTTGTTGGAGTACATCCTAACTTGCCATATATGAATAAACATAAGTGGTAATTATAAAAGTATTGGTGAAACAGTAACACCAAAGACACAGTACATTTAATAACAAATATAAACATAAGGGAAACATGACCAAGTCTTACACATTGACACTTACGCAGGCGCAGACAGCCACAACTGTGTATGTGCCATTCCACATTTCATTCGCACAGGTTCATACACATTCGCACGTTACGTTATTCCAACTCTCTCGCCACACTAAAATAGCACACATTCTTTGCAACTGTCCAACCTCAAGGAGGAGACCCCATTTCTACCCTTGACATCCCAACCTACAGTAGCATTTACCATCCCTACCTTGCCCCTCCCACCTGATTTACAAATCTAATAAAACCCCTAACATAAGATCTCTATATCCCTCTGAAAAAGCCAGCTCCCACCTTCTTCCATAAATTTCCCTGTTACGACACAACGTTTTATAAAACGGAACGTCTAAAATGTGCGTCTTCACCTCACTAACCCCTTTATCCCTCATTCCCCCACCACTTGTATATATAATCTACCATAATGTACCCCACAGCACTAATGATACTCTCATCCAATCCCCCGATATCAAGACTTTAAGCTCTCAGAACAGAAATCCCTTTACCCCCAATCTTACAGAGTACCCTACTCAACCAACCCCTGACGATACCCATCCCCTCACAAAAATATACAACATGAAACGCCAACTCCTCACCTTCACATATTCCACACACACACACCCCTCAACCACACGTCTATCCCTCAGAACCATACCCGACGGCAAAATCCCGAGCAGAAAACGATACTTTATGTCACGTGCTCATGGTTGTAACCTCATCCTACTTAACCTATTCCATATACTTCCCTATGTATACATGGGGAAAATTCCCTCTACAGGCGCCATAACCCTCCCCACCAACAATCAACACATCGCACCTATTTTGACCTTCCCTGGATCTCGAGCCCACGCCACAGCCCTCAAAACAGTTTCACATTCATTTCAATCTTTCATGGATCCTGACCAGACCCCCCCACCCACATTTTCCTTCACCACCTCCCTTTTAATAAAGACACATTTGACCCTCCTCTTTAAGTCCAGCAAACCCAACCCCCCTGCCGCGATACAAAGCATCTACCCATCCCACTATTTCTTCCCCAAACCCCTGTCCCCTAAGGATGGCTCTCAATGCTTCTTGTTCCACTCTGTCATATGCTCCCTGCCAGTCTAAAGCCACCAAGCCCTCCTCCCCCCCTTTTGCTTCCACGAAATCCCTTAGGAACCCATGTCCCTCCACCATAGACCTCCCTGGCAACCCAAACTGAGTTCTCGATAATACTCTATCCACAATGCATTTAAACTGATTCCCAAAAAATTTGGCAAACAGCTTATAATCTGTTCATAACAAGGATATTGCCAGGTAGTCCCTAAGTGTATGTTGCCCCTTACCCTTCGGTACCAATACTACTACAGCCGATGCCAGCTTCTCTCCCAACTCTCCCCTCTCCTTCAATAAATTTAATAACCTAACCAAAAAACCTCTCATTAGCTCCCAATGCTGTAGATAAAACTCTGCCAGGAGTCCATCGATTCCCGGAGCTTTGGCCTTACACATTTCACTTAAAGCCTTCCATGCTTGTCCCTCAGTTATTTCCCTTCCCAATGCTTCCCTATCACTGTTTCCCAACTGACATATCACATTCTCACACACCTGTTTTAAAACCCCAGCTCCTACCCTATCCCTTTGCCAATACTTTCCATACCACATGTCTGCAAACACCCCCATTCCATCTATTGGGCATATAACCTGACCCACCCTTTACCCACCTACCGACTCATGAACCTCCAACCATGGAATAGCTGTTGCCTGCTGTCGTTGATTTTGCCTACGCAATACACATAACAAAGGCCTATCCTATGCCCCATAACACCTCTTCCACGCCTGCCATTACCCTCACCGCTTGGAACCTCTCATCTTGTAGCTCCCGCAGCCTCCCCTTAAGTGCCAGTATGTCACCCATAGGATAAATACCAGCCACTGCCCCCCTCGCATAACAACCCCTTAACCTGTCCTCCAAAGAGTTGGCCAGCCCATATTTTAAGGAATTAATTCGTTTCCCTTCTCTCACATAATATTGCCTAATTCATTCTTTAGCCACACCATCCCACCATGTTACCACATCCTCCACTCCATGTACCTTCACACTTAAACCCTCCCATAATGTTGTAAATCCCTCCAACCCCTCCTCATCTCCTAACACACTCATATTTAACTTCCAATAACCCCTAGAGATAACCACTAGTGACTCTCATCCCACCTCTGCCACGACCCCCCTATGGTCCGAATAAGCTACCTCTATTGTGCGGAAAAACTTTATCAAGACCCATTGAGAAATGTACAACCTATCTAACCTAGCTGCATCACCCCTCCTTGCGAAAGTGTGGTCTACCTCCCACACTCCCCCTCCAACTGCATCCCTCAACTGAATATCCCTCAAGAGGTCTCGTAAGGCCACCAACATGTGCCCCATCCCTTTTGGCTCCACATCAGCCCTCCTGATAACACAATTCCAGTCCCCACCAACGATGGCCACCGCAGGTAAACCAAGTAAGAAGAAAACTAGGTCATCATATGCAAATTCCTGCTTTACTTTCACATCGTTCTCAGCTGGCGCACACACACTTACAAAGGTTACCCTCTGCCCCATCCACCACCCATCCACAGGCAACACCCTCCCCCCCTCCCCCCTCACTTCGTATCAACACAAACGGGCTCGCCTCACTGATCAATATACCCACACCACCTTTCAGACGTGCAGATGGCAGTCATGACCTGAAACCCCACCACCTCCACCTCTCTTCCCTACCTGAAATTGTGTTCTTGCAGGAACACTACTTCCACCCTATATTTACACAGAAACATTGGAAACCATTCCCTCTTCACACTATTACACAGTCCATTTACATTCAGTCATACATTCGCGCGATTTCCCCCCAAAAATCGAAAATTATGGAAATTGAGTTATTCATACAGAAAAATATCTTAACTCTTTGGCAACACAATGGTACCAGAATAAATAAGTAAGTAAGTAAGTAAGTAAGTAAGTTTATTCAGGTATACACAAATACAGTTACATAGAATTGTCATACATAGCAGCATATGTGTAGAGAACCTAGGATAACCCAAAAAAGTCAGACGCAGTGACTTATTTCCATTGGGGTCCTTTTAACTTATTATTATAATATGAAGGTTGTAATATTTTCTTATTGTTCTACAATGAAGATAACATCTTATTATCATACTAAAAAGACTATCTACTACACGAGGGTCATTAAGACTATCTACAATACGAGGGTCATTACTAGGAATATGGTAAAATTTACACGTATGTTAGCTAAAAAATAGAAAATCATTCCCCTCCCTTTCTGTAGCTACATTCATCAGACACCTTTTGGCACTCTTCTTGAACTGGTTCATGCTATGACTGGCTTTGACATATGCGGGCAGTCTGTTCCATTCCTTTATTGCTGTACAATAAAAGGTGTTTGAAGCCTGTCCAATGACTGTGGGTACTACAAAGTTGTGCTCTCTCCCCCTTGTACTATGATTGCTTTGGTTCCCAACCTTGACAAAATTGACAGCAAGATATTCTGGACATTGTTTGTGAGCAATTTTATAAACATGATTTAGCTTCAGTTGTTTTACTCTGTCTTCAACATTCAGCATATCCAACTGCTGTAATTCATCCTGGCCTACATGTTCTCTTGGTCCCAGCCCCAGGATGAATCTTACGATTTTGTTCTGGGTGATTTGCAGTCTATCTTTCAGTTTTTTTGTCAAGGCAGAGTACCAAGAAGAGCAAGCGTAATCCATATGGCATTGTATAAGGGCTAGACATAGGGTCCTGCGAGCCTCAGTAGGTAGACACTGTGCTTGTCTATACAGGAACTTCAGTCTGGCATTCGCTTTCTGCAAGAAATTATAGTCATTTATATCAGGTATGGTGACGGCGATGTGGGTAGCGAGTCTTCTCACAGCCCATATATTTTTTGGAATATTTTCCTTGTTTTTTGTAGCTTTTTCTTGTATTATTCTTTCTAATATAATAACTGACTATTTGGCATCATAAAACAGAAGGTGGAGCTTATCTGTAGAGTGCCAGATAATCAGGCACCATCTGGGAACGCTCGGCAGCACTCCCCCTCCAGAGAGTGCCAGGAGAAATCACTTCATTATTACGCTTATATCAGCTTATATATCAACTCTACGGTTTATCTATCATAATTGATCTAATATGATATAATAAACACTATAAATAACATACAAACATGTTATATTCTCTAGACTGAATAAAATAAACCATAATATGGCCAGAATCCACCTGTAATATTCGATATAAAATTGTTATCCCTCAATTTCTTGTACTATGACTTTGTCATCAATGATAGAAAACGGTGTGTTGAAGAGGATAACTGCACTAGAACATCAGTTTACTAAGAAATACTCCCAAACAAACGAGATTTTCGCGATTTTTTTTTTTCGAGACGGTGGGCCAGCCGGCGCTCCCGGCCAATATCTCGGAAGTAACTTATTCACTTATTTCGCTTTTTTCCGCCTTTATTACTTAATTAAATGGAATAATATTCACAGAAACTGTATTATTATTATTATTAAATATTAGAATAATAATTTGTCTATTTTCTGAAGCTATAATTTTGGAAATATTCCAAATATACTTTGGGAGTTATGTGGGAGTAAAAGGCAGATTTTTTTGCAACATTCCAAGTACATTAAACTTTATTTTTTTGTGAAATAAAGATAAGACATTTAGAGGACATTATACCTTTAGAAATTCGTACTTTTTTTTTTTTAATATTTTATTTAAAACCTTTACAGGTTAATATAAAATAAAAATATATAAAATAAGTACAGTAGGATCGTCAGTCCTACACAACAACACTGACAAAATATGACAGTTTTCTGGACACTATACATGCTGCTCAAACAACCTTTATCCCATATAAAGAAATTTGTTTTTTTTATTTTTTATTTAAAATATACAGTATAGATGCATATCACACATTGACGTAATCACAATACATGAAACATTTATAAGAAAACATCCTTATAACTAACGGATGACAACCTACACCTGAACATATAAAATAAAATTGCCACTAGCCAAAACTGACATTTGTATTCATATCTTGTATGAAACTTATTATTATTATTATTATTAAAGATTAGCCGGTATTCTCCCGGCCCGGGCCTTTTCCAAGTGGTGGCCCGGCCTTGGCTCCCTCTTTAGGGACTGTCTGAGACCTAAGTCTCCCATGGGAGGAGGCACAAGTACCTCCTCATCTTTGGGACTAACTGTCCCCAGGCCTAGCCACAAGCTAGGCCTCTCTGGTCTGCCATCCCCGCCCCAGGGGGGCAAATGGGAATGACAGTCTTATGAGCTAAAGGCTCGGGCTCAGGCGCCTACCCTACCCTAGAAGGGTTAGGCCTGGTGTCGATGTGTATGAAACTGTATATACAAAAGTTTTTATATATAAACTATTGCTTTGGCCTCTTACTGTACATTGTAATATTAGTATGGAAAATTTTCTAGGCTGCTTATCTGTATGTACCTCAACATTATATACATACAAGTAATCTCATTGGGAGACAACCATATGGTTTACCGTAGTCACCCCGTGTAGACATGTGAGAAAACTTAACCACCTCTGGTCACTACAGGTGGTCCCTTCGACCTCACAATCTTATCCATATCTATCCGAGACCAGTATGGATTGGATAACACCCACAAGTACGGTGCTACTAATTAATTGTGGACTGTATATATTATATTAGTTTAGCTGAATGAAGGGGGCGGGGTAGGATACACATGGATACATCCATCAAGGAAAAACATTTGTACATAATCCCACCACTTACCAGATGTTCTCTGGTGGTCACTTGAAGTAGCTGGATCACTCATAACCTATCCAATTACAACACAACCCAACTGGCCAGCATGAGTCTGTTATAACTAGAAGGGTTACTTAACTGTGGGTGATTGATACTCCGTATTTCCTCCATTCACCATCTCATTTCGAAGTCCTGCTACACTGACACGGTTCTTATTCCAGCAGGACGAGGTATCCGTTGGTTTGTCCCGCTTTAAAGGTCGTGACTCAAGGAGCTTCACTTTCCTCGGCTCGGGAACAACCAGGTCTAACGTGTTCACTCGGAGCAAAACGACTTATTTCACTTCACGCATTATCTTAACTCAATGTTATTATCACTAATTACATTACTATTCACAAGACGATTTAACCTCTCATAATTATTATACACATTAGAGATCACTCCATTAAGATCTGAGACCGATGAGTGATGATCAAACCAAGGGTAATTTTTCCCAGGACACAGTCCATAGTGACGCGCCAGTCACCCGGTCCTACCCTTATTCCCTCATTTTTCCACTTTATTACCGTGGTCCCGTAAATCACGTTCCCTCACTCTCCACCAGGAACAGTTACGACATTTCCTATTATGAAATGAGGCCTATATTAATCTTTAGGCCGCCGTGAATGCCAATTTCGTGGTTCCATGCTTTCCAGCCTCCTCACCACATTCAAAACAAACCCGCCACCTCTCCCCCGCACATCCGCGCATGCGCAAAGGGAACTCTTGGTTCTACTCTATTTTCAAATACATTTTTGACCCATATAGACACATTAAACACCTATTAGGCACTATAGTTTCGGAAAATCAAAAATTTTCCACACTGCGGCCGGGCGGAGGTCGTTGCTAGACGACTTACATAATGTGGAGTACAATTTTCCCATCTTCACTGGCCACCTGGCTTGGGAACTCCAACATTGATATTTACATAATCACCCATTAATTCTTTCCACCTGTTAACTCCTCAGGTAGGGCTCCATCCAAAGCACACTCAAGCCTCCATGCTTCTGGTATTAACAATTTCCCTCTTATTGTAAGGTATGACACCAAGTCTATGCTCTCGGGGCTAATTTGTTGGGCATACTGGAATTATGAGACTTTACAATAACAAGTCTCTCAGTATCCCAAGTCAGCCCCAGCACATTACTGCATATAGGCACCAACTCCATGGCCATCCATATTTATTGAACCCTCAAAATGGACTAATTAGTGTTCCATTCTCTCAGGGGCATAAGCCTATGCTCCCTGGATTAATTTATTGGGCATACTGGAATTATGAGACTTTAACAATAACAAGTCTCTCTCAGTATCCCAAGTCAGCCCCAGTACATTACTGCATATAGGCACCAACTCCATGGCCATCCATATTTATTGAACCCTCAAAATGGACTAATTAGTGTTCCATTCTCTCAGGGGCATAAGCCTATGCTCCCTGGATTAATTTATTGGGCATACTGGAATTATGAGACTTTAACAATAACAAGTCTCTCTCAGTATCCCAAGTCAGCCCCAGCACATTACTGCATATAGGCACCAACTCCATGGCCATCCATATTTATTGAACCCACAAAATGGACTAATTAGTGTTCCATTCTCTCAGGGGCATAAGCCTATGCTCCCTGGATTAATTTATTGGGCATACTGGAATTATGAGACTTTAACAATAACAAGTCTCTCTCAGTATCCCAAGTCAGCCCCAGCACATTACTGCATATAGGCACCAACTCCATGGCCATCCATATTTATTGAACCCACAAAATGGACTAATTAGTGTTCCATTCTCTCAGGGGCATAAGCCTATGCTCCCTGGATTAAGTTATTGGGCATACTGGAATTTTGAGACTTTAACAATAACAAGTCTCTCTCAGTATCCCAAGTCAGTCCCAGCACCTTACTGCATTATTTCATTAACCCCTTCACATATCCTCATTAGTTCCTCTTCAGTTGACGTCACACCCGGAAATTGTCCACATAAGATTATTTACCCAATTACTTCGCTCAGTGGACCACCTGTGTACTTAAGGTGTGCATTTATCGTCGCCTGAAGTAAGAACAATTTATTATTTAACTGTTTATTAATTATATCATTATAAGCAGTCAACAATTTTGGTGTCTTGCTCAGTTCGCAGAGCTGGGCCCTTTAACTGTCCATACGCCATCCTATAATTAGTAGATAATTCTGGACGGTCGAGCTTCCACGGAAGTCGCACCCAGTAATGTCCAGATTCACATTTAACATCCTTCAGGTATTGTTCCTGAGTAAAGGAATCATTTGGACTTTCCTCATTTATATTAATCCCTATGCTGTCCAGCTCCCACAAATTAGACTGGTTCAACATCATTCTCGATAGAAGAATACTTGTACTGGGTTGACCTTTTATGAGTAAGACACCATGACTGTATTCACTACTTCCTCTAGTCATTATTACTAGGCGGTAGTTTGCCATATATTACATGGCCCTTACCAGTGTTGAGGAGAGTGACGCCGCATGGTTTTGGATTTATGCCCTTTATCCTGAATTTTTACATCCAACGCCGGCAAGGCTACCTCAGCTAGGCCATCATTATTGCCATTAGCTGCAACCTTTACATCAGTCACTGTAGTGTCAGGGTTATTAACATTATCATTATTGTCACCATTATTATAAGAATCACATACAACCCTGCACATAACTGTATGGTGCTTTCCCTTGTTGCATTGATAGCAACTGTTCAATTTGGTATGACAATCCTTTACATTATGATTGTCTAGACATCTGATAAATCTGTCAAGTTCTTTCATTCTTTCCACTTTAATATCCCATGAATTACAGGCATTACAATTTTTAGTGAAATGAGTACCCTGGCAGAAGAGACAGTCTCTCTTTTCCTTGCCTGACCTCTTATTAACTGGGTTACCTTTACTGAGGTACTTATTCCTCTTACCTTGATGTGAGGAACCACTATTACTGATTCCTGTCACTTGATATGTGCCTATTTAACTCTTAACTATGATTATTACCACTGGGATTATTTTTCCCTTTTGCGACTTGACAGATACTTCAGAGTCATTATGTGTTATATCCTTAGAACTGTTTGGCTGACTGGTCTGCAATTGAACAATTAATTCCTGCCGACCTAGTCTGATTTCCTCCAGACCGTACTATGGAGGT
Organism: Cherax quadricarinatus; assembly: GCF_038502225.1. NCBI lineage: Eukaryota > Metazoa > Arthropoda > Malacostraca > Decapoda > Parastacidae > Cherax > Cherax quadricarinatus. Next base: position 1,772,220 of record NC_091389.1, on the reverse strand, counting down.
TTTGGCAAACCCACCCTTTGCATTAATAGGTTGACCAACTGCCTGGCTTACACCCTTTAATTTATTCAAAGCCTTACTTTTACAAGGCAGTTTTTCTTCCAATTCGTAATGTTGATTAATTAAAACATTCATTTCCATTCCATCTGCACAATTCTCTAGCAGATCTCTTTCACAGTCTTTAAACCACAATTTGTACCAATCAAATCTACTCTCTAAAGCATCTAAATATAACTTTAATTCATTAGGGTTCACGGTTCTTTGATTCACTAAATCAAATGCCTTCGTCACATGGCTTTTAATAGCCTGTAATGATGCTTTCATTACTCTAAAATTCACGGACTTGTCAGCCACATTAACTCCATTAGATCCAGTCATGGTTAGAGAATTATTAATCACTGATTATACAACTTAAGTAGGCGCCTTATAAGAGTAATTCTTGCACTTTACTCTTGTATAAATCCTAGCCACCCATGTGCTAGCAATTTATTGGGCTAATTATCATCCATCACACGATCGATTAAACTTGTGCACCCTACATCCACTTCCTTCAATCAGTCACTTAATTATTAAGTAATTAATTCAATTAATTTTTTTTCACTGATTGCATCCGGTTCACGAAGGACCAGCGGGCAGATATGGAAAATTTTCTAGGATGCTTATCTGTATGTACCTCAACATTATATACATACAAGTAATCTCATTGGGAGACAACCATATGGTTTACCGTAGTCACCCCGTGTAGACATGTGAGAAAACTTAACCACCTCTGGTCACTACAGGTGGTCCCTTCGACCTCACAATCTTATCCATATCTATCCGAGACCAGTATGGATTGGATAACACCCACAAGTACGGTGCTACTAATTAATTGTGGACTGTATATATTATATTAGTTTAGCTGAATGAAGGGGGGGGGGGTAGGATACACATGGATACATCCATCAAGGAAAAACATTTGTACATAATCCCACCACTTACCAGATGTTCTCTGGTGGTCACTTGAAGTAGCTGGATCACTCATAACCTATCCAATTACAACACAACCCAACTGGCCAGCATGAGTCTGTTATAACTAGAAGGGTTACTTAACTGTGGGTGATTGATACTCCGTATTTCCTCCATTCACCATCTCATTTCGAAGTCCTGCTACACTGACACGGTTCTTATTCCAGCAGGACGAGGTATCCGTTGGTTTGTCCCGCTTTAAAGGTCGTGACTCAAGGAGCTTCACTTTCCTCGTCTCGGGAACAACCAGGTCTAACGTGTTCACTCGGAGCAAAACGACTTATTTCACTTCACGCATTCTCTTAACTTGATGTTATTATCACTAATTACATTACTATTCACAAGACGATTTAACCTCTCATAATTATTATACACATTAGAGATCACTCCATTAAGATCTGAGACCGATGAGTGATGATCAAACCAAGGGTAATTTTTCCCAGGACACAGTCCATAGTGACGCGCCAGTCACCCGGTCCTACCCTTATTCCCTCATTTTTCCACTTTATTACCGTGGTCCCGTAAATCACGTTCCCTCACTCTCCACCAGGAACAGTTACGACACTTCCTATTATGAAATGAGGCCTATATTAATCTTTAGGCCGCCGTGAATGCCAATTTCGTGGTTCCATGCTTTCCAGCCTCCTCACCACATTCAAAACAAACCCGCCACCTCTCCCCCGCACATCCGCGCATGCGCAAAGGGAACTCTTGGTTCTACTCTATTTTCAAATACATTTTTGACCCATATAGACACATTAAACACCTATTAGGCACTATAGTTTCGGAAAATCAAAAATTTTCCACAATTAGCATTTTATGTACCTAAACATTCCATAGCTATTCATCCCCTAATTTTGTGTTTTATTTAGAGCACAGGTATACAATATACATGTAATCATACATGATTGACTGAAATCACTAAACATGAAGCTATAATAAGAAATACACCATCCTTGTAACTAAACGATTTACTACCCACACCTGAATATACGTAACAAAAAAAGCTACAAAACTTGCATGTATAAACTCTGTATATGTAACTGTAACCATACATGAAAAACTAGCATCAACAAAAACAGTACCAGGGTTGTGACCTAAATTAATATACACTTAAAATGTAACAAAACCAAACGTATATAAATTTTTACATAAAACAAAGTGACATTAAACAAGAAGTTGATACATGCCTCCTCTCACTACACACAAGGTACACAGTATGGAAAATTTTATAGGAGTGATTACTTGTACGTACCTCAACATTACATGCATATGAGTAATCTCCTTGGGAGACAACAACGATATTGTTTACCGTAGTCACGCATGTAGACATGTGAGAAAACTTAACCACCTCTGGTCACTGCAGGTGGCCCCTCGACCCTCACAATCTTATCCATATCTATCTGAGACCAGTATAAATTGGGTAGCACCCTCAAGTACGGCGCTACTAATTAATTGTGGACTGTATAGATTATATAGTTTAACTGAATGAAGGGGGGGGGGGTAGGTTACACATGGATATACCCATCAAGGAAAAAACACTTGTACATAATCCCACCACTTACCAGATATTCTCTGGTGGTCACTTGATGTGGCTGGATCACCCATAACCTAAAAAAAAAAAACCTATCCAATTACAACATACCTAACTGGCCAGTATCAGTCTGCTATAACTAGAACGGTTACTTAACTGCGGGTGATTGATGCTCCTTATTTCCTCCATTCGCCATCCCTTTTCGATGTCCTGCTACACCGACACAGTTCTTATTCCAGCAGGACGAGGTATCCGTTGGTTTGTCTCGGTTTAGAAGTCGTGATTCCATAAAATTTCACTATCCTCGGGACGAGAAACCACGCGTTCACTCGGAGCAGGACGATTTATTTCACTTCCCGCATTCTCTTAACTTAATGTTATTATCACTGATTACATTACCATTCACAAGACGATTTAACGTATGGAAAATTTTCTAGGGTGCTTATCTGTATGTACCTCAACATTATATACATACAAGTAATCTCATTGGGAGACAACCATATTGTTTACCGTAGTCACCCCGTGTAGACATGTGAGAAAACTTAACCACCTCTGGTCACTAAAGGTGGCCCCTTCGACCTCACAATCTTATCCATATCTATCCGAGACCAGTATGGATTGGATAGCACCCACAAGTATGGTGCTACTAATTAATTGTGGACTGTATATATTATATTAGTTTAGCTGAATGAAGGGGGGTGGGTAGGATACACATGGATACATCCATCAAGGAAAAACATTTGTACATAATCCCACCACTTACCAGCTGTTCTCTGGTGGTCACTTGATGTGGCTGGATCACTCATAACCTATCCAATTACAACATAACATAACTGGCCAGCATGAGTCTGTTATAACTAGAAGGGTTACTTAACTGTGGGTGATTGATACTCCTTATTTCCTCCATTCACCATCTCATTTCGAAGTCCTGCTACACCGACACGGTTCTCATTCCGGCAGGACGAGGTATCCGTCGGTTTGTCCCGGTTTAGAAGTCGTGATTCCATAAATCTCCATTATCCCCGGTACGAGAGTCACACGTTCACTCGGAGCAGGGCGCTCTATTTCACATCCCGCATTCTCTTAACTCAATATTATTATCACTGATTACATTACCATTCACAAGACGATTTAACGTCTCATAACTATTATACAAATTAGAGGTCACTCCATTAAGATCTGAGGCCGATGAGCGAGGATTAACACACGGGTATGTCCCCTGGACACACACCCTTGCCGTGCACCTGCCACCCGGTCGAACATTATTCACTAATTTTACCACCCCTTTACTGTGGTCCCATAAATCACGTTCCCTCACTCTTCACTAGGGACAGTCACGACACTTCCTATTATGAATTGAGGCCTATATCGATCCTTAGGCCCCCGTGAACGCCAGTTTCCTCCTTCCCGGTTTCCTCAGCCTCCTCACCACATTCAAAACAATCCGCCTCTCTCTCCCCAGCTCGACCCCCCACCCCCCTGCACATCTGCGCAGGCGCAGTGGGAACCCAGCTGATTTCATTAAAAATGCAAATACATTTTGACCCAAATCAGCACATTAAACACTTATTAGACACTATAGCTTCGGAAATTAAATAATTTCCACACTGCGGCTGGGCGGAAGTCGTTGTTAGACGACTTAAATTGCGTCTTCCTCCAGGAGACAATTCCAGCCCTCTCTAGATTGCGCTGCTGTTTTCCTAGTGGGTCTTACTACAGTTTCTTCTTGCATTACCCGGTCAGTGTCTTCAATATCACTCGTGTCACTTTCCCTTAGGTTTCCGTCTACACTGGATTGAACACCATTTAATTCTAAGGGAATTAATTTATTAATGGTACGCAAACTTTCCTGACCACGACACAACACTTTGACGTTTCTGACAACACCTTGTGCATCTGGGTATAATGTAACTACCTTGCCCAGAGGCCACAATGTTCGATGTTGTTCAGTATCAATTAACACAATGTCACCTGGTTGAATGTTCTGTCGGTTTACTGCCTCTGGCGCACCATAAAAGTGTTCACGTAGTGTAAGAAGATATTCTTTATGCCACACATTAGACCAATGAATAATTACCTTATTTAACATCTTGAACTTGTCACTCAACACAGTCACGTTATTGTAATCCTCATCACTTCCCTCGGGATTATCTCTATAGATAGGTGCAGCTTCTAACCTTTGTCCACATATTAGGTGAGAGGGAGTCAGTATCTCCGCGTCAGGAGTGTCGCTCATGTATGACAGAGGGCGATTGTTCACCCGATTCTCTGCCTCCACCAACACTGCCCGGAATTCCTCCAAATCAATTCTCTTCCTGTGTAGCACCTTACGAAGACATCTTTTCACTGTACCTATCATTCTTTCGTACAGTCCTCCCTGCCAAGGGGCTCTGGGAGTAATAAATTTCCAGACACACCCTCGCTGGGTCAACAAAGACTGTACATCATCACTCTTATTTAATTTCATCAAGTGTTGAGCACCCGCTACAAAATTGGTGGCATTATCTGAGATCATCAATCTTGGACAGGATCGTCTAGCTGCAAATTTCCGGAACAGCTGTATGAACTGTTCTGCAGACAAGTCCTGAGCCACTTCTAGATGAACAGCCCTAGTAGCTGTACAAGTAAATAGACATACATACACCTTCAAGGGGACACCATCTGAAGTACCTGTTAAAATGATTGGCCCACTATAGTCCACTCCGGTCACATCAAATGGTTTTACCAACTGCACGCGTTCATTGGACAATGGTGGAGGACCTGGGTACATGTAGGTTCTGGCATCCACCCGGCGACATATTACACACGACTTGATAACCCTTTTTACACTTTGCCGTCCTTGTGGAATCCAGAAGGTTTCCCGAATACAGTTTAAGGTATCCTGTACCCCACCGTGCATCACGTTATTATGGGCATTAAAGACAATCAAGGTTGTCAGGTGATGAGTTTTGGGCAGCAAGATAGGGTGCTTAGCATATTCCCCCAATTCAGCATTTTGTAACCTGCCTCTGCACCTAATTACATCATCCTCTAAATACAGCCCCAGCTTTTCTATTATTGAGCCTTTCACAATTTTTCCGTCCATCATGAATTTAATCTCATCCCTGTAGGTTTCTTCTTGTACCCTCTGTAGCCAGTATTTCAGGGGATGGGGAAAATTATGTGAGATATTCATCTTACTTATAAATTTAAACACTAACCTTGTCACACTAATCAGCTTAGGTAAGGAAGAATACCTATTCATATCAATGGCTAAGGAGGGACTACTGACCGGAGCGGTGCTCACCGTAATTTCGACAGGAGCAATATGTGCCTTTTGCACCGGCCAGTTAATTTTGTCCACCAGCCAACTTGGCCCTTTAAACCACGATAAAGCACTCACAAATTTTTCATAAGTCAAGCCTCGAGACAAGAAGTCAGCTGGATTCTCGTCACCAGGAATGTGATTAAAGGTTAACATATGCTGACCCAAACTGTTATATTTCTCCTGCATTTGATTGATTTCAGCGACTCTGTTTTGTACATACACAATCTTACTGTTACCATTACGAATCCATTGTAAGGATACCTCGTTATCAGACCAAATTACGGTGTCGCTGATATTTATCTCTCGCAATTTATTTCTTATATAATTGGCTAATTTGACACCTACATAAATGGCCGTTAATTCCAACTGAGGTAAGGTGCGTGATTTGATGGGAGCCACCTTAGCCTTCGACATAACAAGAGAAATGGCACTATTACATTGAAGGTAAGCGACTGCTCCATATGCTAATTTCGAAGCATCGCAAAAAATGTGGAGTACATTTTCTCCATCTTGACTGGCCACATTACGGGGGAACTTCAACATTGGTAATTTTACATATTCCCCTATTAGTTCTTCCCACCTTTCAACAAATTCCTCAGGTAGGGTTTCATCCCAAGCACACTTAAGCTTCCATGCTTCTTGTATCAACAATTTTCCTCTTATGGTAAGTGGGGACACTAAGCCTAGTGGATCGAAGCATTTTGAAACTTCTGCAAGCAAGACTCTCTTGGTTAATTTATTGGGCATGCTGTAGTCATTAGACTTTAACGATAACAAGTCTCCCTCTGTGTCCCAAGTCAGTCCCAGCACATTACTATATTTGGACACTTCAACTCCAGGGTTGTCTTTATTTATTTGAACTCTTAAACTGGACGAATTACTGTTCCATTCCCTCAGGGGCATATTTGCACCTTGCATTATTTCATTAGCCCCTGCGTATATGCTCATTAGTTCCTCTTCAGTAGACGTCACCCCCAGGAAATTGTCCACATAAAATTGTTTACCCATTACTCCACTCAGTGGACCACCCGTACGCTTAAGGTGTGCATTTATCGTTGCCTGGAGTAGGAACGGACTGGAGGTAGCACCAAACAATACACTCCTGAAGCGAAAAGTCTTCAGGGGACTAAGTGGGTCACTAGGATTCTCGGGCCATAAGAACCTAGTGCAATCCCGGTCAGCCTCCTGCAGACCCACTCTCAGGAAAGCTTTACTTATGTCTGCCGTAAAGGCATAATTCTTAACCCTGAAGTTTAATAGTATGTCTCCCAGTTTTTCCGTCAACGACGGACCTGTCATCAAACAGTCATTCAAACTAGGTACACTTTTATTACTCCTGGCACTACAATTAAACACAATCCTCAGAGGAGTGGTCTTAGAATCCTTCTTCACTCCGTGGTGTGGCAAATAGTGACCATGAATCTGGGTTTGCTCGGGAGGTACCTCCTCTATGAATTTATTATTTAACTGCTCATTAATTATATCATCGTAAGCAGTCAACAGTTCTGGTGTCTTGCTCAATTCGTGGAGCTGAGCCTTTAATTGTCCATACGCCATCCGGTAATTAGTTGGTAGGTCTGGATGGTTCAGCTTCCACGGAAGTCTCACCCAGTATTGTCCAGATTCAAATTTAACATCCTTCTGGTATTGTTCTTGAGTAAAGGAATCATCTGGACTTTCTTCATTTACATTGATCCCTATGCTGTCCAATTCCCATAATTTGTGCACAGGTTCAACTTCATCCTCTATTGAAGTATATTTATACTGGGGTGATACTTCATGAGTAAGACACACCGTAACTGTATTTATGGCTTCCTCCAGTCATTCATTATCAGTACGAGGAAGCCTGCCATACATCACGTGACCTCCTGCGGTCCTTAGAAGGGTGACTCCGCATTTCTTTGTCATACCCTTTACAAAGGTGGCATAATGGTCACTACCTATCAAAATATCTATTGGCCCCACAGAATCATTATTTATACCAGAAGGTGCCAAATTTACCTTACTCGAAAGCCTTTCAGTAGCGTCACCAAGCCCTATTGTAGATATTTTCTCTGGGAGCCTATCCACAATTACGGCATTAATACGTTTTCTCTCATTGCCCAGCCGGACAGTTACATAAACAGTGTCGTATGACTGGGCCTTCTTATTCGAGAGAAAGCCAGATAGGTTGAGTATAGCAGGATCTCCCATTTGTACCTTCATCCCAATAAGGCAGTTACGTTTTATGAAGGTACGTTGTGATCCCTGATCCAGTAATGCTGTTACAGTTTTGGATTTACGCCGTTTATCATTAATCACCACATCCAACACAGGCAAAGCTACCTCAGCTAGGCCATCATTACCGACGTTAGCTGCAATCTTTACGTGGGCTACTGTTGTGTCCGGGTTATTATCACTATCAGTACTATTGTTACCATCATTACGATTAGATCTGCCCTTACACATAGCTATGTGGTGTCTTCCCTTGTTACACTGATAACAATAGTGCAAGTTAGCACGGCAATCCCTTACATTATGATTTCCTAGACACCTGATACATCTAGCAAGCTCTTCCAATCTTTCCACTTTAACATCCCATGAATTATAGGCATTACAGTTCTTAGAGAAATGAGTACCGTTGCAGAAGATACAATCTCTCCTTTCTTTGCCTGACCTCTTATCAAATGGGCTACCCTTATTGTGGTACTTCCTCCTCTTGCTTGGAGGTGGAGAACCACTATAACTGGCACCTGTCACTTGATACGTGCCTACGTAACCCCGTGTAGTAGGTGGCTTAGGATTATTGATATTAGGATAAGGTTTTCCTTTGTGGAACTTGGCAGGTGCACTGGGGTCTGTAGACGTGGTATTCCTAGAGGTAATGGGTTGGCTGGTCTGCAGTTGGACAAGTAGCTCTTGCAGTCCTACTCTTATTTCTTCCAACCTGAAGTAACCCTTGTGATATCTGTTAGATAACCACTCTATGGTCTTGTGGTTCAATTTATTCTGAATCAAGGCACTCAACAACCACTCTGCTCCCTCCAGATCATATTTATTACTCAAGGTCTTAAGAGTGCTTTCTAGTTTGATCCTAAATTGCTGTAAGCTGTTGCGGTTGTGATCTGGAGTCTTCAAACTAGCCAAATTAGCTACTAGGTCCAGTCTACTTTGCTCCAAGTTACCGTAAGTGACCTCCAACAAGTCAACTGCCTCACTATAGGAGTCATCTACATTTGGGAATGCTTGTATGAGAACATGCGCATCTCCCCTTACTTGTCCCTTTAAATAGCATAATTTGGTAACACTTGCAAGATCACTCCTATCATGTACGACTGCTTTAAACATAGACCAAAACTCCTCCCAGTGTTCTCCCGGATTAAACACAGGCATACATAATTCTGGGAGTTTTGGTAGACGCCTCTGACTTTCCTTATTAGGTTGACCAACAACATTGTTTACACCCTTTACCTTCTCCAAAGCCTTAGTTTTGCAGGACACAATGTTGTCCTCCACTTCATAATGTTGATCCAGCAGCCGCTCCCTTTCAGCATCATCTGCACAATTCTCTAGCAGCTCTTTTTCATAGTCTTTAAACCACAATCTATATGACTCATGTCTATTTCCTAAGGCATCTAGGTGTAGCTTTAATTCATCAGGGTTTACCGTGTCTTGTCTCATTAACTCCATACACTTCTTGTATGATTTAGTAACATGACCCTTCTGAGCTTGTAGTGACGCTTTCTTTGCTTTGGCATCCATGGACTTGCCAGCCGCACTAACTTCCTCAGACCCAGCCATGGCTAGGGAATTAATAATCACCCATTATACTACTTAAGTAGACGCCTTATAAGAGTAATTCTTGCACTTTACTCTTGTATAAATCCTAGCCACCCATGTGCTAGCAATTTATTGGGCTAATTATCATCCATCACACGATCGATTAAACTCGTGCACCCTACACCCACTTCCTTCAATCAGTCACTTAATTATTAAGTAATTAATTCAATTAATTTTTTCACTGATTGCATCGGGTTCACGAAGGACCAACGGGCAGATATGGAAAATTTTCTAGGGTGTTTACTTATATGTATGTACCTCAACATTATATACATACCAGTAATCTCGTGACCCGGCATTGGGGGTAGGGAAGTGACAATCATATTGTTCTTCAGCAGGAAGGGGGGGGGTACGTATGTCGTACCCGTTAGTGTGCACTAACAGTGTAGACATGTGAGACAAAGGACTTAACCAAGTCCCCAGCTAAGTACACAAGATGTGCTGCCTCATTCTCTCGGGTCTGCCCTACTGGGGTCATTGGGAAGTGTCTACGGCGAAGGGGCATCGTAGCCGGGCAGTCTAACAGGTAGTGCACCAAGGGCTGTGGAACCATTCGGTCACAATGGGCACAGAGCTCCTCTCGTGCCCGTTCAACAATCCGCGCAGTGGTGAGATACCCACATGGCTCGGGATCCAGTTGATGGTAGCCCTGCGACCCTGGGCCATGAGAGTCTGCAGGTCACCCCGGATGGATGTGATTAAGTGTATGTTGTCCTTTGGCTCTCTGTGCATAAGCGCTTGGATTGCTGCCTTGGAATCAACGTGGGTGATGGGGGGATGCTGATGGCCTACAAGAGCATGCCGCAGAGCTTGTTGGATGGCAAAGAGTTCAGCCTGGAGGATGGTGCAATGGTCTGGGAGGCGCCAACCTGCTGTCAGATTGCTGTGGAAAATCCCAGCAGCTGTGCGGCCTGCCACTGGGTCTCTGGAGCCATCAGTGTAATATGTCACACACCCTGGGCCTTCCGCACCCACAATGCTAGCCGAGGCAAGGTGGTGCAGAATGTCCCGGGTGCAATGCCTCTTGCTGTCTGGTAGGGTTGTCCAGCTCACTGCAAACAGCTCTGGTGCCCAAGGGGGTGGCACCGTGTAGTTCGCTGCCAGTCTGTCGCAGCCCCCCGCCTGGAGCAATGTCATGGGCAAGAGCTTCTGTGTGGCATCTGCTACCGACCACATCCATCGGCGGCCGGGATGCAATGGAATGACCTGTCCCTGGCGGACCCGTAAATCTCTCATCAGTTTGTCAACCCCTGGGAGTCGGAGATACTTTGCAATCCTCCTGGCAGCTACCAGTTGGATCCTGTCTTCAAGAGGCTGCAGCTGCACCTCAAGGTTGAGAGCCACTGCATTGGCCCACCTAGGAGCCCCCAGCATGGCCCGTACAGCTGTGTTCTGGATGACACAGAGGGATTTGATGTTTGTGGGTCTGGCGTGAACCAGAGCAAGTGCCCCATAGTCAACGAGGGAACGTATTGCCTGGATGTAGAACAACCTCATGACCTCGAGGCTGGCCCCAACCCTAGGGTTGGCCATGGCACTCAATGCCCTGACCCTCTGCAGAGCCCTCTCTTTAATGTGGCGCACATGTTTCTGGAAGGTGAGGTGCCTGTCAATGTAGATGCCAAGGTACCTATAACTGTGAACCCACTCCAGGTCGATGCCCAGGACCCGCAGCCTCTGACTGGGCACCTTGGTGTGAAGGATCATGGCTTTGGATTTTGCTGCAGATATCTTGAGTCCCAAGTGACGGCAGGTGGAAGCCAGCAGATCGAGGTCCTCCTGGGCACGCTGCAAAAGCCGGCGCTTCCTAGGTACGACAAGTGCCAGGTCATCGGCATAGCTGAGGAGGACGGTCCCTCTGGAGAAAGGCAAGCACACCAGCTGGTGCATCAGTACATTGAACAGGGTGGGACTAAGCACCCCGCCCTGTGGAGTACCATTGTCCAGGGTCTTGAGAGAAGAGGCATGCCCCTGGAAGCGTACCCGGGCCCGCCTGTCCTGGAGATAGGAACGAAGCCATGAAAGCAGCCTGCCTTTAATCCCCCTGCGGGCCAAGAGTGAGAGGATGGCAGGTGCACTGGCTAGCTCAAAAGCTTTCTCGAGGTCAAGAAAGACAACAATGTGGGCTTGGGCGTCCGACCCAATGCCGGTCAGTAGAGTGGTAAGGCTTTTGAAAGTGCCCACTCCTCTGGTGAAGCCATAGAGGTGTTTATGAGGAGGGCCAAGCTTCCACCTCAGGCGCTCCAACACCATCCTTTCAGACACCTTCGAAATGCAACTGGTGAGGGAGATGGGTCTCACACTGCCAGGATCCCCAGGCTTAGGAATCGGTATGATGTCAGCCTCCTTCCATACGACAGGGAGTTTGCCAGCTCGCCAAGTCTGGTTGATGACTCCCAGGACAGCTGAATGTCCAGAATGGCCAGACCGAGTGATCATGCCATAGGTGATACCATCATGCCCCGGAGCAGTGTCTCGATGAGATGTGAAGGCTGCCTGGAGCTCCTGGTCGGTGAAGTCTTCATCTGTGACATCCCCAGCCTGGCATGCTGCTTGGATCACCATCACCCTTCTAGGAAGGAGGGTGGCTTGGAGGTCCTGGAGATCCTGAGGCAGTTGAGCCATGGCCGCTCTGGAGGTGAATAGGTCCACCAGACGCTCTGCCTCCGTTGCGGGGTCTGGGTGCAACCGAGCCACACTGCGACGCTGCCCAGTGGCCAATCGTAACTTGGTCCAAATCTCAGATAAGGTGGAGGAGTAGCTGAAGGAGGCACACCACTCGAACCATTTAGCCTGCCGGACCCTGTGTGAGACATGGCGTGCATGCCGCACCACTTCCCTGAGCAGACGCATGGACTCAACCGTGGGATTACGCCTGTGCATCTTGCGTACAACATTGATGCGGTGGTTCTGTTCCCTGATGTCCTCATTGTAAAACCACCAGTCACGTTTATATGACCCTCCACCTGTAATCTTAGGTATTGCTGCCTCAGCTGCGCATGTGAAGGCCACCTGCAAGCTTTGAGCCGCCTCATCTGGGTCTTCTGGAAGGGGAGACTCCGCCCACCAACGCTCAATGACCTCCTGGAAGCACTGCCAGTCGGCCTTTTTTAGATTCCATCTGGGGGTAGGTGTGGGGAGCGGGCACCGCTGGACCATCAGCGTAGTGACCACTGCAAAGTGATCACTGGTGAGACGGGGGTGGACCTCCCATCTCGCGCTCGAGAGCAACCGCCTAGAGATGAGTGTGACATCCAGGCGGCCACCATAGTGATGGGTTGGCTCACCATTATTGAGGAGGGCGATCTCAGGGACCTCCTCCAGCACAGCCGCAAGGTGCCTCCCAGCTGCGTTGGTAGGAGAGACAGAAGAAAGTATTGGGTGGTGGGCATTGACATCCCCAGCCACAACAAGACCCTCCCGTGGGGCGAGTGCTGCCACCTCTGAGATGTCAAGGGTGTACCGAGAGCTTCTGTAAATATTGTAAACCACGAGAGGTCCATCCGCCAGGTGTAGGGTGACAGCCTGAACCTCTACGCCCTCCCCACAGTCGATGGGGTCAGTGGAGATTGAATGAGGGATAGTGGTCCTGACGTAGATCGCCGTGCCCCTGCCAGTCCCTTCCAGGCGCTGTAGGTAGGCAGAGAATCCCGGAATACGTGGCTGCAATTGACGTGACAAATCGGTGAGTGTCTCCTGAAACAGGAAGACATCAACCTCATCCTGAACTGCAGCTTCAATCACTAAGTGAATTTTCCGCTGCAGCCCACAAATGTTCCACTGGAGGATCTTCAAGGGCCGCAGAGGTGGCTCACTGATTCCATCTCTGCCTGGGACTCGTCGTCCGTTGTTGGCGACTCCGGGGCCTCCTCCATCACAGACTGGAAGGACTCCTGGATGATGGCTTGAAGTTCCATCGAGTCTTTCCTGTCCAGTAGGACCACGCCCAGCATCCATGACAGGAGCTGCCTGCAGGCGCCCCTGTCCTCTGCCGACGGCAGCAGGCGACAGAGGAGCGCTGAGATGACCCCGATGGTTTTCTTCAGTCGATCCGGAAAGGATTCGACCATTACCTCTGCAGGCATTGAGCTGGACGACCCGTCGAGGCGGGGCTGGGTCACTGGGTATGTCTGGGTGGCTGTCGACACTGCAGCAGCATAAGCTGGGTGCACCCTGGGCCCGGCATGAGTGGCCATGGGCTTCCAAGTCCCCTGGCGGGGAACCTCTGCCTGTCGCTGGCTGCTCACAGGAGGGGCCTGTCCTAGGGAAGAGGCCTGCTGGCCGTATGGCAAGGAATGTTGGCGCCCAGCTGGGACCTGCCTGGCCTGTGGCTGGTTTTCCCAATGATTCTGCCTTCTTGGCCACCTTGCCATCTGACGCCGCAGTTGACCGCGCTGCTGCAAACCAGTGTCTGCCCTCTGATGCCCCCGCTGGGAGCCCAGTGCTGGGAACTCGCTGGTATTGCCCTCCTGTGGTATCCGGGGAACCGTGATTGGAGCCCATGCCGACTGTTGCTGGGCAGTTCCAAGGCTGGGTGGCGTCGGGGCTGTCGGGTCGTTCCGATGACGAACCTGCTGCCAGTGCTGCACCATCACAGGACAGCTCCGGTTCCAGGCATGGTGCCTCTTTGAGCAGTTGGCACACTTGGGCGCTGGCTGAAGGGCTTCGCCAGGTGGATGTTTGAGGATTGCAATGCAGTCCTTCGAGTCGTGTGCCTTGCTGCACACACCACACTTCTTCTCTCGCTGGCAGGTGGCTGCAATATGATTGAACCCCTGGCAGTTGAAGCATTGTACTGGGCCTGACTGGTATGGTCGGGTCTTGAATCTTCCCCAGACCCCAAGGTCCAGGTGCGTGGGAAGTGGACCTTTGTGGTGGATCAGCACTTGGCGGGTGGGCACCTTGTTCACCGTTGCAGTGAGTCGCTCCGCCTTGACAATATTGGGCACTTCCAAAATGGGGTCCAGTGGGAGGGGCACAGGGACGTGTAAAAGCACCCCCTTGTACACCTTCTCCGAAGCAAGCAGTTCCACCATGCTGGGATGGGTCACAACCAGCCCCTTCAACTCCTCGTAAGAGTCTTCGTCCCGAGGAATGACCAGAACCTCGTTCCTGAGAGTGAACTTGCAGCGGAACTTGAGGTGGGGGAGACCTTCCAGATACCTTACAAACCCGTAGTTGGGAACCTTGAATTTGTTGAAGGCCCTGGTTGCTTGTGCCCGAGCTGAGCGGGAACTCCTCCTTCCACGTGGAGTCAACCATTCCCCGTCCACTGTGGAGGCCAACGCAACTGGTGTAGGGACCTGGGATGGCTCCATCCTTGCCACTTGAGGAGCTACATCCTCCTGGCTTCCTTCCACGACCCCTATGGCCATCTGGGGGTGCAAGTCTTCTTGGGTAGGGGCTGCCGACGGACCTAGTGGCAGATTGGTAGATACTGCATCCTTGGCCTTCTTGGTGGGGGCTCCCACCTGCCCCACGTCGTCCTCCAACTCGTCCCCGCATTCCAAGGAACGTTTAGGCCGCTCTCCTGGATCTGTCATGGTGACTGTAGGTGTGGGGACAGAGCCAGCAGCAGAGCTGCTGCCTGTGACCTCACAGCCGCCCACACTGGGTGCAGAGCTGTGAGGCTCAGAGCCCCAGTCGGGGCCCGTAGCCACCCTCTCGTGGCTCACTGCTCTAAAGCACTGAACACCGTCCAAGGATCACCAGGAACGACGCTAATCTGTGCGTAAACTAACACAGATTTGCGAACACAATACACACTGTTTTTCAATCGTCGTCCAGTCGATAATCCTTATGAATTCTCCGATGTGTGTGATGTAATGACCCTGTCCAATCATGACAGTCTGAACCACCCCTGGTCGCGGCAAGTGGTCCCCTCGACCTCACAATCTCATCCATATATATCCGAGACCAGTATGGATTGGATAGCACCCACAAGTACGGTGCTACTAATTAATTGTGGACTGTATAGATTATATTAGTTTAGCTGAATGAAGGGGGGGGGGGTAGGATACACCTGGATACATCCATCAAGGAAAACATTTGTACATAATCCCACCACTTACCAGATGTTCTCTGGTGGTCACTTGATGTAGCTGGATCACTCCTAACCTATCTAATTACAACATAACACCACTGGCCAGCATAAGTCTGTTATAACTAGAAGGGTTACTTAACTGTGGGTGATTGATACTCCTTATTTCCTCCATTCACCATCTCATTTCGATGTCCTGCTACACCGACACGGTCCTCATTCCAGCAGGACGAGGTATCCGTTGGTTTGTCCCGCTTTAAAGGTCGTGACTCAAGCAGCTTCACTTTCCTCGTCTCGGGAACAACGAGGTCTAACGTGTTCACTCGGAGCAAAACGACTTATTTCACTTCACGCATTCTCTTAACTTAGCGTTATTATCATTAATTACATTACAATTCCCAAGACGATCTAATGGCTCATAATTATTATACACATCAGAGATCACTCCATTAAGATCTGAGACCGATGAGTGATGATTAAACCAAGGGTAATTTTCCCCGGGACACAGTCCATGACGACGCGCTAGTCACCATCGGTCCTACACTTATTCACTCATTACCACTCTATTACCGAGGTCCCGTAAATCACGTTCCCTCACTCTCCACTAGGAACAGTTACGACACTTCCTATTACGAAATGAGGCCTATATTAATCCTTAGGCCGCCGTGAATGCCAATTTCGTGGTTCCATGCTTTCCCAGCTTCCTCTGCACCTTCAAAACAAACCCGCCCTCCCCCCGCACATCCGCGCATGCGTAAAAGGAACTCTTGGTTCTACTCTATTTTCAAATACATTTTTGACTCATATCGGCACATAAAACTCCTATTAGGCGCTATAGTTTCGGAAAATTAAAAATTTTCCACAACCAGTGTGTCCACATTCCTTGTCCCACCTCGTAACTTATAATAATTACAGTTTTCAGTAGTCCACCAGTGTGTCCACATTCCTTGTCCCACCTCGTAACTTATAATAATTACAGTTTTCAGTAGTCCACCAGTGTGTCCACATTCCTTGTCCCACCTCGTAACTTATAATAATTACAGTTTTCAGTAGTCCACCAGTCTGTCCACATTCCTTGTCCCACCTCATAGCTTATAATTACAGTTTTCAGTAGTCCACCAGTGTGTCCACATTCCTTGTCCCACCTCATAACTTATAATAAACATATTCTGTTATCAACACAATTATTTCCTATTACACAAATATTGTACGTTTAAATGTAAGTGAAATTTTTGTAAATCCCTAAAATTCATTAAAAATCTTTTGAATATTACTATAAAAATTTGGAATTTTAAAAAATTATTTTCTACATTCCTTTATAAAAATGTTTAAAATCATATTTTAATGTATTTAATTTTAATATTATAGGGAATATTTTGGATACCCGAGAGGGTTATAATTTATTATTATTAAATATATTAGCCGGTATTCTCCCGGCCCGGGCCTTTTCCAAGTGGTGGCCCGGCCTTGACTCCCTCTTTAGGGAGTGTCTGAGACCTAAGTCTCCCACGGGAGGAGGCACAAGTACCTCCTCATCATTGGGACCAACTGTTCCCAGGCCTAGCAACAAGCTAGGCCTCTCTGATCTGCCATCCCCGCCCCAAGGGGGCTAATGGGAATGACAGTCTTGTGAGCTAAAGGCTCGGGCTCAGGCACCTACCCTGCCCTAGAAGGGTTAGGCATGGTGTCGATGTCACCAACCTTTTTATTTTTTTTTTTTTTATTCGCCGGTATTATTATTATTAAATATTAGCCAGTATTCTCCCGGCCTGGGCTTTTTCCAAGTGGTGGCCCGGCCTTGGCTCCCTCTTTAGGGAGTGTCTGAGACCTAAGTCTCTCATGGGAGGAAGCACAAGCACCTCCTCATCTTTGGGACCAACTGGTCTGCCATCCCCGCCCCAAGGTGGCAAATGGGAATGACAGTCTTATGAGCTAAAGGCTCGGGCTCAGGCACCTACCCTACCCTAGAATAGTTAAATAGTTAAAGATTAGCCGGTATTCTCCCTGCCCGGGCCTTTTCCAAGTGGTGACCCGGCCTTGGCTCCCTCTTTAGGGAGTGTCTGAGACCTAAGTCTCCCATGGGAGGAGGCACAAGTACCTCCTCATCTTTGGGACCAACTGTCCCCAGGCCTAGCCACAAGCTAGGCCTCTCTGGTCTGCCATCCCCGCCCCAAGGGAGCAAATGGGAATGACAGTCTTATGAGCTAAGGGCTCGGGCTCAGGCACCTACCCTACCCTAGAAGGGTTAGGCATGGTGTCGATGCTACCCTAGAAGGGTTAGGCATGGTGTCGATGCTACCCTAGAAGGGTTAGGCATGGTGTCGATCTATTCGCCGGTATTCTCCCGGCCCGGGTCTTTTCCAAGTAGTGGTGACCTTTTTTTTTTTTTTTTTTTTTTTTTTATTCGCCGGTATTCTCCCGGCCCGGGTCTTTTCCAAGTAGTGGTGACCCGGCCTTGGCTCCGTATCTGGGGAGTGTCTCGAGACTTAAGTCTCCCATGGGAGGAGGTACAAGTACCTCCGCATCTTTGGGACCAAGTGTCCCCAGGCCTAGCCACATTCCCCGCCCTCACGGGGCTCGTAGGGAGAAGCTAGGCCTCTGGTCTGCCATCTACCCCGCCTCGAAGGGGCTAGGTGTCCCAAATTCCTACTTGTCTATGTAACATTGATAAATAATAATTATCTTTGTTACCATTTACTTGTATGTATGTAATGAGTTACATACAGATAAATGTAATTTTCCACAAGTTTAGTATTTATAATATCATTATTGTTATAAACATTATTTAATCTCTTAATATAGTTTAGTCCCGGAGAGAAAGTTGTGAACTTGTGAGAGAACTGGTAGTTAGTGGAAAACCTCAACTTGTGAGAGAACTGGTAGTTAGTGGACAACCTCAACTTGTGAGAGAACTGGTAGTTAGTGGACAACCTCAACTTGTGAGAGAACTGGTAGTTAGTGGACAACCTCAACTTGTGAGAGAACTGGTAGTTAGTGGACAACCTCAACTTGTGAGAGAACTGGTAGTTAGTGGACAACCTCAACTTGTGAGAGAACTGGTAGTTAGTGGACAACCTCAACTTGTGAGAGAACTGGTAGTTAGTGGACAACCTCAACTTGTGAGAGAACTGGTAGTTAGTGGACAACCTCAACTTGTGAGAGAACTGGTAGTTAGTGGACAACCTCAACTTGTGAGAGAACTGGTAGTTAGTGGACAACCTCAACTTGTGAGAGAACTGGTAGTTAGTGGACAACCTCAACTTGTGAGAGAACTGGTAGTTAGTGGACAACCTCAACTTGTGAGAGAACTGGTAGTTAGGGGACAACCTCAACTTGTGAGAGAACTGGTAGTTAGTGGACAACCTCAACTTGTGAGAGAACTGGTAGTTAGTGGACAACCTCAACTTGTGAGAGAACTGGTAGTTAGTGGACAACCTCAACTTGTGAGAGAACTGGTAGTTAGTGGACAACCTCAACTTGTGAGAGAACTGGTAGTTAGTGGACAACCTCAACTTGTGAGAGAACTGGTAGTTAGTGGACAACCTCAACTTGTGAGAGAACTGGTAGTTAGTGGACAACCTCAACTTGTGAGAGAACTGGTAGTTAGTGGACAACCTCAACTTGTGAGAGAACTGGTAGTTAGTGGACAACCTCAACTTGTGAGAGAACTGGTAGTTAGTGGACAACCTCAACTTGTGAGAGAACTGGTAGTTAGTGGACAACCTCAACTTGTGAGAGAACTGGTAGTTAGTGGACAACCTCAACTTGTGAGAGAACTGGTAGTTAGTGGACAACCTCAACTTGTGAGAGAACTGGTAGTTAGTGGACAACCTCAACTTGTGAGAGAACTGGTAGTTAGTGGACAACCTCAACTTGTGAGAGAACTGGTAGTTAGTGGACAACCTCAACTTGTGAGAGAACTGGTAGTTAGTGGACAACCTCAACTTTTTTTATATTTTATTTAAAAACAGAACAGCAGTGTACATAATTCCAGAATATAAATAGACATAAAAATTTAACATCATAAAGTTCTCAGAACTAATTGCTCTACATTCCAGATTGTATACTGAACACAGGTGTGGAAAGATCCTAGGACAGAGTTTTGTGTTAAGATAAGATAAGATAAGATTTTTAACCCCGGAGGGTTAGCCACCCAGGATAACCCAAGAATGTCAGTGCCTCATCGAGGACTGTCTAACTTGGAATATATATCTGTGTTAGTTTACGCACAGATTGGCGACGTTCCTAGTGGTCTTTGGACTGTGTTCAGTGTTTCAGGGCAGTGAGCCATGTGTGGGTGGCTACGAGCCCTGACTGGGGCACTGAGCCTCACAGCTCTGCACCCAGTGTGGGCGGCTGTGAGGTCACAGGCAGCAGCTCTGCTGCTGGCTCTGTCCCCAAACCTACAGTCACCATGACAGACCCAGGAGAGAGGCCTAAACGTTCATTGGAATGCGGGGACGAGTTGAAGGACGACGTGGGGCAGGTAGGAGCCCCCAAAAAGGATGCAGTAGAGACTATTGTATCTGCCAATCTGCCACTAGATCCGTCGGCAGCCGCTACCCAAAAAGATTTGCACCCCCAGATGACCATAGGGATTCAGGAAGGAAGCCAAAAGGCTGTAGCTCCAAAACTTGCAAAGATAGAGCCATCCAAGGTCCCTACACCAGTTGCGCCGGCCTCCACAGTGGACAGGGACTGGCTGACTCCACATGGAAGAAGAAGCTCGGGCACAAGCAACCAGGGCCTTCAACAAATTCGAGGTTCTGGATTACGGGTTTCTAAGGTATATGGAAGGTCTACCCCGCCTCAAGTTCCACTGGGAGTTCACTCTCAGGAACGAGGTTTTGGTCATTCCTCAGGACGAGCATTCTTACTAGGAATTGAAGGGGCTGGTTGTGATGCATCCCAGCATGGTGGAACTGGTTGCTTCGGAGAAGGTGTACAAGGGGGTGCTCTTACACGTCCCTGTGCCCCTCCCACTGGACCCCATTTTGGAAGTGCCCAATATTGTCAAGGCAGAGTGACTCACTGCAACAGTGAACAAGGTGCCCCCGCCAGGTGCTGATCCA